>NW_020664563.1:4207677-4221735 GCF_002925995.2 Terrapene triunguis | reverse complement strand
CCCCCCCCCCCCCCCCCACCTGCACCCTCCTTCCGCCCCAGCCCTGGGTCACTGGTAACTTGCTCCCAGGGCGGGTCATTCAGCAGGAATTTTGGATGTGCACAGAACACAGACAGGATTGGTTCCCATATGGTTACAGAACTGCAGTAAAGTGGAACAATTTTCAGCTTGTGTGATTGGAGGATATCTGGATGCATATTATAAGACTGTCCTCCATAAATGAGGAAAAGTTGAGGTGCCTTTATTATTCTTTTGTTCCACTCTTTGTTTCTATGGGGAATTTGCCAATGCAATATTACTGTCTTCCTTTTAAACAAATAAAACTTAAAAAGAAAAAAAGGCAATGGCTGTTTGAAAATAGCAATTCCAGTCCAAAAAACCACTGGGAAGCATTTCTTGCTCAATTTTATCCTACTTTTTCTACAGCAAGTTACAGTGGATCAGTATATTTGATTTGGGAGAAATGAAGTAACAGCTGCCCAAATTGAGCTTGAGCACTCCTGAATTTTGAGGGTGTTCAAATCTGGAAGGCAGATGCTAGATTCCCTTTCTGAATATTAGCTGAATCTGGAAAGGAAAAGTCAATTTCTGCTTCCATGGCTCAGAAGTGGAAATCCTCCTACGTGCCTGGTACTGTATCTAAAGCTGCCCAGGTCCAGTAGAGCCTCCCCTCCCTTACTTTTCACTTTAAATTCTAGTGGGATCCACATACCTCCCTTGCTAGGCTTCAGATAGAGAGGGGCACTGTCCATTTAGTCCACCCAATTCTTTCTTTGGGGGCTGCAAGGTGAGGTCACACCAGTATCCCTAATCCAGTCTGGGGATGTCTTCTGAAGGGGATATCTGGGCCAAAGCCTTCTACTCCTTGGGCATACTTGTTCCCCATTCACAGTGCCACCCCGCTCTAGCAGTGAGCTCTCCATTCACAGCAAGCTGCAGCATGAGGTTTCAGCTACCATACTCCCTCCCCCTCCCTTTCCTGTTGATAGCGGCCAAGGGAATGCTGGGAAATGTAGTTCTTTCCCTGCTCCAGGGCTGGCTCTATAGGCAGGGAGCTAACCAAGGACCTACAGCTCCCAGGGCCCCCTGTTGGTTCTCAGCTCCCAGGCTGGATCCCTGCTGGCTGCCGCCCCTGCAAATGGGCTGCCCCAAGCACCTGCTTGCTTTGCTGGTGCCTAGAGCCGCCCCTGTTCCTAATAGGCTGGGCAGCTCTTGGATCTTGGGAAAAGACACTTTGTCAAAGGCTCTGCACTTCTATTTTTGGTGAGTGCATGATTCAGCTCCTCTCCTATCTCACCATCCATCATAAGAACATAACAGCCATACAAGGTCAGACCAAAGATCTATCTAGCCCAGTATCCTGTCTTCTGACAGTGGCCAATGCCAGGTGCCCCAGAGGGAATGAACAGAACAGTACTTATCAACTGATCCATCCCCTGTCACCTATTCCCAGCTTCTGACAAACAGAGGCTAGGGACACCATCCTGGCCCATACTGACTAATAGCGATTGATGGACCTATCCTCCATTAACTTATCTAGTTCTTTTTTGAACCCTGATATAGTCTTGGCCTTCACAACATCCTCTGGCAAGGAGTTCCATAGGTTGACTGTGTATTGTGTGAAGAAATACTTCCTTTTGTTTGTTTTAAACCTGCTGCCTATTAATTTCATTTGGTGACCCCTAGTCATCCACCCACTCCCACGGCTGCTATCTTTCTAATAGCTTCTTATTAATTTAGATTTATAGAAATTGGAGGCACCCATGACACAACTCCAAAATACATCTGAGCATGGCAGTACAACTTAACATAACCCAGAGCCACTGGGCCAGACATCTTAAAAACTCCAAACCCCTCCACCCCTTCCCCACTCTCTTAGATCTAGACAATTGGCTCCTTCAACACTTCTCAAGCTGCCAGTTAAAAATACCTTGCTTATCCCTAGTGCATCGTGGGGTGGACATTAGGGAAACAAAAGTGCCATCCAGCATCAAGTTCTTGTGCCAAAGCCAATGAGATAGTGTTGGTTGGAAACTAGCCAGGGGGAATATCGGGCTCTGTACTGTTGCTGAAATTGTTCAGCTGCAGAAAGTGGATCTTCATTACTCAGTCCGTTGAACTGCCAAAGAAACCCCAAAAGGGTACAAATTAGTCACAGTGACTCAAATCGACGTGTAAGACCTGATTGAATAGAGTAAATGATGACAAGGAAGACATTGACCCTATAATGCTGCTCAGCATCGGATTCAGTAGGTAAGTTGCGACTGGTGGAGAACTCAGATGAAATGCCAATGTTCTGTGCTACTAATTTGGACTCAGTCAGGATCACAGCCCATTGTTCACAAATCTGTTGAATGTCATTGATAAGACTTTCAATGTTATTCCTCTCAATATCAAGTGTAACATTGCGTGCTTCAATTACCAGATTAGTTTGGTAGATCATTGTAAGTAGCTTCATCCACAAAGATGACATCAGAATGCATTCAAATTTGGACATGTGCTTCTGAATAAACTGAAGTTCAGTTCGAGCCTGTGCAGGGAGATTGAGAGATTCAAGCTCATTTAAAGCCTTTCTCACTGAATTTAAATGCTGCGCAACTGGTTGAACACAATCAATCCGTGCAGACCATCTAGTTTTGGACATCCCATGCAGTGAAACAAGAAGATATTGCTTCAGAATTTCCCACCTTTGTGGACTGCTAGTGAAGAGTTTGTACATTTGCTGAACCGTTCCAAAGTAAGTATCTCCTTGCATGATTCAGCGCAGTCAACACCTACAAGGTTTAGTGTGTGGTTTCCACAGCTGGAGAAAATACAGTTTGAATTATGCTCAAGCACAACTGCTTGTACACCTTTGTACTTCCCAGCCATATTAGATCCATTGTTATAGGCCTGACCAATGCAGACTTGAAAATCTAACTTAAAACCTTCTAGAATTGCTAGTGTTGGCCAAATAGGGCCCGTTTCCCCCCGGAGCTTACCTAATTACACCAAGGAGGCACGGAGAGACATAAAGACAGGTACCAGGTTCTTTATTTGTCAGTCAGCTGAGAGGGTGCTCCTCGACTCATGCCAAAGGAGACACACCTTACATGGGCGACATAGGCCCTTTTTATAATCAGTAACAAACAACTCAGTTCTCATCCTTTTTATGTCATTATGCTGACCAATAGATAACAGGTTACACAGAATACATATTATTTTGGGGAAGGGGATACAAGAGACATCTGTTGCGGATACATTTGTCATTTTGAAGGGCGAACACGGTACGTTCCTTGACCCTTTGCACTAAATACCTTGGGGATGTCTGGGAAAACAGCTGCAAACTAACTATCTTTCTGTTCCCTCCTTATCTCTATTATTTTTGCTAATGTGAGTGAAACTGCAGCCATCTGCTAGAAACACTGACCAATACATTTCTACTTTAACATGTAAGCAGTTAGCACAGAAGTAGATGAGAGTTCACAAGATGGAGTCTGGGGGTTTCAGATAGGCCCAAAGCAAAAGAGTTTCATCGACACTTTGGCCTTCCGCTCTCCCGAGTTACCTGGTAGCTATGCCTAGTGGATCCCAACACTAGTACTCGAGCAGCAATTTCTTTTCCAGTTTTTCTCGTGAAATTATCAAACAAAATAAACCTGTCTACAATCTTAACATATTGAATAACCATAGTAGTATGTTCCTTGTGAGAACAATCTGGAGTGGCATCAACAATATTTTAAAAATACTTGGCATTTTGAATCTCAGCATGAATTGTTGTTTGTACGAATGACCCACATAGCTCAATAAACTCGTTTTGTATGCGTGTGGAGAGATAATGGTTTTACATAAGCTTTTGACTCTCTTGCGATTCTCGAACATGTTTAACATGCTCTGATTAAAGTGGGTCATATGTGCTGAGGAGCTCAACTATGCCTAGAAAGTTTCCATTTGCACGATCACCAGTACATTGACTGGAACCAAAGAAAAAAAGATGACATTCAGGATGCGCTCCAGAAGTTTTTTCCAGTTATTAGTTTCTGTAGAGAGTTCAGTCAACAGTAAATTCTCAACTGAACTTTCAGCTGATGCTGCCCTACTGGCTGATTTCCATGCAACATAGTTTTCTTTGTGTGACATTGAACTCTCATGTGATGGTATTAGGTCTTTCAACTTCCTTCAACCTCTGTTGATGCTCCATCCTGATTGATCAGAGAGAACTGATGCATTTGCAGCACTTTTGTTCAAAATGAAACAGGGTGCACCGTACAGAGATTGTTTTTCAGTACTCCAGCATAACCAGTCTCTTGTGCAGGTCTCACCATTTGGAAGAGTTTTTGTCAGCAGACAAGTAGGGAAAGCATGATTATTAACATCTCATGGAATCTTCCTTGGAATTTCAAAACAACTAATTTGAAGAAAAGATTGCATTTGAGCAGCATTGCTCTTGTTAATAATTCCAATGTCAGTCACAGTCAAACCTGTAATACTCATGAATTGCTCTTGCTGCATAAGGACTACATCTTCTTGTTGCTGTTGAGTTTCTTGATTGTACACAGGATCTTCTGCTGCATCTGTTACTGTTGGCACATCTCCTTCTTGACTACTGTCCTCATGTTCAGGTATTGGCATTGAAATATCACCTGTTGCAGTTGTGGAGTTTTCAGTAGCTGTAGCATTGTTTGTTGGGTAAGGTGTGTTTTCCAGTGGTTTGAGAAATGAAGTTATTGGCTTTGAGCTCTTAGCTGCTGCTTCACTCAGTTGTTTTCTCCATCTCTTGCTTGCACCACTTTCAAATCTCCTCTTGTTACCTGCACACATTAGGGCACCCCACCTTTTCCCAGTCCGTAGGGCTCCAGGCATAACCTGGTTAATCTAGGCACTCCCACCTTTTCCAAATTTGTAGGCTCCAGGTGAAAAGCACCTACCGGTACCCAATCCGTAGGGCTCAGGGCCACCCGTACCCAATTCGTAGGGCTCAGGGTGTAACTAACCTGCTTGATTTAAGTACCCACACCCTTTCCCAATACATAGGGCTCCGGGTGTATACTACTTCTGCAGGTATGCAGGACCTTTTACCAGTGAAAGAGCCTTACACAGTAATATCCTCATTCTCTATTTATTAACAATTACCAAAAACAGAATGCACACACGACGCATACAGTGCTCACCACTCCGAATAATACAGATGAACTTTTCTTGATGGCCAGTCAGGATCAGGTCCATCTGGGGGACTCCAGTTTCTGCACAGTGTCATTGGCAGAGTGTTGAGGTCTGGCAGCTCTGATCTTTTGGGCTATGTCCTGAAGTTGGATCCCCAAGAACTTACTTTTGGACCCCAGTTTATATAGTAAAATTGGAGTCCGTTTTAGCTATACCTTAACCAATTATTATACTAAAATTGTACTAACCAATCCTAACGTAATGTAACAACATTCTTTAACCAATCCTACCCCACCACCTTAATTAATTTACACCTAGCAAAATTAATTATGTAACAGACAGAAACAATTAAAGAACCAGACAGAGACCATACAGATAAACAATAGGGAAGTGGGGACCATAATGATAAAACAATAAAGAAATGAGGATTTCACAACTACAACTATTGATAAGTGATTTTTTTGACAGAGAGAATGCTATTAAACTAAGTTTTCTTTAACCATCTTAAGATCTGTTTCTTTATCTGGTGGTAGTGGGTGCCATTAGGACGGGGTCTCCTTCTTAACAGCCTGATATTACATTGTTTTAATGTAATTTAGATGGAATGTGAGGATGTGACTTCCTGCTTCTCAGCTAATGGCTGCTGCTCGGCTGCTCTTTAATCTGGCTGCAGACGAAGGCCTTAGGCTTACACTTCATAGTGATCTATCTGTTCAATATGTAGCCGATCCACACTTGAAATATTCTGCTGTAAACATGTACACAAATGCTGAAAAGACTTAAAATGAAGGAATACTAATTAAGAACACAAAATGAAACAGTCAGCCAGGTTATTATCCTTATCACTGAATCAAAACTCAAGCACCCAAGGTATAATAGAACAGGCTGAGCTGAAGACAAAGACATGATATATAGTAAATGCAGACACGAATACAGACAGAGGAATACTGTCCAAAAATTTCAAACGTGTGTCTTCACGAAACTCTCTGTACGAGATTATCCTCACGAATTTTCACCTTGAATCTAGGCCTATAGACTACTAAAGCTTATGATGATGGCCAAGCTAGGACTCAACCAACCAACCAGTCACCTCTTTTATCTACCATATGAATATAATAATGAGGAATTCTGACATAAATTATTCGTTAGTCAACTAGATGTAAAACTATAAAGACACTAAAATGTAACAATTCTCTACCTTTCAACACGCACTAGATCCAGCACCAGCCACTAGTAGTGGTTTGTTTATATAATCAGCTGATCTGAGAGGACACATTCATCACAGTCAAATCTTGTGCCATCAGAACCAATATATTTTTATTAATATTTATGAACATTAACTCTTTAATATGACAAAATCTATATCAGTTAACAAAAAAATTATGTCTTTTACCAAATCACATCTCTTATTTGCATAAATTTGCAGCTCTAAGCTGAGAGAGAGTGTCACATTTTGATCCGATAGGGATGTGCATAAAAACAAGTTGTGAAACTTAGCAAATGCCAACAAATTAACAAGTGTCTAAATTTGAGGCCCTCTTTGAGCTTGAGGCCCAGGCCAAATGGCCCTCCTGCCCCCCCCCCACCCCCTCGATTGGCCCTGATGAACACATATTTGCTAGGAACTGGAGTGAGACTAGCATATGGCGAAAGAATCAGGTGACCACTGGAGGGGTTCAGCAGTGTAAAGAACATTAGGGTGTCTGCACCACATGCAATGCAGTGGGGATTCTTGGAAATGCGCCAGTAAAGCTGTTTCCTCCTTGGCAATGGGATTTCTGGGAGGGAAGCCCAGTGTATGAAATGCCACAAGGGTAATTTAACAAATCCCATACTTATCCTCTACTTCCACACCTAGAGCAATCAGCAGCTGCCAGGGCTGCACTACTGCATCACCAAGGAGGAAGGCAGGGAGCAGCCCATCTGCTCTGCAAGACACAGGCGCTTTGATTTTAATCCTGAGGCAAGCAAAGCTAATCCTGGGAATTCCCTGTCCCCACCCCTGGCTGGGAGCAGCACAGCACTGACTGAAACATATACATGCTTGAGAATGACTGACATGGCAGGGACAGGACTGGGAGCCGGCAGCTCAGAAGTAGATATTTAATGCTCCGTAGTGTGAGGAAGCACAGAAAATATTCAGCGCGGTTAATGCTGGGGAGAGACCACAGCCCTGTCACGGTGTGAGACGTGGATACCTACACTGAGACCATGGTAATCACAGTGCTCTGACCTACCAGATTGTGCTTAGTTCATCCACTCTTTGGGACTGTGTGTGTGTGTGTGTGTGTGTCACAAAAAGGCCCCGACCCCAGATTGGGGCCTCCCAATTCTACTGTCTAAAGACCTGTCCACTGGTGTCACTTGTTACTAGTAACAGTTATTTATGTGAGTAGCAGAGACGAGGCACTCTAATTATTTACCTCAATATAGCTAGGTGAGGCCAGCCCCAGATGGGCGGGTGTAGGGTTGATCTCGACGAGCTACATCAAGGTAAAAGCTACCTGTGCCTCATCTCATCTCATCTCCACATTGAGAGGGCTAACTCATGTTATCGCTTGTGCTGTAAAAATACCCTTATTTGGGCAGTGAAGACAGCCAGAGAAGAAAAAGGGAATCTGAAATCTTACTGAACTTTGCACAGTCTGTAAACTGGGGTGGATCAGGCACTGGTCTTGTGTGGTTGTTTCCTGACCATTAACCAGCTGGCTATTCTGAGAGGCAGGAAGAAGAGAAAAATCTCTCCCATCAGTCCCCAAGCTTACTCTCTTCCACTGCATGAAGAGGAGGAGGAGAGCAAACACACACAAATACCAGCCTGCTGTGGCCATGTCATGGAAGAAGAGCGGAGCCAATGTGTCCTCACTCTCCCATGCTGGAAGAAGCCCCCCTAAAAGACCAGTGCACAGCTGAGGCTGCAGGGCAGTGTATGCAACCAGAAAGGGGCAAAGCCGGGAGCAGCAGGTCTAGACAGCAGCTTTCCCTGGAAGTTTGTATAAGTCTCACCACAAAACCCATGAGGAGGTCTTCCAGCATTAAATCATGATCCAGAGTTTTTATTACAGTTAGAGGGAGGGGGTATAGATGTGGAACAGGATGTCAGCAACAGCACAGCATAGCCACCAGGGCAGGGACTGCTGAGACATCATAGATTCATAGATTCTAGGACTGGAAGGGACCTCGAGAGGTCATCGAGTCCAGTCCCCTGCCCTCATGGCAGGACCAAATACTGTCTAGACCATCCCTGATAGACATTTATCTAACCTACTCTTAAATATCTCCAGAGATGGAGATTCCACAACCTCCCTAGGCAATTTATTCCAGTGTTTAACCACCCTGACAGTTAGGAACTTTTTCCTAATGTCCAACCTAGACCTCCCTTGCTGCAGTTTAAGCCCATTGCTTCTTGTTCTATCCTTAGAGGCTAAGGTGAACAAATTTTCTCCCTTCTCCTTATGACACCCTTTTAGATACCTGAAAACTGCTATCATGGAAGAGTTGCTTCTCCACTTGGATGAACTATGTTTTTTTTTTCTCTATGTTTACTGGGATCTGCAGGGAGGGTCTGAGATTCCTCCTAAGATACAAGACCCTGAATTTTTGGGATAATAGAATCTCTGTCCCATTGGTCCTTAGCACCCAGCGCCACTAATCTCTCCCCACAAGGGGAGAATGTTTGGGGAACTCAGCATTGCGGTGATGGGGCAATCTCTCAGAGTAACTGTTTCCCTAGAATGGGCTGCTTCTCGGCTGGGAGATGAGGAGGAGAAAGGGGGAACATTAGCCAACTCAGCAGGAACATTAGCCAACTCAACTGGACAAGTCATAGCAGTCAGCTGGCCTTTATCTGTGTCATGGGATCACTTGATCCTCAGGTTCAACTCAGTTCGTATTATCATTGATACCATTTAATGATTAAACCCTGATAATATGGCACCCTTTACCAACACAAGAGCCATGTGGTTAGATAGAGCCCAGCTGTTTTTATTTCTTCACCTGCACTAGTCGTGGGCTTAGTGCAGAACGCCACCAGCCTCAGCAAAAGGCTGAGGTACCTTAATTGCACATTTGACATGGACAAATAAGGGTGATGTTATCTGAGAAGCGGGCTGGAGCATCATCAAAAGTCTTCTCTTTGAAATGTTAATGTTTAGATTGGCACACACAAAAAAAGTATTAATTGATTGCATAGAAAATCTGCCCTGTGGGTAGCTGGCTATGTGGGGGCACCTCTGGCTGTTTGTTCAAGAGATGCAGATCTAAAAATCCATGTGAACAAGAGGGTGGGAAGTTCAGGCATGTGGACAGGAAAGGGTTGGCAGCCAGCACACTGCATGAAACCTTGTTATGGGTCATGTTAAAATCTCGTTCCGACTGATGCGTGAACATACCCTTCCTTTCAGGTAGTTGAAAGAGTCAATTAAGGGGCCACACCTAAAACAAGGCCTAATAGAATCTGCCCAGAAACTAGCACCATGTGCACGAGGAGGTTCCACAGGGTGTTGTGAGAACACACGGAAATGAAGAACTGCCAAGAACAGAGAGGCAGAGGCAAAACTGCTAGAAAGCCAAGCAGGAGCCGGGGAGCACAGCATGACCCTGGGGAAAGCTAGACAGTGCTTTTGAGTCTGTTGGCTGATGAGGCTTGGGACTGCAAGCTAAGAAACTGCTCCTTTTGTTGTTCCTCCTGTGTTCAGAGAAGCAGGACTTCGTCCATTTCTCGTAGATAAAGGAGATTGCATCAAAGAAAATGCCAGACTCCATCAATTTCTACTTTCAACAGAAATATCCAGCACCCCAAAGTTGGACTAGCAGCTCAGGTCAAAAAGGGGCAACAATACAATAAGGAGGGGTTTCTCTGAGCCATCCCTTTTCATGCTTTTGGGAGCAGCAGTGCTAAAGCCCGAGGTGAAGACACGTCCAGGCTCATCAACACTTGAGTAACAACCAGGATTTTGAAACCGACAAAGGGAATGGGCCCTGTAACTAGTTACATGGAACAGGGTTTACTTTCTATCCCCACCCCCACCCCCAGCAGCTTAGCTGCTGCCCCACTCATGTTTAGCATCCATCTCTAACAGTGTATTCTGGGCTGCTGTCACACAGTGCCTGTGATAGCTGTCCGTCATTAGTGGGATTAGTGGTATTATCCTTTGCATCTCTGACCCTGGTCAGGAGACTGGGGTCAGGAGACTTGGAGTTTTATTAGTACTCTCTGCTCCTGATCTGGTTGCATGATGCCTGCTGATATTTACACCTCAAGTAAAGATGCTTGTGAGGATATTGTCTTGTGTAGAAACTGGGGGACCAGACATCAGAGGTCTTTTAAAGGACATTCCACTGCTCTCTCTTCGCCTGCTAGAGGAGACCTTGATCTGGTAGAGATTTTTCTTGGTCTGTAAATATTATTTGGTTTGGGTTCTTTTGCATCTTAGGTGAGTAACAATTTAAACATTTGCATTTGGCAGAATTGACTCAATACAGTTCTGTCATCAACTAAATTTAAACTGTGTCTGTGTGTTGGCTGTGTTCATTGGTCGAGTGAAGCAAGACGCTTCTCTCAGCTTCATGTGTGACAGAAAGACAGAGCAATAACGTTGGAACATATCATCTAATTGTGAAACTTTTGGGGTCACCCGAGGTGTCTTTGAGGACAAGTATTGACATCCAATAGAGAGTGATTTTTCAATGCAGAAAAAAAACCCCACTAACTGCACACCCCTTCTTGTCCCCTACCACCCGACACTGGTACCATCCCTGCACTGGCAAGGCAAGGGTTAAACTGCTTTGGGCCCAAAAGGCCAAACTCCCTTGCCCTTGTTGGGCAGCTCCCAGTGGAGGGAGCATTCAAAAGGGAGCAGCTCAGCTCAGTTGAGGCTGACGAAGGAGGAGAGCCGTCCTGTGCAGCAGCCTCCTGCCGGCGGGACTCCAAGCTGCCTGGGCTAAGCTTTCTAGCTGTGCCATGGGAAGCCAGCTGCCAGTCACGGGAACAGAAGAGGATGACAGTGGAAGAGCTGCCAGAGATGGAGAAAAGGCTAGGAAGCGACCCAGGGGATGTGTTTGGGGATATGAAGACTTGAACCCTGGATGAGGGTATCTGGTTTTGAAAGGCACTGGGTTAGAACCAGTGGAGTAGGGTGGGCCTGGGTTTCCCTACCCTCCATGTTCCCACTGCCGGGCAATACTGCCGCTGAGTGCAGTGGCCCCTTGGACTCTAACGACCCCCCTGACAAACCCATATGCAGTAGCATCAAGCAGTTACAACCCATGTTCAGTAGGCCCACATCCTGAAAGAAATCTTTCCCCAAACCCCTCTTCTGGCCTTCAAACAACCCCCCAACCTTGCCAAGCTGATCATCAGAAGCAAGTGTCCCACAGACCAGGCCCCACCAACTCAAAGTAGCACCAGACCCTGCCAGAACAACAGATGCAAAACCCCCAGGCATAGCTCCACTGCTATGATAATCAATACCCCCCACAACACACCTTTCAAGATTCATGAGTGCTACACATGCCTATCACAACGTGTGGTGTACCTCATCTAGTGCACTAAATGGATGTGGGTGAAACCAGACAATCACTACGCTCTCAAATGAACTCGCACAGAAAAATGATAAAAGACAAAAACACCCTATCACTTGTGGGTGAGCACTTTTCACAAAGTGATCACTCCATATCAGATCTTTCAATACTTATCCACACAGGAAACCTGCATGATACCTTCAAACGGTGAGCTTTGGAAGTGAAATTAATAACTCTCCTAGATGCCAGAAACCATGGCTTAATAGGGACACTGGTTTTATGACTCATTACAACAATTTGTAACACACCACACAGTCTGTTACCCTTAATTACCCACTTCAAACTCTTTATGCATAACAATTTAGACCCCCAGCTGCCCACTTCATTTCAAGCGACCTCCTCCAACATGCTTTGTCGCTTCTGCTTAACAATCTGTCCCAATTTGTAGTTAGCTCAGACATTCTGCTTCCTCCCCAAGACCTGAAGAAGAGCTCTGTGTAGCTCAAAAGCTTGTCTCTCTCACCAAGAGAAGTTTGTCCAATAAAAGGTATTACCTCCCCACCTTGTCTCTAATATCCTGGGCCCAACACAGCTAGAACAACATTGCAAAATGCATGAGGTTAGGCAGCCCAAAATAATTGAGGAACTTTAGCCACTAGAGGTTGCTAAACACCATGGAAGTCTAACCAGCTGTAGCTGACATTTGTGTTAAAAATCATAGAGATCCTATTTCCCTGCCTGTGCAAACCCCCCTGTGCACACCTGCTTTGGGGCTGCAGAGGGAGCTAGGCACATAAGGTTTCTTGGGGAACATAAGGCCAGGTGCAGAGCCTCTGGGTGAGTTGTGGGCCTGGGCTGAGGGATAGGCACACACTGCATATTTTCAGACTAGCATGGGGGCAGGTAGAGTGACATGAGCCTGGCAGGGGCTAAGCCAAGCAATATAGGCCAAGAGGTCTCCATTGGTTGCTGGACCATCTGCTACAGGTCACAAGAGGCAGCATTTTTTTATTATTATTTATTTATTTTTTTAATGGAGATATCCTATCTCCTAGAACTGGAAGGGACCTTGAAAGGTCATCAAGTCCAGCACCCTGCCTTCACTAGCAGGACCAAGTACTGATTTTGCCTCAGATCCCTCAGTGGTCCCCTCAAGGATTGAACTCACAACCCTGGGTTTAGCAGGCCAGTGCTCAAACCACTGAGCTATCCCTCCCCCCCATTTGTGGTGTCCTCTCTCTCAGCTGAATGAACTGTGCAGTGCTCACAGGAGTGAGGAGGAGCAAACTCTTACTTCAGTAGCTATAATTAAACAGATAAGACTTGGGATCCGAATGCTGAGAAGACTCATGAAGTATTTGTACATATCTTAGGGCTTGTCTTCATTACCGTGCTAAATCGGCACTGCTGCGATCAATGCAGTGGTGTCGATTTAACGGGTCTGGTGAATATGCGCTACGTTAACTGAACATTAACTGAAAGTATGACTGAAGTGTGTTTCCCAGACAAGTCCATGGGTAAGGGATTAGACCTGTTCCTCAGAGACAAATGACACCTCTAGCCAGGTGTCATCAAAGCTGACTGGCCATCACTGCTCACATGGCCATTCTTTGGCAATGAAGGGGGGCAGGAACAGATCGATCTGCATTTTAGCAGGCAACAACGTGGAACTTCTTTCACTATGAGACCCCATGTCTCTATCCTCACAACGGCAAGGAACTTTATCTAGTCCAGGGGTCACCAACCTTTTTAAGCACAAGATCACTTTTTGCATTTAAGTGCAACCCAGGATCTACCCTGCCCCTTCCCTGAGGCCCTGCCCCGCTCACTCCATTCCCCCTCCCTCCATCGCTTGCTCTCCACCACCCTCACTCACTTTCACCAGGCTGGGGCAGGAGGCGGGGGTGCAAGCTCTGGGCTGTGGCCAAGGGGTTCAGAGTATGGGAGGGGGCTCCGGGCTGAGCCTGGGACAGGGGGTTGGGGTGCAGGAGGGGGTGAGGGGTGCAAGCTCTGGGAGGGATTTTGGGTGCAGGAGAGCCCTCCAGGCTGGGGCAGGGGATTGGGGTGCAGGAGGGAGAGCAGGGTGCAGACTCTGGGAGGGAGTTTGAGTGCAGAAGGGGGCTCTGGGTTGGGGCAGGGGGTTGGGGTGCAGGAGGGAGTGCGGGGTGTGGGCCCTGGGAGGGAATTTGGGTGCAGGAGGGGGCTCAGGGCTGGGGCAAGGGGTTGGGGTGCAGGAGGGGGTGAGGGGTGCAAGCTCTGGGAGGGAATTTGGGTGCAGGAGGGGGCTCAGGGCTGGGGCAGGGGTTGGGGTGCAGGAGGGGGTGAGGGGTGCAAGCTCTGGGAGGGAGTTTGGGTGCAGGAGGAGGTTCCAGGCTGGGGCAGGGGGTTGAGGTG
>NW_020664563.1:4179342-4207577 GCF_002925995.2 Terrapene triunguis | reverse complement strand
GAGGGGTGCAAGCTCTGGGAGGGAGTTTGGGTGCAGGAGGGGGCTCCAGGCTGGGGCAGGGGGTTGAGGTGCAGGAGGGGGAGCAGGGTGCAGGCTCTGGGAGGGAGTTTGGGTGCAGGAGGGGGCTCAGGGCTGGGGCAGGGGTTGGGGTGCAGGAGGGGGTGAGGGGTGCAAGCTCTGGGAGGGAGTTTGGGTGCAGGAGGAGGTTCCAGGCTGGGGCAGGGGGTTGAGGTGCAGGAGGGGGAGCAGGGTGCAGGCTCTGGGAGGGAGTTTGGGTGCAGAAGGGGACTCAGGGCTCGGGCAGGGGGTTGGGGTGCAGGAGGGGGTACAGGGTGCTGGCTCCAGGAGGGAGCTCAGGGCTGTGGCTGGTCGGGGGGGTGCATGGGAGGGGATGAGAGATGCGGGCTTACCTCGAGTGTGGCTCCTGATCATTGGCACAATGGGGCTAAGGCAGGCTTCTGCCTGCTCCGGCCCCGCGCCGCTCCCGGAAGTGTCCGGCACGTCCCTGCAGCCCTTGGACGGGGGGTGGGGCACGTGGCTCCGCGCGCTGCCCCTCCTTGAAAACACTGCCCTGGCAGCTCCCATTGGCCACAGTTCCCCTCAGCGCCGGCTAAGCAGCCCCCTTTAGCTGGGAACAGGGAACTGAGGCCAATGGGAGCTGCCAGGGCAGTGTCTGCAAGGAGGCGCAGTGCGCAGAGCCACATGCCCCCTCTCCAGGGGCCACAGGGACGTGCCAGCTGCTTCCAGGAGTGGCGCATGGCCAGGGCAGGCAGGGAGCCTGCCTTAGCCCCCCTGCGCCGCCCTACTTTTAGTGGCTGGAGGTCGCGATCGACTCTCAGAGGCTCCAGGATCAACCGGTTGATCGTGATTTACCGGTTGGTGACCACTGGTTTAGAATATGTAGCAGCCTTGCATGGCTATTTTATATACTACTGCTATATAAACTGCTGCCCCACTAAACAGCTCAGCTGTGAAAAATGACTTTTAAGTGGTAAAAAGTGTTTTTAAAAATATTGTGACAAATAACAGATGGGGAAACTGAGACACGGAGAAGTGAAGTGATTTGTCCAAGGTTACCTAGTATTCCAGTGTCACAGCCAGGAATAGAACCGAGGCCTGAGTCCCAGTCCAGTGCTTCCCATCATAAATCAATGTATTTAGTATTCAAAGGCATGTTGCATTTATATAGAGTGAGAGTTTTTTTAAACTCAATTTTACTGTACTGTTGTACTTAGAAATACATTTCCATTTAAATAGAGGAAAGAAATTCCACTTTTCCGGCATAGGGATTCATGTGCATATCTTTGTTTTTCTTATTTTCCCTTTGCTCCCTAACGAAAGACTTCATGGAGATTGAAGAAAGTCAGCGGCGGACATTTGATTTCTCCAGCTCATCACATATTTATATAACCAAAGTGAAATCTGTTTTCTGTTAGAAGAGAGTGGAGGGCAGAGTAAAGATATTTTTTGGTATGTTAACATATCCAAATTTTGTGTGGAAGCTGTGCTGAGAGAATAGCATAAAAAGAATGCATCTGGAAGTCATTAAAGAAACTTGCACTGGACAATGATTAAAGCAGGATGGAATTTCTGTTGTATTTTTTTTACAGTATCTAAGCCAATCAAATGCTGCTTTTCTAAACTAGAGTTGGTCTTATGAAAATGCAAGCAAGAAAATAATTCCACCCCTTTACCGATTCCTCCAAAGGCAATTCCAACTATCTCTTCTGAAATATAATCTTTAGCCTAGTGGCTAGGGTACTCAGCTGGGATGGGGGAGACCTTAGTTCATCCCATGCTTTGCTGCACATTGGGCTACCCACATTTTCCATCCTTGCCTGTCAACTGCCCTTCTCTCCACATCTTCCCATTTCATGTTGAGTGCTTCATGTCGTTCAGAACTGTTCGTTTCCATGTTATTCACAGTCTTTCTCTCTTTCTTCTTGCATTTTCTGGCTTCCATTCAAGGGCGGTATTTGGTAAGCGTTCTTTTTCCATTCTCAGCACATGCCCCAGCCGCTGATTCTAACTCTTGCTCTGGCCCAATTAATATTAAATTACTTAATTAAAGTGGAACGTCAATAGGAGAGATTTCTAATTTGGGTCTCCTTCAATCTCTCCTATTGACGTTGTTCCACTTTAATTAAATATTAATTGGGTTAGAGCAGTGGTTCTCAAACTGTGGGTCGGGACCCCAAAGTGGGTGGCATTAGACTTGCTGGAGTGGAAGACAAAGCCTGAGCCCTACCGCCCAGGGCCGAAGCCGAAGCCCAAGGACTTCAGCCCTGGGTGGTGGGGCACAGGGTTACAGGCCTTGGGCTTTGACTTTGATCCCCCCCACCCAAAGAGGTGGGGCTCAGGCTTTAGTGGGGCTCAGGCAGGCTCAGACTTTGGTCCCTGTCCTGGGGTCGTGTAGTAATTTTTGTTGTCAGAAGGGGGTTGCGGTGCAATGAAGTTTGAGAACCCCTGGTTTAGAGCAAGAGTCCCTATGAGTCTTATGGCCAGCACACTCCCCTGAACAGTGGGAGAGTCCTGTTCATATCCCTTCTCCTAATCAGACAGAGGGGATAATTGAAAGAGGGTCTTCCACATCCAGGTGAGGATCCTAACCACTAGGCTAAAGTTTATAAGTGAGGGCCATGCCACCCAACCCCTGGCTATTTTGTGTGGGGTTAGGTAGCCTCTGAGCATGCTTACTGGATTGGGCCCTGGACATGAGTCAGGCAGCCAAACAGCTATCTTTCCTTTGGTTCATAAATCACCCAGCGGCTTAAATGGGAAATAGGTGCCCAGATCCCTAGAAAGAGGCCCTAATGCGCATGCTCAGAAGTAGAAACACAGGTGCCTAGGGAACTTTTACTGCAAAAACTTAGGTGCTGAGAAATGTTAGGAGCCTCCAGGGTTAGATGGCAGCCGAGTGGGAGTTTTGTTGATCACAGTGGTGCCTAAAAATGTGACTTACACCCTAAGTACTTTTGTGGATCCCATCCATAAGTTTTCACTATATCTGAGTGTGGAATGAAGATCACTACTCCCAAGGTTGTTGTGAGATTGAATTAATTAGTGTTTGTATGGTGCTTTCAAAATGTAAAGTAGTACACCAATGACCATCACACACAGCTACAATATAACCAGCTGGAGAAAGTTACAACACTTAAAAAAAAGCTATAAGCCCGAAAGAGGGTATAAATGCATGTGTTCTGCAAATGAAGCTTCTCTGCTAAATCCCCAACATATATAGTCCCTCTTGTGTAAGTTCTTTTCTGTGAGTTCTGTAACATCATCAAATTATATACCTTAAAGTAAGAGAGAGACTTCCAGTTATTATGTATTGTCATAGTGCCTAGGAGCCCCGGTCATGGACCAAGACCCCATTGTGCTAGGTGCTGTACAAACACAGAACAAAAAGACAGCTCTTACCCCCAAGAACTCACAGTCTAAGTAATCCTGATACTTCTTCCCCAACCCAGGCCACTCTAGTAACACGAACCAGAATTTAGACCACATATTATTTTGGCTTTGGGTCCCAACAAGGGCTGTTTCAGAGATTACTATTTTTAAACCTATGATGATCCACAATGTCTTTTCACCTGTATGATCTAGACAGTCCATGCTCTATTTTTTTAATGCAATTTTGGGGTTGCTTAGCCTCACTTTTCTCCCTTGATGTTTTCTCAGCTCTGTCTTTGGCATTTCTCAGCTTTACTCAATAGCTATGACAGGGTTATTAGATCAACTGTCAAGCCATTACTTCCTTCCTACATACCATTAAAAATTGGCCATCTGGGACCAGGCAGAGTTTGCCTGAGGCCAGATGCAGCAGCAGAATTAACAAGAAATAATCACAAATCTCTGACACTAATAGGAAAGGAGTTTACAAGATTCTGCCTCTGCTATAAAACTCATAACCTGCTAATGTGGAACGCAAAGTGGGTCAAAGATCCAAAATGAGAGCAACACATGAAAAATATGGTAAGAATCTTGAAAGCATGTGCAAGAAAACTAACACTGATAATGTTGGGCCAGATCCTGGAGTCTTTATACATGGCCAAATACTGCACTCCCTACTGATATGCCTTGAGTGCAGGGGACTGGACTACATGACCTCTCAAGGTCTCTTCCAGTCCTACACTTCTATGACTCTATGCATAGTCTCATTGAAATCAATAGAGCTATTAAATGAGCTGAGGCCTGGCCTGACATGAGTAATTAACACCTGGAGGGAGGTCTCATTTCTTGGATGATAGAACTAGGGAGGTAAACAGATCATTAGGTAGAAAACAGAATGCTTGTGCTAAATTTTTTAGCTTCTGCTAAAAAATCATGGAGCAGGTCCTCAAGGAATCAATTTTGAAGCACTTTGAGGAGAAGAAAGTGATCAGGAACAGTCAGCATGGATTCACCAAGGGCAAGTCATGCCTGACCAACCTGATTGCCTTCTATGATGAGGTAACTAGCTCTGTGGATGAGGGGAAAGCAGTGGACGGGTTATTCCTTGACTTTAGCAAAGCTTTTGATATGGTCTCCCACAGTATTCTTGCCAGCAAGTTAAAGAAGTATGGGCTGGATGAATGGAGTATAAGGTGGATAGAAAGCTGGCTAAATCATTGGTCTCAATGGGTAGTGATCTATATCTAGTTGGCAGCCAGTATCAAGCGGAGTACCTCAAGGGTCGGTCCTGGGGCAGGTTTTGTTCAATATCTTCATTAATGATCTGGAAGATGGTGTGGATTGTACCCTCAGCAAGTTTGCAGATGACACTAAACTGGGAGGAGTGGTAGATACGCTGGAGGGTAGGGATAGGATACAGAGGGACCTAGACAAATTAGAGGATTGGGCCAAAAGAAACCTGATGAGGTTCAACAAGGACAAGTGCAGAGTCCTGCACTTAGGACGGAAGAATCCCATGCACTGCTACAGACTAGGGACTGAGCGGCTAGGCAGCAGTTCTGCAGAAAAGGACCTAGGGATTACAGTGGACGAGAAGCTGGATGAGTCAACAGTGTGCCCTTGTTGCCAAGAAGGCTAACGGTATTTTGGGCTGTATAAGTAGGAGCATTGCCAGCAGATCGAGGGACGTAATCATTCCCCTCTATTCAGCATTGATGAGGCCTCATCTGGAGTACTGTGTCCAGTTTTGGGCCCCACACTACAAGAAGGATGTGGAAAAATTGGAAAAAAGTCCAGTGGAGGGCAACAAAAATGATTAGGGGCTGGAGCACATGATTTATGAGGAGAGGCCGAGGGAACTGGGATTGTTTAGTCTGCAGAAGAGAAGAATGAGGGGGGATTTGATAGCTGCTTTCAACTACCTGAAAGGGGGTTCCAAAGAGGATGGATCTAGGCTGTTCTCAGTGGTAGCAGATGACAGAACAAGGAGTAATGGTCTCAAGTTGCAGTGAGGGAGGTTTAGGTTGGATATTAGGAAAAGCTTTTTCACTAGGAGGGTGGTGAAGCACTGGAATGGGTTACCTAGGGAGGTGTTGGAATCTCCTTCCTCAGAGTTTTTTAAGGCCCGGCTTGACAAAGCCCTAGCTGGGATGATTTAGTTGGGGATTGGTCCTGCTTTGAGCAGGGGGTTGGACTAGATGATCTCCTGAAGTCCCTTCCAACCCTGATATTCTATGATTCTATGAAATAAGGTAAGTGAAGAGGTCAGTAGGCTAAGAAGACAGAATGTCTGAGCCAGCTACATTAAGAGGGAGAACACCCAGAGAACCATTTACTAACAATGGACAAGATAAATTAGGAATATGAGATGAGGTAAAAAGTCGGTCAAGAGTAGGTCAAGCATATGCCCGGACATAACATGCTGCCAATTCTAAAATGTGTGATGCAACGTATAGTAAATGCAATGTAATGTGTAAATGTATATAAGGGAAGATGTTTTTCTGTGTAACTTTGGATGTGTGGTACAACAGAGATGTTGTCAGGCTCACTTCGTTGTTTGCTGAATGCTTTGAGATCCTAGACTGGCAAGTTCAAAAAAAGCCAAAAGTGACAGTGGTGCTTATTACTTCAGTTCTGAGCTAATGAGGATTAATAGCTACAGTTGTGTTTGACAGAGATTACATGTGCTATTGTTACACCTGTAAATGCAAGAGCTCTTTTCTTTTGTCATCTGTAATAAAATTAACTCATTTTCTTTCCTCACAACATGGGGCCTTCAGTGAACCGTGTGGCCACTTAGTAAATGCAATGCATAACAGTGTTCTGCAGTACTGCAGTGCCTTGCAGTTTAGCAGGGTCAGAATTAGAAAGCGAGACCTAGTATGCATGAAATAAATCAGGGTGGCGTCAAAGCTTGTAAGGTGAAGTCAGAGTTCTTTTGACTCTTGCACACAGGCAAAGGGAAGCTTTAGAAGGAACCAGAGTGTAGTAATAAACAAATGCCCTTTATCAAGGGCAGACCGGTTGTTTTGCTTGACACTGAAGCTGCCTCTGCCATTTGTAGAAACTCTCTGCCTTCTGGTCATTTACTCTTATTTTCAGATTTTTGAGTTTTCGTTGCTTCTCTTCAATCACTGTCAGTTCAGTTGAGGAATTTTGTATAGGTCTGGCCACCTTTTAGCTGGGTCCTAGATCAATAATGCAACCCCTCCGAAATGTTGGATTCTTTCTAAAAGGGCGTCATAAGGAGGAGGGAGAAAACTTGTTCACCTTAGCCTCTAAGGATAGAACAAGAAGCAATGGGCTTAAACTGCAGCAAGGGAGGTCTAGGTTGGACATTAGGAAAAAGTTCCTAACTGTCAGGGTGGTTAAACACTGGAATAAATTGCCTAGGGAGGTTGTGGAATCTCCATCTCTGGAGATATTTAAGAGTAGGTTAGATAAATGTCTATCAGGGATGGTCTAGACAGTATTTGGTCCTGCCATGCGGGCAGGGGACTGGACTCGATGACCTCTCGAGGTCCCTTCCAGTCCTTGAATCTATGAATGAATCTATGAATATACCCACGCCCCTACACTTAAGCCTGATCAGCTCAGTGTAATTTTGCTGTATGTCAAATAAAGCACCTGGGTGACAAAATCTGGAGTCACACTGAATTATTTTGGATCCCAGAGAACTGGATGAAGTGTTTTCCCAGAACTGGACAAGGTGTTATGGATAAGCTAAGTGGAAAAGATCTCGGAGGGAATCCCACCATTAATGTGAGTACAGCATACAGCAATAGGTCCTTACTCAGGTTAATCTACCAATGAGGAGAACATTTTGGCTACAAAAGTCACACAATGGAATTTGTGGTTTATTCTTAGTTTTAATAAGAATAAGCATGGGCCAGATTTTCAGGGAACTTAGATGTGCAGAAAGCCCCATTGTGTGACTGTTGTATTCAAAAAGTGGGTTATATGCAGTTGTGAATTTGTGAGCTTTGTGAAAGGTGCAAGGTGGGATGAAATTTTGCAGGCAGTGCTGCACTAGCTTACAGTAAGCAGGACCCACATCTTCTACAGGAGGAATTAATTTATGGATGAGTACCCTGGGATATAGTGATCATGGGATCACAATGAAGGTTGAAAAAAATGAGCCCTACTACCATTGTGTATACACGTTCTGTAGTTTTGGATTTCTGTTTTTTGTCACTGACATCGCTGATCGTCCAAGTAACCTCAAAGCACAAAACTACCTTAGGGCTGAAATTAGAAAATGGTGAGGGAAGTAACCCTTGTAGGAACCAGAGTACCACAGGTAAACAGACATAATGATGGTCAAATAGGACTGAAGAAGTCCTCAAAATAATGACTAGGAATACTGAGGCTTGCAGTAATGTGGTATAATATCCAAGAACAGCAGCAGGCATCACCACTGGAATGTGGAGGATAAAACTGCCAAGTTTTCCAGACAGTGAAATAAGAGAGTTTCCAGCTTGAGGTGGCTGTGGGGTTGTTGTAGTTTCTAAGCTCAAAAGGAAAACCATAAACCCTTCCTAACTCCCTGCGGATGGTTCATACACTGTAGGTGTTTTGTTTTTCCAACACACTTTTTCATTTCTTCCACTCCTGTTGCCTCTGAGCTGTTACTTTCACTGCATTCTGCCTGCAAAGAAGCTCCTGCCTCTCATCTATTTTAGTTATCAGACACAAAGGAGGCAGGGCAAGCAGACTTGTTAACACAAATGGAAAACAGCCACAGAATTGTAGCTGTGAAGACTTAGTGATCAGTAACGTAATGCTAATGTGTGCTCCTGTGCTTTGTGCTCTGATCTTTCAGAAAGGCACAAAGGAATCTGAATAAATACTGTACATGTTGCAACAGCCTTGGTGTGTTCTCCATTATTGTGCTCTCTCTCCAATCTTTGCAACCTGGCATTGTTAGTCAGACATGCCACATGTGAGATGGATTTCTATCTGGTGCCCCTTGTGAACAGAACTAGTGGTCTCAGCCCAGTTTTAAGTTGGCAGATATCCACACCATGTGCAAAAACAACCATTCACCAACACAACAGGCATTTTTGTTGGCAATCTGACTAGACTGAGTGGGAATGGATGCTGGATTACCCACTGTCCCCTAGAGGTGATCCTTCCACATCAGGGCTGAGGCACACCGATGGAATGTGTGAAAGTTTGCACTCTCATTGTTTGTACAATTCAACTCTTTTGAAGAACCAGAGGACTTCAGCCTCCTGGTTCATCAAGCTGGCATGTTTCACATGTGTAGTAAATCTGCTGAGTTTCTATTTCCCTCCTTCCCTCGCAATAAACGACCCTAGAGCTCACCCGTTAATAGCTCTGTACAGTATCAGCCAGCCGTGAGGATGGAGAAAGGAAAGCAGACATTACATATGACTAACAAGACCTGGTGAGTTGTTACCATTTGGGAGCCCACTAAAGCATCTTCCCTGAGAAGAAAGAGTCAAGTTTGGGAACTATCCAGTCGCCAGGCTAGTGACCTTCCTTTCTTTTGCAAAACAAGGGAGACTGGGCCTTGGTAGCTGAGTGTAACGACCCCAAGGAGGGGCAGCTTGGCAGTTGTGAAGAAGCAGTGTGGCTGCATGTGGGGCCAGAGTATTCAGAGTAAGGACTGGGAACCAGGTGAGATGGCATGTGTGGTAAACATTCATACAGCATTACAGATGTAAGCAGAGTCAGGATGAGCTCTACCCTGACATCTGGTGGTGAATTATGGCGAGTGTGGAAAAGAACTTCCAAAGTCCTGATTTTGTTTGCATAGGCACACCCACCTCGCCTAGCATGAGCCCACAGCAGCCCAAAATGGTCACTTTGGCAGCTGTGGGATCCCCAGTTTCTCTGTTATTGGGGCAGGAGGAATAAAGTGTTGTTACCCTGATTATGTTAATCAAGGACAATTAAACTGTTTTATGACAGAGCGTCTCACCATCACCTAAGTAGCACTCGCTAGACAAGGGACATGGGTTCCAACTCCCAGTGAATGGAGAGAGGGTGGAGACAGGTATGTGTACCTGATGGTATGGGCCCCTTTTTGAGGGCCTGGAGCACCAATTGCATCACCTCCTCTCTCCACTGTTGAATAGCAGAGCTAATTTTGATTCTATTAAGAGTCTAGCTAGAGACTGCTGAGCTGAATTCACTTTGGGCCAGTGGTGCACCAGCACGGGGGCTCCCCTACTACAAGCTGAAATCACTAAGAGCGCCAAAGTTACTGAGCTGAGATCACTGACTGATGTGTTAACTAGTGGGGGAGCCTGATGATATATTGCTAAGCAGCTGCCAGAGCGGAGCAGTTTGCGGGATGGTTGGAACAGAACGCAGAGCGGAGCAGAGCAGTTTGCGGGGACAGCTGGAGCGGCTCACAGGACGGCTGGAGGAGCGGCTGGTAGAGCGGAGCCGTTCGTGGTGAAGGCTGCAGCAGAACTCCACGGAGCGGCGGGGCAGTCAGCCCCAGACCACATAAGGTGCCCCTTAACACATGGGTCTGCGTGCTGCCCCCCCCTTTCCACCCAGGCTGGGGGGGTGGTAAAACCCTGCAGATAAACTTTTGAACTCTGGGGTGGCACTGACCAGGGTTGTTGGACTTTGAGGTGATTGGACTTAAGACCCTGAGGGGAAAAGGACACTGCCAAACTTACTTGGAGGTGGGTCTTTTGCTCATGGTTTCTGTTATGAATCCTGTTTGTGGTGTTTCCCCAACATAATGCCGCATTGTTTCCCTCCTTTATTAAAAGGCTTTTGCTACACTCAAGACTCTGTGCTTGCGGGAGGGGAAGTATTGCCTCCTAGAGGCGCCCGGGGGGTGGTATGTAATTGTCCCAGGTCACTGGGTGGGGGCTCGAGCCGGTGTTGCATTGCATTATTGAAATGGAACCCCTAGATACTGAACCCGGCGTTTGTTGCTGCCAACTCAGAGGGGCAGAAGGGTTACACAAAGATATGGTCTCTAACTGTAAATTAGAAAAAACAAACATAACAACAACAACCGCCACCACAGACCCTAAAGACAGGAAGAAAGTAAAGAAAAGAGGGAGGCAGGTTAATAAAAACAATAGTGTGTGTCATTATCTAGCAAGTGAATCATATGCTCATATGCAGCAAAAGGGAAGGAGACAAGGCAAAGGTGGGGTTTGTGAAGGGATCTGGACGGAAAAATATCCCCCTCCCTCTCTTTCCCCCACAGAAAGTTTCAATTTTTCATCAAAAAAACAAGAACCTGAAAAATGAAAATTTTTGTTTAAAAACTGAAATGTCTTTTGCTGAAAAGGGAATATTTCCTGGTGTGGGGTTGTTCAGTTTTCTGGCAAAATTGATTTTTTTGACACTTTTTGTAAAAGTTTTCTTTGAATAGAAACACAAATTCTCTGCCAAGAAAATGTTTTGATAGAAAATGTTTGACCAGCCCTTGGGGAGTGAGGATCCTGGCACACAGGAAGAGAGAAGTCATTCCAGGTATAGAAAGCAGTGGAGGAAAAGGGCACAAGAGCAGGAGGAGCTACAGGAAGTGATAAAGTGGTGGTGGGGGGTGAGGTGAAGTGAGGGCTAACAGGTGAGGAGTGTTGAGATAGAGGCAGAAGCTGGGCTGTGCAGGTGATTAAAAATTAGGGTGAAGAACTTGAACTTTATGCAAAAAGACAGACTTAGCGAAGAAGCGGGGATGGGGGGAATGATATGGTCACAGCAGTTGGAGAAGGTGGCTAATTTAGCTTCAAGATATTGGATAAATTGAAGAAGGGAGAAGCAGAGATGGTTTCAAAGAACATAATCTGGAAGCTAGAAGAATTGAACAAAGAACTGCAAGGGAGTGGCCTGGAGAAAGAACAGTTTAGAAGAGCCAATCTAAGCCTTACGGAGAGCTGTGAGGGTAGAGGGCTGGGAGAGATCGGGAAGCAGGACTGAAGCTGGTATGACACTAGAGACAGGAGAGATTGTGGCCACAATATAGTCAAAGAACTGCAGCAGGAAGGCCTAGAGGTCCCAGTGCTTTCAAAGGAAAATGACCAGCAAGTGCTGCTGTACTCTATGGGCAGACAGCCTGCATTTTGAACCCCATAGCAGGGCAAGAGAAGAGGGACTGCCTCCTCTCAGAAAGGAGCAGGAACTAGACATGACAAAAAAGTCCCTGGGTTGGGTTTGGTGCAGCTGGGAAATATCTCTGTCTGTGTCTGCAGGAGGGAGTGCAATGAACAAGTGAGCAACACGCCTATGAGCTGGGCCAGTAGAAGAGAGGATGGGCACAATGGGTGTTGCGTACTCAAATGGAAGGTTGGGAAGGGGGTCACCTGACTGTTGTCTTTAAGGGAAGGCCTTCCAGCCAAGGGGAAACTGATTTAGTAGTCTCACTCTCACATAAAAATTTTGTAGAAGGGTCCCAGAAAGGCTACCTGAAACGTTGCTCAGTCCGGACACCTAAGATGATGCTGAACTCTGAAATAAACATAACCCAGTTTTAAATAAGTAGAAAATTTCAGTAACCAGTTTGATAAAAAAATATAAATCGAAAATGTCACAAAAATTGGCAAAAAAAGAAAAAAAATTGTTTTTCATGGAAAGAATGATTTTCCAGAAAAGGCTATTTATTGTCAGACTGTTCATTCGAAACATGTTGGCGAGCACTCTTTAGGACAGAGTTCTTAGCTGAATTGTTATTGGGACAGGGACATCGTTTTTAGGAAGGCAAACAAGGTTCTGAGAGAACCTTGCTGGTGCCTAACTTAACATTTCTGGCCTATGTCCTAGAATAAGTGTTGTTGGCATAGCCACGGGAACATCCAGACAAAAATGGACATGTCAGGTTCAGGGGCTTGGATTCATTTTGGATTCAGGCAAGAACATAGTTCTGAGCCTTCCCTTATCATGAAAGAGCTACTTAGCACAATGGATAGAGGATGGTGCAGTTACCATTCAACTACCTGGGAGCCCCCACGCAGAATTTTGACTGAGTCATCCAAAATTCCTCCTTTGGACTCCAGCTGCAGCATAGCCCTCTGGACCTCCTTCAGAATGCCTTTGCTTGTAAAAGAAAAGCCAGATTCAAGCCTTAAACGGGGACATCAAAACCTACCCCAGGATTGTTGTTGATGAGCTGCTGCAGGAGGAGGCCTTTTTCTCTTTGGTAATATGGTTTTCCCTATGGCAATACATATCTGTTTCTAGCATTGACTCTTGAACTTTAAAAATCGATCATTTGTTTAGTTTTAAGCAGTCTTCCTCTTCTGCCAATAAGTGCCCTTTGCTCTCCTCGGTGAGGACCTGCTGTCACTTTCATTGATCTCTTTCTCTATGAACTTAAAGGATCCCATGGAAGTGTCCAGTCCTGATGGCTAAAACAGAAAGGTGTCTTCCTCAGACTATTCAAAGTGAACACCACAGCCTGCTGATTTTAGCTCTTTGGCTTCCTATTCCTCCCTAATATTTGTAAATTAAACTTCCATTTTCAGGTTTCTGAATACTGTTCCAAGGTTTATGTGATTCCTTTAATTATGACATGAAATATAGGCACAGGCATTCCAAGAAACCAACAATTACCTGGAACGTGAGATTAGAGAGAGAATTACGGAGGCCTGCTGCATCATTTGTGAAACATCATGAAAAGTAACTGAAGTAGAGAGTGCTGAAGATAGATCTGGCTAGTTTGCAGTAATTAAGTTTGAAACATTTTGGGGGTGTCATATTGCAATGCAATAGTGAGGTGATAGACTTAAGACTGAGATGCTCATCGGGTCACCTTTGAGTTACCTGAAAGTGCATAAAAAAGCATTTTTTCATCAATTAAGTGAATACTGTACTTAAATAATCAGATGTGGCTTATTTTAAGATAACATAATTGGTACATATTTTGTCTTCATTATGCACTAGAGCTTTTGTCTTGTTTTCAGATATTTGGTTTAGAAACAATGCAGTTACAGCTATTTGTAAATGCAATACAACGCATGCTCATCAGTTTGCTTTCCTTAACTTGTGTACATATTCAGAGCCCCACAATTAAATCTCTGCACGTGTAATTTTCTGACAATGGCAGGAGAGGATAGTCTGATAGAGATGGATTAAACCTAGCAATGTTTTAGAACAGAAGAACTTTCTTATTATCATAAACAGAAAATATATATCAAAATCTCCAGTATTCAGCAGCAAAATGGCCCTAAATTCTGCAGCAAGATCTATCCAGTGACAACTGAACTTAGAGTCTATGATGCTCTGCTTAAATTTTAATCAGGCATTCAGATCACAGGGTATTTTTCAGATCCCTGAGTGTATGGCTGTAACTCTTAGAATCAGGTTTGGAAGTGTGAATTTACTTTGGACTGTGGGTTCACAAATGTGGCTACTCTTTCCAGGAACTTTCCTCAATAATTCATTGAAAACATACCCACCACCAAAGCTCGTTCACTTGACTGTTTCCTAAAAGTGAGCAGGAAAAGAGTGCAAATCCAGTTGAAGTACTTTTATGAAAAAGTGCTAATATCTAAACCTTTTTTGTAGTATTCTTCCATCTCTATTTTAGAAGACTCCACTAGTACTATTACCAACATAAGGCTAGACTCACGCTGGGTGAGATATCTTAGTGTAGGTGGGAGTGAGTGTTAGGGGGATAAATGTGGTATAATCTCACCTTGTGCCTCCCTGATCCCGAGGTTGACTGCGGGCTGGCCCAGCTTCTAGCATAGTTCGGAGCAACCTCAAGGTTTTGTTCAATTATGTCCAAATTATGTCCTAAGAACCATTTCAGCAGCCAGCGATCACCAGAGCACAGCAGCACTTTGGCCATGCCCTCTTTTTCCCAGCTATGCCCCTGTGCTTGGAATTGTGGTGTGTGGGGGGCATGGGTCTCCAACTTTTTAAAGCACAAGATCACTTTTTGAATTTAAATGCAACCCAGGATCTACCCTGCCCCTTCCCTGATGCCATGCACTCCATCCTCTTTCCCTCCATCGCTCGCTCTCCCCCACCCTCACTCACTCACTGGGGCAGGGGGTGGGGGTGCAGGCTCTGGGCTGGGGCAGAGGAGTTTGGAGTGTGGGAGGGGGCTCTGGGCTGAGCCTGGGGCAGGGGGTTGACGTGCAGGATGGGGTGAGGGGTGCAAGCTCTGGGAGGGAGTTTGGGTGCAGGAGGGGGCTCCGGGCTGGAGCAGGGGGTTGGGGTGCAGGAGGGAGTGTGGGGTGTGGGCTCTAGGAAGGAGTTTGGGTGCAGGAGGGGGCTCAGGGCTCCCTGCCTGCCCTGGCCCCACACTGCTCCTGGAAGCAGCTGGCACGTCCCTGCGGCCCTTTGGGGGGTACATGGCACCACAAACTGCCCCTCCCTGCAGGCACTGACCCTGCAGCTTCCATTGGCCGCAGTTCCCTGTTCCTGGCCAATGGGAGCTGCGGAGCCGGGAGTCAGGATAACACTGAAAATACCCTGATTGCACTGGTCTGTAAGGGTGGTGGCATCAAATACTATAAGCAAACTTCATAGTGGAAAGGGAAGGTCTTGGCGCCAACTATGTGAAACAAAGAGGACAGAAGCGGTGGCGGCCTGTCACAAGGACGAATTGCTCTCACCCTTGCAGACAGCAGCCACAACAATTTGTTCTTTAGCTGTCTTATTGCTCTGGCCTTTCCTGCTTCTTGGGACAATGTAATGTACAACGAACAACGTCAGCGAATATCTCCCTGCAAATGGCCCCAAGCTCTCTGTAGGGCACAAGGCTCCTCTGGGGTTGGGTGGGAAATGCTCCTAGCCACTAACAGGAGACTATTACTTCCTGATAGCCCCACCACTGTGATGAGCACATTCTACTGATTCCTTTGGAGGAGTTCTTTAGTGCTCTGTGTCCCTAAGGTGTCCTAAAGCAGCCATCCTTCCTGTGCACTTCCTGGGCTCTGTGGCTGGGGAGTGTCCCCAGGAAGTGTTAGGAACTTCAGCCCCCCTACCCCCACTCTTTGTGAACCTTTGGGTGGAAAAACCCTTTAGGTCCTTTCCTTACAGAAACAGACATCAGAGCATAACCTGATCACTGGTGAGGGCAGCTAATCATAGGTGGTGGGTGGAAGAGTTTTTCCACCCACCACCTATAATTAGCTGCCCTCACCAGTGATCAGGTTATGCTCTGATGTCTGTTTCTGTAAGGAAAGGACCTAGAGACCCCCCCCCCCCCTCTCTCTAGTAATGAAAAGCTAGGTTTCCATTGCCATTGAGATTGCTGGAGCGGGCATCCGTCTCAATTAAAAACATTGATAACTTTAAAATTTGCACTGCAATAAATGAAACCTCAGGGCTGAGCACTCGGTCTTCCCTAAAGGAGTCAACAAGAGGGCTCAGCAAACGTACACGTATGTCCCTTCTGCTTTCTGACGGGTGGTTTTGCTATGGAATGGCAAAACACACACTAGGATGTTTTGCCCTCTGGTGAATGCCTCTCTGTGACAGGGACCCCGCCCACTCCCACTGCATGTATGGAGCCCATCAAAGTGCTTCTCATGGGGGGTTACATTCTCATGAGCCTTCGGTCCATTGCGGGCTCAGCACCCATCTCTTCTGAGCTTCACAGAGCTTGACGGGGTCCATCAAGAGAGTTAATGTAGGTTTCTAAAGTCTCCAGCTGATCTCCTTGCAAAAAGAGAACGCAGAGTGCAGCCCCCTGTCAGCAGCCCCCAAACCAAACCACTAAGACCACGTTGGGCCCAGACCTAGGGTTTGGAGGCTGATGGGACATTTTTTTTGGTGGATTTTCAATGGGGGCCTTATAATGGAAATTCAGCTGTAACCTAAATGCTGGACGGCTGCTGTTTCCCTCTCCCCAGAGTGACTCAGCTGAGAACACAGGGAGGAAGGGCAGGAAGAGGCAATTACAGTGTCGTGGAGCACTTAGCTATTGACTCATAGTGTTACTCATGCAGAAGCATCCGTGTCAGCATGGGGCCCTGCACAGAAAGGCTGGGAACCAGATGTGCACAGAGAGATGCTTGTCACGAACGGGTGCTGTTTCCGTGAAGGGTTTTTATTGAGAGTCGGCTCAGGGCACAAACTGTGTTAAAGTCATAGGCACAAGTGAAAGGAGAAGTCAGAGTCTCTGAGGCCCGAAGGGACCCCTATGATCACCTAGTCTGTCCTCCATAGAACTTCTCCAAAATAATTCCTGGAGCAGATCTGTTAGAAAAACATCCCGTCTTGATTTAAAAATTGCCAGGGATGGAGAATCCCTCATGACCCTGGGGAAATTGTCCCAATGGTTAACTACTCTGTCAAAAATGTACCCCTTATTTCCAGTCTAAAGTTGGCCAGCTTCATCATCTAGCCACTGGCCTGCATTCTACCTCCGTTAGCGGGATGCAGCTAACAGCTTCTGCGGAGATAGTGCTGCCAGATCTGCCAGGCTGCAGTTGCTTTCAGAGGCAGCAATCTAGAGAGGCCCTCTGGTTCATCATCCACCTTGCCCAGGTACTGCAGCACAGATTGGACATTGCGGGGGAGGAGGGGGAAGGGGGCTAGACTGGTGGAAATTCTTGTCTCAGCTGAGCAGCGTGACAGTGCACCTAGCCCTCAGGTTTCTTCCCATGCCAGCATGGCTCCTGGGCTGCTCAGCCAGGAGGCCTTGTGCTTGGCTGAGGAGAGGAGGCCAGTCCCCACAGAATCAGGAGAAGCCAGCAGGTGATGCTTTTGGAAACTGTGCTTTGCCCACCTCCTCTTTCCCCAATGCCAGGGTGTGAAAGGGGGTTGACTTAAGGGGTAGCTCGTGGATCATCACAGATTGCCCCCCACCTGGGGGATTTCATCTGTGGCAGGAGACAGGGCAAGAGCAGAGCAGGGCTAGGACCAAACTACGATCAGCAAGCCCGGTAAACATCGCTCATTGACTTCAGCTGATCTGTGCTGATTTATAGCAGTGGAGGATCCAAGCCATCATGTCTACCTATGCACACGGAGCCAGATTTAAAAACAGCTGTATTCCTTCCTGAAAGCCATAGCTCAGCTGCACTAGTTGTCTAGCAGACTTTACAGGTAAAATTTTCATCCCCGATTATGTCCCACCAAGCAGGGTGACTGGGCAAGCACTGTTGGTGCAAACACACGTGCTCACATCACATGCAAAGACAGGCGTGTGCCTGAATGTGAGGAATACCCATCAGCCCCTAGCATGTAAGCAAAACCTGTTAAGTGTGAACGGTGATGAACAAAGAGGAAGAACATGCTTTGCACTGTATCACAAATCACTCTTTTCAAACATCTTTCAAAATGCATTTTTCCACTGCTCATTCCCCTCTTCCTAGACCCTTGCAGGGTTTTCTAAAGAACTCCTAGATTTTGAGGAAAGGCAGGAGAGAAGGCAAGTGAATCATTAGAATCACTGGAGGTAACGGTTACAGTGGATGAGAAACTGGATATGAGTCAACAGTGCCCTTGTTGCCAAGAAGGCTAATGGCATTTTGGGCTGTATAAGTAGGGGCATTGCTGTAACCCCTAGGTCCTTTTCTGCAGAACTGCTGCCTAACCATTCGGTCCCTAGTCTGTAGCAGTGCATGGGATTCTTCCATCCTAAGTGCAGAACTCTGCACTTGTCCTTGTTGAACCTCATCAGATTTCTTTTGGCCCAATCCTCTAATTTGTCTAGTTCCCACTGTATCCTATCCCTACCCTCCAGCGTATCTGCCACTACTCCCAGTTTAGTGTCATCTGCAAACTTGCTGAGGGTGCAATCCACGCCATCCTCCAGATCATTAATGAAGATATTGAACAAAACCGGCCCCAGGACCAACCCTTGGGGCACTCCGCTTGATACCGGCTGCCAACTAGACATGGAGCTATTGATCACTACCCGTTGAGTCCGATGATCTAGACAGCTTTCTATACACCTTATAGTCCATTCATCAGTATGCTTCAACAACTTGCCAGCAAGAATACTGTGGGAGACCATATCAAAAGCTTTGCTAAAGTCAAGGAATAACACGTCCACTGCTTTCCCCTCATCCACAGAGCCAGTTATCTCATCATAGAAGGCAATTAGGTTAGTCAGGCATGACTTGCCCTTGGTGAATCCATGCTGACTGTTCCTGATCACTTTCCTCTCCCTGAAGTGCTTCAAAATTGATTCCTTGAGGTCCTTCTCCGGATCCTTCTTCTTCCGTTTTTTAAAGTCGGGCACTACATTAGCCTTTTTCCAGTCATCTGGGACCTCCCCCGATTGCCATGAGTTTTCAAAAATAATGGCCAATGGCTCTGCAATCACATCCGCCAACTCCTTTAGCACCCTCCGATGCAGTGCATCCAGCCCCATGGACTTGTGCTTGTCCAGCTTTTCTAAATAGTCCTGAACCACTTCTCTCTCCACAGAGGGCTGCTCACCTCCTCCCCATACTGTGCTGCCCAGTGCAGTAGTCTGGGAGCTGACCTTGTTCATAAAGATAGAGGCAAAAAAAGCATTGAGTACATTAGCTTTTTCTACATCCTCTGTCACTAGTTTGCCTCCCCAATACAGTAAGGGGCCCACACTTTCCCTGACCTTCTTGTTGTTGCTAACATACCTGTAGAAACCCTTCTTGTTACCCTTCACATCCACTACAGAAAACAAAAACTATCAAAATAACAGTAGAAGTGATGTGCGCCAAACTGCATTTTGTTGTTTTTCTCCATTTTATGAAGCTGATTGCAACTAAGCAAAATCAGTTCTATAATAAATGGAGCTCTACACTTGGTGAGACAAATAGGAAAGAACATAAATGTTGTCATGTAGAATGGCGATGAAAAGGAAATTAACAAAGTTTCCAAAGAGGCAGAAAATAAATTCTTTAGCTAGAGCAGAGGTGAGAAGTCCCTCTGGGTCTGATAGGCCTCCAATGAGGAAAAGCTATGCAAATAGTTTCTTTGCATAACCAGTGAGGCGGAAATACCGAGTAGATAGTTATTTTGGTATTGTGGAGCGAAGGCACAGTGTCTGAATTGAGAAAAGAGATTGCAGAACTACTTGAGACGAGATTGCAGGCAGAGAAAGGATGGTCTCCTGGTTACAGTGGTCGAATGAGGCCCTGGAGAATTGGATTCCATCCCTGGCTTTGCCACAGAGTTGCTGTGTGATGCCGGGCAAGTCACTTAAACCAGACTATTCACAGGTGGTCACTAGTTGTGTGCTCCTCCATTTCTGGTTGTCCAATATGACATAACGTGGACCAGATTTGCAGAAGTGCTGAGCACTCACAACCGCAATTGAAGTCAATGGGAGCCGTGCTCTGAATATATTAAGTGCTTTGAAAATGCCAAGTACCTTAGTTGTCTCACATTAGCCACCCAAAGTCAGTGGCTGCTGACAGTTCTGCACCTCAGTTCCCCAATGATACCCACTCAGCTCACAGCAGTGTTGTGAAGATATGTTCATTGAAGTTTGTGAATCACTTTGTTCTATGGTGACAGACAGCACCACAGACATTTCCCTTAATCATTCTGTATTCAGAGCAGGGTTTGGATGGTTCGTGGTAAATCAATTCCTGAGCCACACAGTAAATGCTGAAGATAAAAGGAAATACTGACACCATCCATCCTGTGCACTGAATGAGGCAGAAGGTCCTGGGGACAAAATAGGATGTGCTCATGTAATTAAAGACTGTATCCGAATACAAACACATTAGGGGGCTGACTTAAGGTTGAAGGGGCAACCTGAATTCTGGCTTTTCCTAATTTCTGAGTGCTTGACTTTGCAACCTTAATGTTCTTTTAGCATAGATTGTTGAATGTAATATAAACACACTATGCTGAGATATACTCTGCATATACTGATATATGCAGTACTGTGGGATCAAAGATCGTAGCAGAGCATTCAAAATAACATGAATCCTCCTGTGGGTTTCTCCACGTATCTTGATTTGTCATGTCCATTTCATAGACTGCACATTCTCCGGGCCAAGACCTATATCTCCGTGCTTTACACAGCTGCACATCATAAAAATAACAACATAACCAATTAGGGTGATTTCATCTACGGTCCCTGCCAAGCCATGTCTTAACACTACCACTGTGCAGACTCACAAGCAAGTGAATGTGTGGAGTCAGAAGTGAGTTATTGATTAACCTTTCTTCCAAGGTTTTTTTTTTATTATTATTATTCTGCATTCACTGGCCAGAGAAACAGGGCAATAAACCCTTTTCTCCATCCCGTTCCTAGTGTGTCTTAGCCAATGAGAGAGGAGTGAACCATGGGGTGGTGTCACTACCTATGAGAAACCCTAGATTAAAAAAATATGCATAGCCATAGCGAGCAGATTCAGTGTCTGAGAGGCAAAGAGACAGATGCAGTCCTTCCAGAGGGTTTAAAAGAGCATGCGCCATTGAGCTGTTGCCTGGGCATTTAGTCGTTATCATTGCAGTTGCAGGTTTGTTGCATGTTTCAGTGATTTTAAACATAGTTTGGTGTTGAATAGCCTTGCGCATGCTACAGTTTCTAGCTGTACCTGGTGAATAGAGGGTCACCTTTCCATGGGCATAGCCAAGGCTTTGAGAATGGGGCTGCTTGCTGAAAATCTACAGGTGGGGGATCTTGACAATGGATGCAGCTGGCCAGGGAGGAGCAGAGGAAGTGAAAGGACGGTGGATATGGGCTGGATTAGAAGAGGCATCCCTCCACCAGCAGCCATGGAGTGGCATCAGCAGCACGGGTGGCTTGGGGAGCTAGAAGGACCAGCTGATGCTGGTATTTAAAGAATTCAAACATTAATTATCAAGTGAAAACAAAACTTGTGGAGCGTGGATCCGCTGCTCTATCTCGGCATTTACCTTTCCGCCACGCATCCTTCTCCGCCAGAGAACTGGTAGGATTTGGAGGCCAGGGTGGGCGAGCAGATGTGGAGATGGACAGGACTGCTCCGGTATCTCTCCCTGCGAGGGAGGGTGCTGGTGCTGAATGAGCTAATCCTGTCCATGCTCTGGCACCAGCTCAATACCCGGAGCCCGGCCCCGGGATCCTGGCCAGGGTCCAGAGGACAGCTCTGGAGTTTTTCTGGCCAGGACTGCACTGGGTCTCTGCAGGGGTCCTGAGTCTTCCCCTGGAGGCGGGAAGACAGGGCCTGGTCTGCCTTCGTAGCCAGGTCCATGTCTTCCACTTCGAGGTCCTGCAGAGACTCCTTTATGGTGGAGGTAGTCCAGCATGGAGCACGCTGGCACACGCCTTCCTTCGCTGCCTCTGAGGGCTCCAATACGACCGGCAGCTCTTTTTTCTCCACAGGAGGGGTCTTCCACATGAACTCTCAGAGCTTCCGTCCTTCTACCAAGGCCTCCTCCAGACCTGGAAGCTCTTTTCGGTGACCAGGTCCATTGTGGGCACCGAGGGGGCGGACCTCCTAGCGGAGCCCCTGCTACACAATCCCGATCTACGTGTGCAGATGGCAGTCTCCCTTGGTGTGCCGGAGGCTGGTTCTGGCAGAAACCACCAAGGTCAGAGACCTCCTGGACTATGAGAGGGGGGACTGGGTGGATCCCCATGTGCTCAATCAGTGCATGGGGCTCTCCACCCTTCCGACCCCCCTGCTCGTACTCCAGGAGGTGCGGGCGGCCTTGTCGCCCATTCTCTCGTCTTCCTGCGGCGGGCCCTGCGAGAGGGCGCTCCCCGCCCACCCCTCACCCCAGACCCTCCGGACCTTTTTATCGGGCCCCTGTTCCGCGAGCAGGGCCGGCTTTAGGAAGTGCAGGGCCCAATTCGAACAGTTTCGACGGGGCCCCAGCAGGGATGACTAAAAAAAAAAGCCACTTAAAAAGAACCCTTTCATTTCTTCCATGTATTATTTACTTTCCATGACTATATAAATAATAACAAAATTATATATTACATACATTGCGTCATATATTAATTAGCTGATTTTCACTTTCATATTAGGAAAATAATTCATGTTTTGATAGTTGTACAACTGATTTCTTCAATAATGTTTATTTTATTAAAATTTATAAAATATTTCCTTATTAATATAAAATTGTGCCCTCCTCCCACCCCCAGCGCCTCCCGGCCCACGGAAACAAACCCTGCTTCCCCAGCACCGCCCTGCCGAAACAGCTGTGGGCCGAAAAGGAAGGTTTGGGGGGGGGGGGGGGACATAGGGTGACCAGATCACAGCAGTAAAATAGGAACCGACCCCTCCCCGCTCGGCCCCACCATCACACCCCTCTTCACCCCCTAGCCCCCCGCTGGCTTGCTGTGTCCCTCCTAGTCAGTCGCCCACCCACCACTTGCCTCCTTTCACCTTCTCCCTCCCCTGCCAGAAACCTCCATGCCCGCCCCTAGAACCCCTGCTGGCTCACTGCTTGCCTCTTTGCCCACCCGCCGCTTGCCCACCCACTCACCCCCCCCCAAGTATAAAGCCTCATTCAAAGACCCAGGTGTCACTATGTTACTGCACACAGCAGTCAATCAGTGCAGTTGAAGATAAATCTCTGCATTATGCATTTTTGTATAACTTTTATATGACTTTGTATTGAACCTTGGTAATGTTATAGCTGGCCCCTAAGGTAGTATAATTAAGGTAAAAGAAAAATGTCTTTTTGCTAGAAGTAGAATAAGATCTTCCCGCCACTTTGTAATCAATTGACCTGTTGAATGAATGAGGTGTGAATGAGGAAGGTGTGGAAGGCAGGCACTTCCAGACAGCTGCAACCCTTGGAGAGGGGCTGGGAGCCAGCCAAGGAGAGCTTTGCCCAGGGCTGAGTGGGACAGAGTTTGGGTGCAGGCTCCGGGCTGGGGCACGGTGTGGGGTGCAGGATGGGTGGAGGGGTGCAGGCTCTGGGAGGGAGTGCGGAGGGGTGGGTGCAGGCTCTGGGACAGAGTTTGGGGGCCGGAGAGGGGGTGGTGGGTGCTGGGGGGGAGGGGACTGCCATCACATGTGGCTTCCTTCCTCCCCTGCTGCCCCTCACCATAGCCTCGGTGGGGGATGGGGCTGCCCCTTGCCCAGTGTTTGCAGGAGTGGTGGCTGGGGGGAAACCCAGTCAAACTCTGGTTTTACTCTTTCATTGATGGGTCACTTTAACCCCTTACAAACCCCTTCCCGCCTCTCTCACCCCCCTTTTCTACTGGGCTTGTTTGATCTTTTCGGTGGAGCCAGATGAAAACCACAAACCCCAGCAAGAGCAACAGGCTGGAAGACTAGACTGAACCCACCACCCACCCAGTCTAGTCCATCCCAGAGCCCAGGACTGAGGGAAAATGTCCCCCCACCCCCGGGCCACCTGCTTCCACTCCTGGCCTCTCCTAGCGCCGCCAGAGATTCTGTGTGGCTGCATCGGGTGGGATTTCAACCGGACCCCCCCCGCCCCGCTAAATTCACCCCTGTTTTGCGACCACTCTGCACCAAGAGCACCTTCCTTCCCTGCCCTAGAGCTGCTGGATGGCTAGAAAGCGGAGCTGGGTGTTTGATCGATCCGGAATATTATCGTGCCCCCCCAAAAAAAAAACTTTATGTCCACACAGCTTGGGGGGCAGGGGAGATATTCCTCCCCCCCAAAGCCGGTCTATTTTTTTGTTGCAGGGCAAATGAAGGAGCCAGAGTTTAATGGAAATATTCAGCCCCTACAGTGATCTTGCAGCAGGGGAAGCAGAGTTGATGGAAAGGAAACTGGTTTGGATAGGAGCCCCCCGTCCCCCTCCTTTGCAAAATAATTTGGGGAGGGGAATCAGATCACTCTGTGCCTCAGTTTCCCCTCTCTCAGGGGAGAAGGGAAAGATAAAAGTCTTAGCCTGCCGTGTTGCAGACCTTTCGCATTCTCCCCTCTTGATGTATTTGATTTCCTCCTCCAAACCTCCCTCTCTCTCTCACCTGGAATTCACAGCACTAAGTACTGGCTCGGGGCTTTCTTCCTGGGTTACATGATCCCGAGTTTAGTTTTGAAACAGACACAGGCAGGCACAAACTCACCCTCAAACAGCAACACCACCGAAAACCACAAAACCAACCCAATATTACAAACCTATGGGGAATCACGGGGTCAAACACTCACCGACCGAAGCCCCAGCAGCTGCTAAGGTGAGTGAGGTCCACTGCAGAGATTCCTGTCTCCCACCGGACCGGAAGCCCCCTAGGTGTCTCCTCCAGGTGAGTGCTGGGGAGAGGGGAGGGGAAAGCTGAAAAGCACATGTGCCTTCTCCTCCCCTCCCCCCTCCTGACCTGCAACAGCCGCTGCTGCCTCTGCCTCAGCCCCCTGCCAGCCAGCGTCTCTCGTTGCCTAGCAGCAACAGCTGCTGCTTCCGGGAGAGCCACGGAGCTTTGCTTCAGGCAGGGACACTGCCCGATCTGCGCGGGGCCCTCTTAGGGGCGGGGCCCAATTCAGGGGAATCGGCCTAAAGCCAGCCCTGTCCGCGAGCCCCCCAGGCTTCCCCACCCCCATACATTGAGCCAGCTGTGTACCCTGCAGCCGGTTCGCTTCCGAACCGTGGCCAGGGACCAACTGTACATGCTTGTGCTCCACACGTTGCATTTCCTCACCCTCGTGTCCCGCCCCAACACCAAATGGCGGGACTACTTACCACCTGTGGAGGGTGAGGAGCCCCGGTGGGCCAGTATATATTCCACCCTGGTCCCATGGCCTGCCGAGGATATCGGTTGGCAGCTCCTTCACGGAGCCGTGAGCACGGGTGTGTACCTGGTGTGGTTCACCCCCATACCCGAGGCCTGCCCCTTCTGCGATGTGAGGGAGAACCTGGCACGCACCTACCTTGAATGCCAGGTTTCAGAGTAGCAGCCGTGTTAGTCTGTATCCGCAAAAATAACAGGAGTACTTGTGGCACCTTAGAGACTAACAAATTTATTAGAGCATAAGCTTTCGTGGGCTACAACCCACTTCTTCGGATGCATATAAAGTGAAATATATTGAGGAGATATATATACACACATACAGAGAGCATGAACAGGTGGGAGTTGTCTTACCAACTCTGAGAGGCCAATTAAGTAAGAGAAAAAAAACTTTTGAAGTGATAATCAAGGTAGCCAAGTACAGACAGTTTGATAAGAAGCAAGTGTGAGAATACTTACAAGGGGAGATAGATTCAATGTTTGTAATGGCTCAGCCATTCCCAATCCCTATTTAGCCCTGAGTTGATTGTGTCTAGTTTGCATATCAATTCCAGCTCAGCAGTCTCTCGTTGGAGTCTGTTTTTGAAGTTTTTCTGTTTTAAGATAGCCACTCGCAGGTCTGTCAAAGAATGGCCAGACAGGTTAAAGTGTTCTCCCACTGGTTTTTGAGTATTATGATTCCTGATGTCAGATTTGTGTCCATTAATTCTTTTGCGTAGAGACTGACCGGTTTGGCCAATGTACATGGCAGAGGGGCATTGCTGGCACATGATGGCATATATCACATTGGTAGATGTGCAGGTGAACGAGCCCCTGATGGTATGGCTGATGTGATTAGGCCCTATGATGGTGTCACTTGAATAGATATGTGGACAGAGTTGGCATCGGGCTTTGTTACAAGGATAGGTTCCTGGGTCAGTGTTTTTGTTCAGTGATGTGTGGTTGCTGGTGAGTATTTGCTTTAGGTTGGGGGGTTGTCTGTAAGCAAGGACAGGTCTGTCTCCCAAGATCTGTGAGAGTAAAGGATCATCTTTCAGGATAGGTTGTAGATCTCTAATGATGCGCTGGAGAGGTTTTAGTTGGGGGCTGAAGGTGACAGCTAGTGGTGTTCTGTTATTTTCTTTGTTGGCCCTGTCTTGTAGGAGGTGACTTCTGGGTACTCGTCTGGCTCTGTCAATCTGTTTTTTCACTTCAGCAGGTGGGTATTGTAGTTTTAAGAATGCTTGATAGAGATCTTGTAGGTGCTTGTCTCTGTCTGAGGGATTGGAGCAAATGCGGTTATATCTTAGAGCTTGGCTGTAGACAATGGATCGTGTGGTGTGTCCTGGATGGAAGCTGGAGGCATGTAGGTAAGTGTAGCGGTCAGTAGGTTTCCGGTACAGGGTGGTATTTATGTGACCATCGCTTATTAGCACAGTAGTGTCCAGGAAATGGACCGCTTGTGTGGATTGATCTAGGCTGAGGTTGATGGTAGGATGGAAATTATTGAAATCATGGTGGAATTCCTCAAGGGCTTCTTTTCCATGGGTCCAGATGATGAAGATGTCATCAATGTAGCGCAAGTAGAGTAGGGGCGTTAGGGGACGAGAGCTAAGGAAGCGTTGTTCTAAGTCCGCCATAAAAATGTTGGCATACTGTGGGGCCATGCGGGTACCCATAGCAGTGCCGCTGACTTGAAGGTATATATTGTCCCCAAATGTGAAATAGTTGTGGGTGAGGACAAAGTCACAGAGTTCAGCCACCAGGTTAGCTGTGACATTATCGGGGATACTGTTCCTGATAGCTTGTAGTCCATCTGTGTGTGGAATATTGGTGTAGAGGGCTTCTACGTCCATAGTGGCCAGGATGGTGTTTTCTGGAAGATCACCGATGGATTGTAGTTTCCTCAGGAAGTCAGTAGTATCTCGAAGATAGCTAGGAGTGCTGGTAGCGTAGGGTCTGAGGAGAGAGTCCACATAACCAGACAAGCCTGATGTTAGGGTGCCAATGCCTGAGATGATGGGGCGTCCAGGATTTCCAGGTTTATGGATCTTGGGTAGCAAATAGAATGTCCCTGGTCGGGGTTCTAGGCATGTGTCTGTACGGATTTGTTCCTGTGCTTTGTCAGGGAGTTTTTTTAGCAGATGGTGTAGTTTCTTTAGGTAATCCTCAGTGGGATCAGAGGATAATGGCCTGTAGAATGTGGTGTTAGAGAGCTGTCTAGCAGCCTCTTGGTCATATTCCAATTTATTCATGATGACGACAGCACCTCCTTTGTCAGCCTTTTTGATAATGATGTCAGGGTTGTTTCTGAGGCTGTAGATGGCGTTGTGTTCAGCATGGCTGAGGTTATGGGGCAAGTGATGTTGCTTATCCACAATTTCAGCCTTTGCACGTTGACGGAAGCAATCTATGTAGAAATCCAGTCTGTTGTTTCGACCGTCCGGAGGAGTCCACGCAGAATCCTTTTGTTTGTAGTGCTGGTAGGGGGGATTCTGTGGGTTAGTATGCTGTTCAGAGGTATGTTGGAAATATTCTTTGAGTCGGAGACGTCGAAAGTAGGATTCTAGGTCACCGCAGAACTGTATCATGTTCGTGGGTCTGGAGGGACAAAAGGAGAGGCCCCGAGATAGGACAGACTCTTCTGCTGGGCTAAGAGTATAGCTGGAAAGGTTAACAATATTGCTGGGTGGGTTAAGGGAACTACTGTTGTGGCTCCTTGTGGCATGTAGCAGTTTAGATAGTTTAGTGTCCTTTTTCCTTTGTAGAGAAGCAAAGTTTGTCTTGTAAATGGCTTGTCTAGTTTTTGTAAAGTCTATCCATGAGGAAGTTTGTGTGGAAGGTTGGTTTCTTATGAGAGTATCCAGTTTTGAGAGCTCATTCTTAATCTTTCCCTGTTTGCTGTATAGGATGCTGATCAGGTGGTTTCGCAGTTTCTTTGAGAGTGTGTGACATAGTCTCTCAGCATAGTCTGTGTGATACGTTTTTTTTCTCTTACTTAATTGGCCTCTCAGAGTTGGTAAGACAACTCCCACCTGTTCATGCTCTCTGTATGTGTGTATATATATCTCCTCAATATATTTCACTTTATATGCATCCGAAGAAGTGGGTTGTAGCCCACGAAAGCTTATGCTCTAATAAATTTGTTAGTCTCTAAGGTGCCACAAGTACTCCTGTTACCTTGAATGCGATAGGTTGCTACCCCTATTCCGGCTCCTCCAGAACCTCTTGTTGATGTTCTGGTTGCACTTTTCCGCACACCTGGTCATTTTCGCACACCCTATCCATGGCCCCACGAAGTCACAAGACCTCCTCGTCAACCTCCTCCTG
>NW_020664563.1:4152988-4164342 GCF_002925995.2 Terrapene triunguis | reverse complement strand
AAGGCCTCACTACAGAGTGGATTTAGTAAGCCTGGTTCTCTGGGACTCAGCTATGCCCAGGGTGGTTTCTGTTCCGATTGCTTCTGTTGTGCAAGGAGCTCAAGATGTGACGTGGCTCTGTAAGAGGGACTGAGCTGTGGACATGGGAGGGGCCTGTGGCTGAGCTCAGGGAGGTCAGACCACGTCTGAAGGTTGCAGGAGAGAAGATGCCAAGGGGATTGTGAAGGGTCGACAGATGTGTGGACAAGGGCATTGGTGGGGACAAGGCAATGCGAAGCTTGACAAGCGATGGTAAGTCAGGAGCAGCAGTTTTACTGAGCCTTGGAGGTGGTCACAGGAAGCGTAAATGTGATACGATACTGGATGGGAAACCAGTGGGGAAATTCCCGAAGAGGAATTACATGATCATGCAGATGGGCAGGGCCAATGCACTTTGCAGCAGTGGCTTGTGCAGATGACGGGCCATGACCTTCCACAGCATGTCAGGACTTGGTCCCATGAGCAGGCACAGGGAGCTCCAGGAGTGGAAGCGGGGAGCAGGTCTGCAGGGGGCCGAGCATTCTGCATCGCTATGTGGGCACAGTGCATGCCACTGGCGAGGGCAAAGAGGATTTTAATGTGTCTCTCTTGGAGGGGCTCAGCAGCCGAGTCACCACAAAGGCACGGAAAGTGTGGTGCCTCCCTCTGTGGGCTAGCATAGTCCATAAAGACTATTCCTCAATCAGTGACAGCGTTAGCATGTTGGAGGATGTGCTGGAGCACAGAAAAAAAAATGGGCCAACTGCCTGCAACAAATGATTGGAGCAGCTCTAACTGCAGCTGTGCTGACATGGGCTGCAGCCAGGGGAATGGAATGCGGCATGTTTTATCGTGACATGTCTTGTGTGTTTTGGAAGAGCTGGGCCAAATGTGGGTCAGTGTATGTGGCTATAGGGTAAGTAGGCAGATGTCACCCAGTGTCCCTGTCCCCCGGTTCAGTTCTCCCTCTAGTTGTGGTTCGTCTGTGACCTAACCCTGCCCTGGGGTAATCACTGGGGTGTTGGATGCCTGTAAGCCTTGCTAGGGCCCTTGTGCTGAGTGGCCCTACTGGTGTTGGATCAGGAATCGTTTCAGTCCCTGTGATTCACATGCCCAGGGAATGCTGGCTGTACCCCCTAGGCGCACTGTGCCCACAACCCTGTCTGCTCTTTCCCCTGGGCACGCTTGCTCAAGAGACCAACAGAGCCATTCTCTTGGTTAGCACACAGTGGGATGTGGAAGTGCTGCACGGGGCCCCCACCATGCTCTTCTGGCACATAGCTACCGTGGGAACGCTAGGTCGAAGCAGAGTCCTTCCAGATGTTCTAGGGCAGACAGGCTTCTGCCAGTTTGGTCCCTGTTCCAGACTCATTGACCAACTGCCATGAGAGCGCCATCTACAACACTCCCTGGACTCACCCATGTGGGTGGCAATGGGCAGTGAAATGTAGCAGTCTTGGAGACTAAGCTTGTAAGGATAAGGCTTTTTCCTGTAGCCATATTGTAAGGTGTGTTAGGCCTTTGTCTGCAGCCATATTAGAAAAGCAGCAGCCATTAGCTAAGAAGCAGAAAGTTACATCCTGTTAAGATGGCGATCCTGTTCTAATAGCACCCACCATCACCAGATAAAGAAACAGATCTTTAGATGGTTAAATAAAACTTAGTTTGATAGCATTCTGTCTGGCAAGAAATCACTTATCAATAGTTGTGGTTGTGAAATCCTCGTTTCTTTATTGTCTTTATGGTCTCCACTTCTCTATTGTTTGTCTGTATGATCTCTGTCTGGTTCTTTGATTGTTTCTGTCTGTTACCAGGGCTGGATTAATTTTTTGTGGGCCTAGTGCCAAACATATTTGTGGGCCCTGTAGCGGGGTGGCTACCCGCTCCAGCCCGGACACGGTTAAAACCAGCCCTGGGAGAGGGCTGGAGGGCTGGGAGAACAGCCCAGGCTGATGGGGAAGGCAGCCAGAGCTGGGGCCATGCCCCAATCAGGTTGCAGCAGAGAGAAGGGCCTGGCTGCAAGGCGCTTAACCAAGCGCCTAGAGTGGAGATGGGCTGGGGAAAGGCCAAGGGAGCCAGGGAGCTCTGGCCTAGGAAAGCCGCAGGCTGCAGGCCTAGGGTAAGGCCAATGGGGCACTTGGGTTGCAGGAGGCAGCCCACAAGTAGGCAAGGCAGAGGCAGCAGGTCCAGACCCCCCTTGCCTGTGATGAGTGGCTGATACACTGCAGTCTGCCCCAGTGAATGGGGGCTAAGTGGTGACTGGCAGTAGCCAAGACTGAGGCGAGGTGGGGATAGGGGGTGGAGGGTTCCCCTGGGAGGGGATACCCTGAGATTGGGGGTTACTGCCAGAGGGGAAGCAGCCCAGAGAAAGGGGCACCGGGGTCCTGGGAGGGACACGGGGCCAGCGGTAAGGCGGATCACCGGCCTGCAGAGGGCGCTCCAACGGCTGGAGAGCTAATTCCTGACAGAGACCAGCAGGAGGTGCCGCAGGGGTGAGTCCCGCATTGCTACAGGCCCCCATGTGGTCGTGATGTGCCCCTTCCAAGTGTGGTCCTAGTGTGACAACACCACTGATGCCATAGTAAATGTGGTGTTGCCGGGATGGGAATGAAAACATTTATTCAAAAACAAAATAAGATATTTGAAGCCACACTGAGACCTCCACTCAGCCCATAAAGAACAAACTGGGCTAACATCAACGTACCCAGAACAGCATTGAATTTGGTTTGTGTGGGAGGGGGGTTGTTTGTTAGTTTTGTCTTTTTTCTTTAAACATTCCCATGAATATTTGTGCAGCCAAGTTTGATTTGCACAAATGCTTGGGGAGAAACTTTGACTCACGTGCCAGTGCATATTGGTGCACAAGGACACCTGTTCCTGTGAGTCAGGACAGGACCTGCTTGCCCATACCGTATATTCAGATACAAAAACCCTGCTTAGTGGATCAGTGAAGGTTAACTCACGCAGAATAATTGTGCCTTATTAGCTGAAGTGGTTAATGACCATTCAGGCCTTGCCAGGCTGTTTTCATTAGGAGGAGAAATTGATCAGAGTCAGTTATTTCTTTCCTTCAATTGTGTGTATTTACAAATAATGTCAGCAAAATCCTGTTTCCCTGGACCCAGTAGGAACAAACAGCATGAGGCAGTTTCCTTGCTCAGTTTCCAGGCCTGCCTGTCCTGTGCCCCAAAGATCTCCCCCAAAGAGCTGCATAGACAGAGACTCGATTCTCTATTACATGGCTCTGTGTTAACTTTCATTTGTTGCCATCTTGCATTGAAAACCATGGACACCAACCTGTGACAAATTTTGCCAAGGGTAGTTCTAATAAATTGAGTGTCTGTGTGGACAAGGGGATGAAATTTAAGTTACTTTGTTCTTAGACCTCTGTAATAGCACCTAAGGACCCCAGACGCAATCAGGACATCCCCCTGCACCCCACTGTGCTAGGGGCTGTACAAACATAAAAGAAGAGACAGTCCCGGCCAAGAACAGTTTAGACCCTACCATGACCATTCCAGATCAAAGAGCCTCAGGATTGTCTGCACAGGAAAACTGACCAGAACAGCTGTCCCGGAATAACTATCCCACTATAGCTCTTCCGGGGACACAATTATTCCGAGATACAATTGTCCACACAGAAAGTTACTGCAGAATAACTATAGCCCTTTATATTCACCCCAACCTTATTCCAGAATAACTTCCCCATGGAGACAAGCACTTACTGTGGTTTAGTATCTTTGGCTGATCCAGCACCAAGGGGCCTGTTCGAGAATAAAAAGAACAAAGCCGTTTCTGGGAGGGATTCCTTTGCTGGACTGTTGGCTCATGCAGAAGTTGTAGGGATTCTTCCGGTGGTAAAGCTGTAAACCATGTGAAAAGAAGAGGCATGTTTTCCCTTCCTAGGATCCCTCCACAGCTCTCGGTGCCTCCTCCTGAGACAGATGGCCATGGCCAAGAAGAGGATTGCAGTCATTGGCAGTGGATCTAGTGGACTGTGCACCGTTAAATGCTGTTTGGATGATGGCCTGGAGCCAATCTGCTTTGAGAGAAGTGAAGATATCGGGGGGCTCTGGCGGTTCAAGGTAGGTTTTCAGTAATCCTCATCATATTTGACTTGGATGTCTGGGTGGAGGCCTGAAGCTGGGTTGCTTTAAGGGAACTGTGTTGTTGACTTCTAGGCTTCTTGTGTGGTTTGGTAAATCTAAGTATTGGAAATATCCACCAGCTTTGGGGATTGTCTGCCCCATTCTTTGCAGATCACCCTAATTGAGTGACCTCAGTTGGCTCCCCTGGGACCCCAGTCACACGCTCCTGGCCAGGGGTACAACAATAGCAAGGGAGAGGGATAGAGTCTTTTAGCAATCACAGCCACCTTCAAGGAATGGTGCCACCACCTCAAAGGTGCCCAATACCTGAGACAGGTGTACACAGATCATAAATATTTGGAGTATCTCCATAGGGCAAAGGTACTGAACCAAAGACGGGTTCTATGGCCCTGTTCTTCACCGGCTTTAATTTTACCATCATCTGTAACCCATGAGCCCAGAACAAGGCAGCCGATGCCATGTACAGAAAAGGGAGAATATCTCCCCGACTGTGATCTCTCCTGCACAGAGCCACCACGCATCCCGAAGCCCCATAATTTCCTGGATGCCACCATTCCTCAAGCCCTCCTGTCCCTAATCCATTCAGGTATGAAGGAGGAGCCCATTCTGTGACATTCCCCTGGTGTTATCTGGACCGGTGATCTGCTAGGTCACTCCAATCCTTGACTCTGGGAGCCAGCCTTACCCTACGCTGCTGTGAGAACCCCCACTCCTGGGCTGTTCACACACAGCCTCTGGCAGGTACACTGCTCCTTGGATTGTGCAACCAAATGACACTAGCCAATACCTCCGGTCCCAGACACAACCCTAGGAACCTCCGTCTTGCTGTGTCCAGTTGTGCCTGCTGGACACTGCAAGCTTATATGAGTTTGTCAATTTAACAAAGAAATTGATATGTACCAGGCTTGGTATCCCAAGGGGAGTCTCTGACATGTTTCAAACCAAACACACTGCTTCAGGTAGAACAAACAAACAGATTTATTAACTACAAAGATAGATTTTAAGTGATTATAAGTCAGAGCACAAGAAGTCCGATTTGGTCAAATGAAATAAAAGCAAAACGCAGTCTAAGCTGATCTTAACACTTTCAGTGCCCTTACAAACTTAGATGCTTTTCACCACAGACTGGCTGGTTGCCCTTCAGCCAGGCTCTCCCCTTTGATCAGTGCTTAGGTCGCTTGGTGGTGGTGGTGTCTGTAGATGTAGGTGGAAGAGAGGAAAAGCATGGCAAACGTCTTTCCCTTTTAGCATGTTCTTTCTTCCCTCTTGGCTTTGCCCCCCCGCCCCTTCAGGGTCAGGTGAGCATTACCTCATCCTAGTCCCACACTGACCAAGGGAAGGGGGGTGACTCACTCAAGAGTCCAACAGATCCTTTGTTGCTGCCTAAGCCAATGTCCTTTGTTCCTGTGAGGCTGGGCTGGGTTTGTCCCATACATGCCCTGATGAGGTGTGAACTGCCCCTCTGTTCTTGGGGAGTTTTACCAGGGCTTGTTTTAAGCCATGAGGACACATTTTCAGTCTCATAACTATATACATGAAATTACAATCTACAATATTACTATAACAACAATGCTCAGTGCATCATGAGCCTTCCGAAGACATCCAACATGACAAACTTTGTATTGGATACCACACAATCATTTTATAAGGATGAACATGGGGGTGCAGGGTGTTCCCCAAGGCACAGAGTGTCACACAGTCTCAGGAACCCTGAGTCAGGAAGTAAGGGATGGCTTGCTCTACATCAAGGGTCACTTACACATTCCACCAGGCTGCCCCCATGGGAGACGCTGTGGCTCTGTCTTGAGAGTTCATCAGCCAGCCAATTGGCCACCTCAAGACTTATCACTTGGTTGCCTGCTTCTTCTGGTGGCCCCAGATCCATGCAACAATCCTCTCCTATGTCTACTCTTGTGAGTTATGTGGTCGCACCAAAAAGCCAGGAACAAGCCCCTCAGCACCCTAATGCCTTCAGAAACTCCATCCAAACCCTGGTGCCCATTACCCTGGATTTTATGGTTAAGCTTCCTGTGTCTGCTGAGCACAGTCGTCCTCACAGTGCTAGACCAACTAACTAAAATGTGCCACTCTGCCCCTGTTGCACACCTGCATTCTGCAGAAGAAATAGCCCAGCTCCTGGTAATACACCTCTTCCATCTCCATGGTCTCTCTGAACTGATCATGTCCGACCGAGGACACCATTCATATCATGGTTTTCATGCAAAACTCTACAGTTGCTTGGGGTCCACACTCATACATCCACTGCTTACCATCCACAAACTGATGACCAGTCTGAGAGGGTAAATCATGTTTTGGAGCAATACCTGTTGTGATGCTTTACAAATTATCACCAGACTGGTCAGGCTGTGGCAGGTTCCCCCCGGGGTACCACCTGGAACTTGGGAACCACTGAGCCCTCTGACCCACCAATCGGGGCTCCTTCTCACACTGTGCTACTGTGACAAACTGCAAAGCCCTCCAGCCTGCACTTTCACCAGCATTCACACAGGGACATGCCCAACTGCAGTTACATGCAGGATCTCTAACCACCAGCTTCCCAGCCTAGGACCCCAGAGCAGCACCGTCCTGCCCTGGCAATCTGGCCAGTATATGGGTTTAATACTCGGTCCGCCTCTCCCTCAGTGTGAAGAGGGCAATGCACACTCATGGTAACCAAGCAGAGATTTTCCCCCAAGCACTCTGGTCAAAGCTCACTGGTTTAGATTAAAATAAAAAGTTTATTAACTACAAAAGATAGATTTTAAGTGATTATAAGTGATAGAAACAGATCAAAGCAGATTACCTAGCAAATAAACTAAAGCTTAATATACTAGATAGATTGGATATGAATAGCAGATTTTCACCCTAACTGATGGTATAGGCAGACTTGTAGATTCTTAAAGCACAAGCTACACTTGCCTTTCTGCTTGGAATCTCCAGGTGTTTCATACACAAGCTAGAAATCCCTTTAGTCTGGGTCCATCACTTCCCCCAGTTCAGTCTTTGTTCCTTAGGTATTTCCAGGAGTCTTCTTGTGTGGGGAGTGAAGAACCACCGATGATGTCACTCCCTGCCTTATATAGCTTTAGCATATGGCGGGAACCCTTTAGTTTCAAAACTTGGTTCCCAGACTGGTTTGTGGAAAAATACTGACATCCCAAGATGTAGTCCAGAGTCACGTGGCCTGGTTATCTGCCCTTGTAGAGTCATAGCAACCATTGCTTACAGGCTGTCTTGATTGCTCCCAGGCTATGGCTACACTTGCAGATGTAGAGGGCTGGGAGTTAAACCAGCTCTTGGAGACAGCAGTAGGGAAAGTGCTGCCATGTGTTTACACTGTCAGCTGCAAGCGCAGTGGTGTGACCACATTAGCAGCTCTTGCAACACCACAGAGAGCAATGCATTATGGTAGTTATCCCAGTGTGCAAGTGGCTGCAGCGTACTTTTCAAATGTGGGGGGTGGAGTGTGACAGGGAATGTGTTGTGTGTATGTGGGGGGAGAAACAGTGTGTTTTGGGGAGCAGAGAGTGTGTCAGCATGCTGTCTTGTAAGTTCAGACAGTGGCAGGGGGAAACCCTGACATCAGCCCCCACACCCCCACCTCTCTCATGCACATACGCCTGCCTCGGCAGCAGCAGCATTCCACAGTAATGGTTTGCTTTGTGTCCCGGAGCAGATATGCATGCGGGCTGTCAGAAACAGAGCTTTGAAAGGGGAGATCTGCATGCCTGTAGCAGAGTTCAAAACAATGACCAGAGTGGCCACTTGACTTCAAGGAATTATGGGACGTTTCCGGAGGCCAAGCACAGCACAGTAATGGAACACCACATTGACACCCAGGTGTTTCAGCCAGGTGCAGCAAGCTCTATGCTTCTCATAGAGGTGGATTACCAGGGGCGCTCCAGTCGCGGATTCCAGGTGCTCTAAGTGCCTTGCCAGTGTGGACACCTCAGGAGCCAGGGCTGATTTAATGCGCTCTAACTTGCAAGTGTAGCCAAGCCCCCAGAAAGGCTCACCAGGTGGGAGGTAAGCTTCTCCTAAGGCCTATTGTTTTTCCTAATGGCCCATTAACATGAATAGGTCCTTCCCAGCCAACTATCTAGACTGATAGCATCTTGCCCAGTGGGTGTTACCCAGGTCTGACTACATGTGAAATACAGATATATAGTCAATATTCATAACTTCAGATACAAAAATGAAACATGCATACAAATAGGATAATCATATTCAGCAAATCATAACTTTTCCAAGGACACCTCACATGACTTATTTTGTACAAAATGCATAAATATGCCATAATCATATCAATAATATCACTATGAAGAATATGGGGTGCAGTGTCACAGATGTCTCACCAGATACTCTCATAAAGGTTGTGGAACACACAGCAAGCAATTATCATAAGAGCCAGATATTTCTCATCAGCTTCCAACCAAAACAGAAGACATCTCCATCTACCTTTCAGTCTCCCAAGTATACATTCCACTGTCATTCTGCAACTACCAAGACGACAATCTAACAGCTCCTTTCTGTCATCCAAGGCCTGGTCTACACTGGGGGGGGGGAAATCAATCTAAGATACGCAACTTCAGCTACGAGAATAGCGTAGCTGAAGTCGATGTATCTTAGATCGACTTACTTTGCGTCCTCACGGCGCAGGATCGACGGCCGCTGCTCCCCCATCGACTCCGCTTCCACCTCTCGCAGCAGTGGAGTTCCAGAGTCGACGGGGAGTGCGTTCAGGGATCGATTTATCGCATCTAGACGAGACGCGATAAATCGATCCCCGATAGATCTATCACTACCCGCCGATCCAGCGGGTAGTGTAGACGTACCCCAAGTGTCCTGTAAAAGGATTCATCAACCAGGGAAGCAGCTGCATCTCCAAGAATGACTAGAGGAATAGCAATGCCAGCAATGTTCATAGAGATCATAGGGTTCATAATGTGTGTTCAAAGGCCAGATGATCCACAGTGAAACATTTTGATTGTGGACAGCAGATACTTTAACACAAAGCAACTCAGGTTACCAGCAAGAAAGCTGAAGTGTAGATAAGACCTTGGTCTCTTCAGCCCACATCCTAAAAGGAATTTAGGTTTCTAACGTCCATTGATTTCAATGGCCATTAGGAGCCTAAATACCTTTGAGGGTCTGGGCCTTTGTATTTCAATTCTCCAACTGTATGATGGGGATAGCAGCAGTGCCCTACCTCACTGATGGGCTGTAAAGATAATGATGGTGAGGTGTTGTAGAGGGGTTCGGTTGGGGGTCGCCCCTCTCTGGGGTGGCTGGGAGCCAGGCCACCTCACTACTTAGGTCCGGTGAGTCGGGGAATTAGCCTGGTGGGGCAGGAAACAGTCAAGGGCTCAGACCCTCAGGCAGAGGCTGAGCAAATAGTTCAATAATCGGCCCAGGCCCTGGGTCAGGGCGGGGCAACACACAGTCTGGGGCTCAGGCCCTCAGGCAGGGGCTGAGCAAATAGTTCAGGAAAAAGCCCAGGCCCTGGGTCAGGGCGTCTGGGGCGAGGGGGAGACTGCCACCCGTGAGTGGGGTGGCAGGGGGGACGCAGGCCCACCCACTCCACTGCGTCCCAGCCCGGGGCCCTAACAGCGGCAGGCAGCTTGCTGCTGTGTCAGTGGGGATCCTGGCCACAACACACTGACATCGGCTCTGGGTGTGCCGCAGCCAGACTAGGGTCGGCTGCCCCCAGGCTACTTCCTACCTCTCCCTCTAGCAGTACCTGCGTCTGGTCGGTGTCCTCCATGGAATCAAGCACCATGGGCTCCTCAGGGTACTCGGCGAGCGGTAGGCTTGGCAGCTCCTCTGGGTCACTTCTCACAGGTAGGCTTAACAGCTTCTCCGGGGTCTGGTCACCATCAGGCCTTGACTGGTATGGCCAGTCCTCGGGTTGGTCACAGGCTGCAGGAGTCTCCCCAGCGGGAGCTAGGCCCCCAGCATCTGGCTTCTCCGGCAGCCAAGCCGCTTCTGAGCCCTGGGGTGGGGCTTTTATACTTCCTGTCCTGCGCTTTGACCTTTGGGGGGCGGGCGCACGCTCCAGTGGCTCCGCCCACTTTGGCATCCGGAGGGGCTCGTCCCTCTCTGGGGCGGCTGGGAGCTAGGCCGCCTCACTACACGGTCGGTCGCATTTTGCTGGTGCTCTGGCTTCCTTCTCCCTCTGGCCCTCTCCTGCCGTTGCTGCTGCTGCTGCTGCGGGAGTGAGTGAGTGCGGAGGGGGGGGCCTTGCCGGCCTGCCCCCCCCCCTCGCCTCCGGAGGGAGAAGCACCGGCCCCCCCAGCATCAACACCGTCTGGGGGCCCCCCTGCCTGCTTGCTTGCTTGCTTGCTCTGCCTGGCCGGACGCCTGCCGCCCGCTGCTGCCTGCGTGGGAGCCGCTGCCTCCATCGCGGAGTCTGAGGAGTCTGCGTTCCTGATTCGGGAGACTGTGGAGGGTTTGTGTGAGAACTGTGTTTTTTGAGTGACTTTGCCAACTTTGCTCCCGGGGTGGTGTGGTGCCTCCGGTCGCGTTCGGAGGGTGGACGGAACTGAGCCTCTCGCCCGTAATTCCTCGGAGTGGAAGCCATCGCGTACGGAGAAGCTCTAGGGTTGACGTGGGGTCCCTCTGTCCCGTCCCCCGTCGCGAAGCGTCTGGAGTGTAGACGGTACTGGACCTCTCGTTCGTAATTCCCCGGAGTGGAAGCCATCGCGTGCGAGGAAGCTCTGAGGTCGACGTGGGATTCTCTTGTTCCGTCCCCTGAGACGGACTGTTGAGGAGGGCGCGGGGGGGGGTGTGATGCCCCCACCTTCGACCATCTGCCCTCCCCCACTACCACCACCCCCACCGCCGACAGCCCCTCCACCGCCCCACGTGTCATCTGGACCTGCTCTTCGCCCCTCGGCGGGGCTGTTTGCTCCCCCCGCTCTTTTCCACCGTCCGGGACTGTTTTGTTTGCAGCAGCGGGCGGCAGAGCCTACGCTTCACGAGCGCTGTGGGTGCACCTAATTCCCTACCCTGGATTTTTTTGCCCCCCTCCTGCGTTTAGCTGGTGGGGTCCCCTCCCTGTACCGCCCCCCCGTATTAGTTGGCCCTATTTTACCCTGCCCCCCCTTCCTTTTTTGTCCCTTCCCCCCCACCCCCTTCCTCCCCCCTTATCGGTTTCTAGCCTGCTGGCTGTATTCCCAGCCCAGCCTTGGCCTTGGGTTGCAGCTGGCTGGCATTTCTGAGCCAGGC
>NW_020664563.1:4132967-4152888 GCF_002925995.2 Terrapene triunguis | reverse complement strand
GGCCCCCCCCCCCCCGTGCAGCCGGAGGAGCCGGCTTTCCTTTCTGGCACTTGTGCCCCCCCCCCTCCATTGGCACCCTCCTCCCCAGCCTGCAGCCTAGCGGGGAGGAGTGGTTGCTTTTTCCTTGCTTCCCCGTCACCCACCCCAGGGGTGCCCTCCTCCCCTCTCTGTAGTCTCATAGGGGGGAGTGGTTAACCCCCCTCTCCTTCTTTCCCATTTTCCCTGCCCCATCTGCTAGACCCTCCTCCTCTGTCTATTGCCTAGAGGGGAGGAGTGGCTGCAGGTTGCAATGGCGGGGGACTCTGCTCCTGCCCTTTCCCCTGCCCCTGCCCCCGCCATTGCCCATGCTCTTGCCCCTGCCCCGCTTTCTTCCTCTGCCCTGTTGCCCCCGCCCGCCCCAGTGGCCGGCCCCTCGGCTGGCCCTGCCCTGGACACCGCCGCTGCCACGGCTGCTTCCTCCACCAGCAGGAAGGGCCAAGGGAGGAAGAAGGGCAAGGGCCCCGCCCGTGGAACCAAGCCTCCTGCGGGCGGGGCCGCAATCCCCGCCACGGCCCCGATTCCGGCCGCGGCCCCTCCCTCTCCTGCTGTCCCTTCCACCAGCTCTGGAGGCGCTCCATCTCGGACCCCCAGAGCGTACGCCCAGGTGGCTGCCGCCACCCCGCGTACCACTGCGCCATCCGCCCCGACCGCCGCCTCTGGACCCATCCCCGGTGGCCTGGGCCCCTTCCCCTCGCTAACTAGGAGGCATGGCGTCCGTTGCCACCTGGTGCCTGCCTCGCCCCACATCGAGACCTACGTGCGGGCGTTGGCGAGGGTGGTGGGGCCCTCAGCCATCGTGGCGGCCTCCAAAATGTATGGGAAGGCCGTGTTCTTCCTGGCGTCGGAGGCTGCCGCGCAGGAGGCGGTGGAAAGTGGCCTGGCGGTGGGGGGCGTGTTTGTTCCTTTAGAACTCTTGGAGGACCTGGGCGTACGGGTGGTCTTGACCTCCGTCCCGCCCTACCTCCCCAACGCCGCCCTGTTGCCTGCCCTCTCCATCCTGGGGAAGCCTATTTCTATTGTAAGCCCTCTCTCGTTGGGCTGTAAGGACCCCGCCCTCCGTCACATCCTGTCTTTCCGCCGGCAGGTCCAGCTCCAACTGCCGGCGGCGGCGGGTGTCGGAATGGCGCTCAAGGGGTCCTTCCTGGTGCCCTACCAAGGGGCCCACTACCGGGTCCATTATTCGACGGGGGAGGCCCGGTGCTTTCTCTGCCGAGCGCCGGGGCATGTCCGGAGGGACTGTCCCCTGGCCCGGCCTGGAGGAGCGTCCAGGACCCCCGGGGCCCGGGAGAGTGCCGGCCCTGTCATCGCCGGCGACCCTGGCGGTTCGGCCACTGCTGCTGCCGCCGTCCCTCCTCCTTCTGCCGCGCTTCCCGCTCTGGCCGCGGAGACGGCCGAGCGGGCGGGCCTTGCCGTCGCCGACCCTGGATCGGCGGGGCATGTGGAGGTGAGGGCGGGGCAGCTTCCACCGGCCGCGGGGTCGGGCCCGCCCCAGGGGGAGGGTTCACCCTTGCCCTCTGGCCCTTCGCCCCTGCCACCCCGAGCCCCGAAATTACTGTCCTTGCCCTCTGGCCCCGCCCCTGCTGACCGGCCCTCCACCTCCTCTTCCACCTCACGGGGCTGGGTGACCGTCCGGGGAAAGCGCAGCGCCCGCGGGTCGCAGGCTCTCTCCCTCCCCTCTGATGAGGAGGGAGAGCAGACCCCCCAAAAGATATTGCGGGGGGCCGACGTTGCTAGTTCTTCCATCGCGCCCCCGGACGGTACCCAACAGGAGGCGCCGGCCATGGAGACCGTAGATGCCGTGGCAGCGGCTGGGGAAACTTCTGTCCCCTTTGTTGAGCCCGCACCTGAGGAGGCTTCGGTAGCGGTTCTCCCGGCCCCTGCTCCGACCGTGTCCCCCGCCGCCGCCGACGTTGCCGGGGCGGCCTTTGTCTCCGTGACTAGCGGGGAGGTCGCCGGGGCCGAGGGGACCGCTTTCGCCTCCTTCTTTGATGAGATTTAGGCCCTGGGTTTGACCCCAGTTACCCAGGGGGAGGACAACCTTTCGCCAGCGGACCCCGATCCGGGTGCTGACTTAGTCCCGCCCCCCCCCCTCCTGCTCCCGGTTCTGCCGCCCCCAATTTAGTTTTGGGGGAACCTTTGGCCCTACCTGCCAGCCCGGCTGCGCCTGCCATCTTGTGCGCAGCCGCCGAGCCCCTTGGGGTGACGGCTGTTGCTGAGCGGCCGGTTTCTACCCCCGATCCCGCCCCTTCCACACTTCCTGCCCCTGAGGCTTCCCCAGTCCCTGCTGCCTCCGTCCCCTTGGATGCAGACCCTAGCCAGGGGGAGCCGCAGTCTAGCGGTTTGGCAGCAGGGGATGGGGAGCTCATTCCTGTCCTTGATCCTGTTCCCTCTCCTGCTGCCCCCGAGGTGTCTCTTCCTGCCACCTCTGGGTTCACTGCCGCCCCCGGGGTTGTCGCATTTCCGTTGCCTGCAGACGACCCTCGGGGGGCGGCTTTTGTGTCTCCCCTTCCCGCCACTGTAGGGGCTGTGTTGTTCCCTCAGCCGCCCTCTCCTTTGCCGGGGACAGAGACGGGCAGCCCGGCGCAGAAGCGCCGGAGCTCGGCCCCTTGTCTGTCCGTCACTGTGGGCCGCGAGGACCCTTCAGGGGCCCTGCCGGAGGCCGGCGGCGGCTTGGCCGCTGCCTCCCCCTCCGCGCTGCGGGATGAGCTGCGCCTCTTTTTATCGGATACCCGTGGTTCCCAGGGTAAGGTGCAGCTCGCCCTTCGGCGCTGGGGGGACTTCCATCTCGTCCTCCGGGCCGTGGAGGCACTTTTGGGGGAGGGGTGGGGGTCCGATCGACAAGACTTCGCGGCCTACCGGCGGGCCCGCAGATTCCGCGACTCCTTGTTGGCCTTCGGGGTCGAGCATGGGATCTTGCGGGGCCCGCTGGAGGCCGTCGATGCCTCCGCCCGTGAGGATCTGCCCCAGCCCTCAACATGACAGCCACCACCTTTGCATCGTTGAACGCCCGGGGCTGTAGGGTGGGTCTCCGCAGGAGCCAGGTGCTCTCCTTCCTTCGGGAGGGGGGGTACTCTGTAATTTTCCTGCAGGAGACCCATACGGCTCCGGCCGTCGAGGCTAGCTGGCGGCTGGAGTGGGGAGATGGGGTTTATTTTAGCCACCTCAGCGCCTACTCAGCTGGAGTGGCCACCCTGTTCTCCCCGGGGCTGCGGCCTGAGGTGCTGGAGGTCGCCGAGGTTGTGCCGGGCCGCCTGCTGCACGTCCGGGCCCGTGTGGAAGGGCTAGTTTTAAATTTGGTTAACGTTTATGCCCCGAACAAGGGCCCGGACTGCGTGCCTTTGTATCGGCGGGCGGCGGCCTTCCTCGGCACTCTGGATTCTCGCGAGTGCCTGGTCCTGGGCGGGGACTTTAACACCACCCTCGAGGACCGGGACCGCTCAGGGCTTGAGACTTCCCAGGCGGCCGCGGGCGTCCTTAGGGAGATTGTAGACCATCACTCCCTGGTGGACGTCTGGCGCGACCACCACCCGGACAACGATACCACCTTCACCTATGTCCGGGTGGAGGACGACCGGTCGCACCACTCCCGGTTGGACCGGATCTATCTGTCCCGCTTTCATCTGGCACGGGCCCATGCCTCCAGCATCCGGCCGGCCCCGTTCTCGGATCACCATTTGGTGTCCGTGACGGCCTCTCTCAGCTCTGAGCGGCCGGGGCCGGCCTATTGGCATTTTAATAATAGTTTGCTGGAGGACGTGGACTTCGTGGCTTCCTTCCGGGTGTTCTGGCTGGCCTGGCGGGGGCAGCGGCGCGCCTTTCCCTCGGCGCGGCGGTGGTGGGACGTGGGGAAGGTCCACGCGCGGCTCTTTTGCCGGACCTACGCCCGGGGCGCCAGCCGGCGGAGAGATGCGTTCATAGGGCAGTTGGAGCGGGAGGTCTTGGAGCTGGAGGGGCGTCTAGCCTCAGGCCCCGAGGATCCACCCCTCTGCGAGGCGTACCGGGAGAAGCGGGAGGAGCTCCGGGCCCTGGAAGACCACCGGGCCCGGGGCGCGTTCGTTCGATCCCGCATCCGTCTCCTTCGGGAGATGGATCGCGGCTCCCGCTTCTTCTACGCCCTGGAGAAAAGGAGGGGGGCCAAAAAGCATGTCACCTGCCTCCTGGCGGAGGTCGGCTCCCCCCTCACGGATCCGGAGGAGATGCGTGGCAGGGCCAGGGCCTTCTACGCCGCTCTTTTCTCCCCGGATCCGACCGACGCCGAGGCCCGCAAGGTGCTCTGGACCGGGCTCCCGACGGTCAGCGCGGGCGACCGAGACCGGCTGGAGCTGCCTCTTTCTCTGGCCGAGTTCTCGGAAGCCCTCCGGCTCATGCCCACCAACAAATCTCCGGGCATGGACGGGCTGACCGTGGAGTTCTACCGCGTGTTTTGGGATGTCCTCGGCCCAGACCTCGTCACCGTCTGGGCCGAGTCCTTGCAGAGCGGGGTCCTCCCTCTCTCGTGCAGACGAGCTGTGCTCGCCCTGTTGCCGAAGAAGGGGGACCTTCGCGATTTACGGAACTGGCGTCCCGTCTCGCTCCTCAGCACGGACTATAAGGTCGTAGCGAAGGCCATCTCGCTGCGGCTGGGGTCCGTACTGGCGGACGTGGTCCATCCCGACCAGACCTACACCGTTCCGGGCCGGAGCATCTTTAACAACTTATACCTGGTCCGGGACCTGTTAGAGCTGGGGCGTAGGGACGGTCTGTCGTTCGCCCTCCTGTCCCTGGACCAGGAGAAGGCGTTCGACAGGATGGACCACGGGTACCTCCTGGGCACCCTGCGGGCTTTCGGCTTCGGGCCCCAGTTTGTGGACTTTCTCCAGGTGCTGTACGCTGAGGCGGAGTGTCTGGTCAGGCTCAACTGGACCCTGACCGAGCCGGTCAGCTTCGGGCGGGGAGTGCGTCAAGGGTGCCCCCTCTCGGGCCAGCTGTACGCTCTGGCGATCGAGCCCTTCCTCTGCCTCCTCCGTCAGAGGTTGGCGGGGTTGGCGCTTCGGGAGCCGGAGATGCGGCTGGTCCTGTCGGCGTACGCCGACGACATGCTCCTCGTGGTCCAGGACCCAGAGGATCTGGTGCGGGTGGAGGCCTGCCAGGCCGTTTATTCGGCGGCCTCCTCCGCCTGGGTCAACTGGGTCAAGAGCTCTGGCCTGGTGGTCGGGGACGGGTGGCAGACCAGCTCCCTCCCACCCGCGCTTCAAGCCATTCGGTGGAGCGCGGGTCCGCTGCTCTATCTTGGCGTTTATCTTTCCGCCACGCATCCTTCTCCGCCGGAGAACTGGCAGGATTTGGAGGCCAGGGTGGGTGAGCGGTTGCGGAGGTGGACAGGACTACTCCGGTGTCTCTCCCTGCGAGGGAGGGCGCTGGTGCTGAACCAGCTCGTCCTGTCCATGCTTTGGCACCGACTCAACACCCTAAGCCCGGCCCCGGGGATCCTGGCCAGGCTCCAGAGGCTAGCCCTGGAGTTTTTCTGGCCGGGACTGCACTGGGTCTCTGCAGGGGTTCTGAGTCTCCCCCTGGAGGAGGGGGGACAGGGCCTGGTCTGTCTTCGTAGCCAGGTCCATGTCTTCCGCCTCCAGGCCCTGCAGAGGCTCCTTTATGGTGCTGGTAGTCTGGCATGGAGCACGTTAGCGCACGCCTTCCTCCGCCGCCTCCGAGGGCTCCGATACGACCAGCAGCTCCTTTTTCTTCACCCGAGAGGTCTTCCGCGAGACCTCTCGGAGCTGCCGGTCTTCTACCAGGACCTTCTCCGGACCTGGAAGCTTTTCTCGGCGACCAGGTCCACTGTGGCCACCGAGGGCGAGGATCTCCTCGCGGAGCCCCTGCTGCACAATCCCGATCTCCGTGTGCAGGTGGCGGAGTCACCCTCAGTGAGCCGGAGGTTGGTCCTGGCGGAAACCACCAGGGTCGGAGACCTCCTGGACTACACCAGAGGGGACTGGGTGGATCCCCGCACGCTTGGTCGGCGCATGGGGCTCTCCACCCTTACGACCCCTCTGCGTGTACTCCAGGAGGTGGGTGCTGCATTGTCACCTCCCGCTCTCGACTTCCTGTGGCGGGCCCTGCGGGAAGGCGCTCCCCGCCCACCCCTCACCCCGGGCCCTCCGGATCTTTTTATCGGGCCCCTGTCCCGTGAGCCCCCCCGACTCCCCCGATCCCATAACCCAAGCCGGCTGCACGCTTTGCAGCCGGTCCGGTTTCGAACCGCGCCCAGAGACCATCTGTACACGCTCGTGCTCCACACGTTGCATCTCCTCACCCTCGTGTCCCGGCCTTACACCAAATGGCGGGACTATCTGATACCCGTGGAGGGTGAGGAGCCCCGGTGGGCTAGTCTTTATTCCACCTTAGTTCCAAGACCCGCCGGGGATATTGGTTGGCGGCTCCTTCACGGAGCCGTGAGCACGGGTGTGTACCTAGCGCGGTTCACCCCCATTTCCGAGGCCTGCCCATTTTGCGGCCTACGGGAGACCCTGGCGCACGCATACCTCGAGTGCGCCAGGTTGCAGCCCCTGTTCCGTCTCCTCCAGAACCTCTTGTTGAGGTTCTGGCTGCACTTTTCCCCACACCTGTTTATTTATGCACACCCTATCCGTGGCCCCACGAAGTCGCGAGACCTCCTCGTCAACCTCTTCCTGGCCCTAGCTAAGCTCACCATCTATAATACCAGGGAGAAGATGTTGGACGAGGGGGTGCTCTGCGACTGTGGGGCCTACTTCCGTAATTTTTTGGTTTCACGTCTCCGGGCGGAGTTCCACTGGGCAGCGTCCGCTGGCTCCCTTACCACCTTTGAGGAGCAGTGGGCGCTGTCCGGGGTTCTTTGCTCGGTGTCCCCATTTGGTTCCCTGATTTTGAACCTTTAACCGTCACCTCACTCCCTGTTTTTTTATCAGTTGTCCCAAGGAATTACTTGGTTTCTGGGTCCAGTGGTCCCTCCCGCTAGGCTGGGGGAGGGGCCTTTAGCAGTGGGCGGGTAAGCCCGCCCACCTCCCGGTCAACCAATATGGCCTCACTACAGGTGCTCAGGTACAACAGTGAGGAGCCCAGATAAATCCCAGAGACAGATACAGGGGCAGCTGCCATTTTGTGAGGCAGAGTGCACAAAGTCCATGGCAGGCAAGACACACTCTCCGCTCCCTCAAGAAGATGTTACTGTCTTGGTTTGCTGCTTTTCTTTTATTCTGACTCTGTTTAGGCATCTCCTTTTTAGGCTTTCTGCTGCCTTCCTGTTTGAAATGATCAGCACAGACCCAATTTCAAATACACTGCCATCTACAATCCACCCTGGTAGTTTCGAGGCATGTGCTCTTCAGCCTTTGCAGCCTGCGGTCCAAACATGTTATTTCACGCAGGTCAAGGAGGACACAGTCAGTGCTTTAGGGCAGATCCTCTGCCCTGTTCTGCTCACTTTGCACTGGGCCAGCGGCACAAAGGGAGCAAAACCCACTCACAAGTCCGATGCAGAAGGTGTAGAAGCAGCATAGCTCCCACACCCAAGGCCGGTGCAACCACTAGGCGAACTAGGCCGTCGCCTAGGGCGCCAAGTGGTTGGGGGCACCAAAAAGCAGTGCCCTGGCTCGTCAGGAGGAGCCGCCTTCAGGAGACACCGGAAAGCCAGAGGGTCCCACTTGTGGCGGCGGCAAGCCCCAGCCATGGAGGAGCCGGCACGGCGCAGGGGAGCAGCAGCCCTGCAAAGGCAGCGGCACCACTAGCGGGGAGCAGCTGTGTCCCCCGCCCCTCCTGCCCAGGCTGCGGCCCGGCGCCCCCCCCCCGGGGGCTCCTGCAGGCTGCAGATGCATGCGGGCGGCGGCCCCCGTGCACCTCCCCGGCTCTCCCCTCGCCACCCTCAGGCTCTGCGGCTTCCGTGCGTGTGAGCCGCCACCGCCGCTGCCCCTCCCGTAGCAGGCTCAGGGCCCCGCGCCCCAGCGGCGGCGACTCACATGCCCGGGAGCCGCAGAGCCCAAGCGTGGTGAGGGGGGAGCCGGGGGGCTCATGGGGGCAGGCGCCCGCATGCATCCGCTGCAGCCTGCAGGAGCCCCGGGGGGAGGGAGCGGGGCGCAGCCTGGGCAGGAGGGGCGGGGGACACGGCTGCAGTGGCCCAAGCCTGGCAAAGCCAGTGAGTGGACTCGGGGCGGGGGCGGGTGGGGTGGGGAGGGCTCGCGGGGGGGGGCTGTGCACCCTCCCGGGGAGTTCAGGGGGTGGGGAGGGGGGAACCTGGTCTGGGGAGCAGCCCCCAGGCACGGCTGGCCCCTGGGGTCTATAAAGGCTTGTTGGGATTTGCCCCTCAACGAACCGATGTGCAGGGGGGGCGGGGGGGGCGCAATGTGGAAGTTTTGCCTAGGGCGCAAAATATCCTTGCACCGGCCCTGCCCATACCTCCTTTCCTCATAATCTCTGGCACAGAGGTGGTGTTGGAAGTGAAGGGGAGACTGGCTGGGGTAGGATGCTCTCTACTATCCCAGCTAATAATGAGTCCTAAGGGGCACATTGTCAGATGGTTCAGTTTGAGTTGCCCTCAGACTGCTCTAATCTGGGCTGGGGCAAAGGATCAGGGAGCCATGACTGGATGTTGGTTCTCAACTTCTCCTCCTTTCTCCCCCTTTCCTGAGCTGCTCTGGATGGCAGCATGCATAGGAGCTCCCCTAGAGTCAGGCAGAGCCAGCCAAGCTCCCATCCCTCTCCTTGCAGCTCCCACACCCAAGCAGGGAATGCAATGGAGACAGGGCCGGCTCTAGCTTTTTTGCCGCCCCAAGCAGCGGGAAAAAAAAGAAAAACCCGATTGAGCTGCTTCCGAAGTGCCGCCGAAGACTGCAGCAGCGCGATTGAGTTGCCGCCAAAGTTCCGCCGCAGACCCGGACGTGCCGCCCCAATAACGGATGGAGTGCCGCCCCTTTCTATTGGCCACCCCAGGCACCTGCTTCCTTCGCTGGTGCCTGGAGCCGGCCCTGAATGGAGAAGCCAGAGCTGCTCTCCTCCCTCCTGTGATACTGCTGGCAGACAGCAGGGGAGCTGCTTTGCAGCTGCACCAGGTAAGGCCCAGTGAACTCTCAGGGGGCTCCCAGCAGAGCTGCTGTAGGGGAAGCCATGGGGAGGGAGACAGGGAGGCCAGGCACAGCACCAGATCTGATTCAGACACTTCAGTTCCTGCATAGAGGGGCTGGCCCAGAAAGCACACTGCCAATTTGTAACCAAACCTCCACTATCTTCTTAACACTGTTGCCTTTGAAGGCCTCAGTTCAGAGACTTGAGGGCAACCAGTGGCCCCTGGGCTATGGTTGGACAACCTTGCTCTGCAAAATGGTTAAAAAAAGCCCCAAAACATTAACATCAGCTTCTTCAGTACAAAATAAGCAAACAAGGGAAACAGATAATCCTTACTAGGGGCAATGAAATATGGGTGGGCAGTTTGCACAGTATGCAGGAGGAAGAGTAAGATGCAACACAGTCAGCCACCAACCCAACACAAATGCACGCATACATCATCAGTAAGGCTATGTTTTAGTCATGGGTATTTTTAATAAAAGTCATGAGCAGGTCATGGGCAATAAACAAAAATTCACGGCCTGTGACCTGTCCATGACTTGTACTATATACCCCTAACTAAAACTTAGGCTGGGTGCCATGGGTGCTGGGGGGACAGCCCAGGGGGCACCGCAGGTGCTGGGGGGGGGGTATCCCGGGTCCCCTGCTGGTGCTGGGGTGGGCAGGTGGTAGCGCGTGGCCCGGGACTTCCACTGGTGCTGGGAGGGAGGGTTTCCAGGGCCAGCAGGCTCCTCCCCCGGCTCTGCACAGTTCCCCAGAAGCAACTCCTAGGGGGAGGAAAGACCAGGGGAGCTCCGTGCGCTGCCCCCGCCACGAGTGCAGGCTCCACAGCTCTCATTGGCTGAGAACTGCAGCCAGTGGGAGCTGCAGGGGTGCTGCCTGCAAGCAGAGGCAGCGTGCAGAGCTCCCTGGCCCCTCTGCCTAGGAGCTGCAGGGACATGCTGGCCGTGTCCGGGGAGCCCCCCTGACGTCAGCACCACTCTGCCCCCCAACCCCCTGCCCCAGTCCTGAGCCCCCTCCCACACCCAAACTACTGCTGCTGCTAGGGGGAGGGGTGTGTGGTGGCCCGAGATTGCCCCAGCAGCGGCGAGTGCGGCTGGCCCAGGATCTGCCCAAGCTGCTTGGGGTTGGACTAGATGACCTCCTGAGGTCCCTTCCAACCCTGATATTCTCTGATGCGATTGGCTTAAAATCATGAGATTACAAAAACAATATATTTGAGGTTCTTTTTGTTTGTCTTCTGGTTTCTGATTCTTTAGAAGGCTTGACCTTTTCTAGCTTTCCTCTACAACCCCCTGCCCCACCCCAGAGGGTAGGACCCCCATCCAGCCTGCCCTGCAGCATGAGAGTCCCCCGGGCCCGTCCAATCTCACCCCACCCCGCTCTGCCTCAGTTGGTAGGATGGAGCCGTCCTCCAATCCCACCCCACCCTGCCCCACCCCATGGGGAAGGACTGGGCGGAGTCGCCGTGGCCCGCCCATTCCGCACCGCAGGTCCGGGCCCCTCCTGGTTTCCATGGTGACCGGAGGAGGACGCGCGGAGTCACGTGAGGCAGGCAGAAGCGGAAGCAGGCGGCCGGGCGAGGGCCGCCGGGCGGGCGCTGAGGAGAACAGAGCGGGTCGGTGCCCGGCCGCCATGCCCAGCCCCCGGAGCAGCCCGTCCCGCCGCGCCGCGCCCATCCCCAGCCCGTCCCGCCGCGCCGCGCCTGGCCCCAGCCCGTCCTGCGCGGCCGTGGCGCTGCGCTCCCTGCTGGCCGCCGACCTGCGGTTCTCCCGGCAGCTGGGCGTGTGCGCCGGGGAGCGCTCGGCCTGGGGCAGCGCCAGGCCCCTCCTGCGGCTCCTCGAGGTGTCCGGCCACGGCGTGCCCTGGCTGGCGGGCACCCTGTATGGGCTGGGCCGCAGCGAGAGCCCGGCGGGCCGCGAGGTGCTGCTCAACCTGCTCTTCGGTGAGGGGCCGGGGGTGGGGGCGCCTCTCCCCTCTCATCACGGCTGGCTCGGGGCCCAGGCTCATCAGAGCAGCGGGCAGGGGAGAGGCTGAGTCACACATCCCTGTCACCCGCCCTGAGAGCTGCTTCCCAAGAGCCCAGGCCGGGCCAGCGCTGCCAAGCTGGGGCAAGTCACCAGCAGGGCAAATCCCAGCCAGCGCTGATCTGTGCTGGGATCCCAGCCATGCCACTCTTCTGCCAGCTTCCCAGGGCCCTGCCTCTCTGTGCCCCAGTGCAGGGGCTGTGCTCAGCATGGCGCAACCAGTGTGCCATGCAACCCCGGCCCCACGGGGATCTGCCAAAGCTGCTGCCACAGTGACCGCTTCAGCAAGCTGGCTGCCAGCTCTTCCTGCATCTACATGGTTCCCTCACCATGGCAGAGTCCTACCAGAGGGGCCAGTCTAGGGATTCTGACTCATGATCAGTTCAGGCAAATGTCCCTTCAGTCATCCTAGGGAAACAGCACTTTTGGGGCGATCCTGGACATGCTTGGGATGAGATGTCAGTTTTCTGCAGAGGTGGCACATGCTTTCTTCTGTTTCTATGAAACAGCTGTTCTGCCATATCTTGGCAGGTTCTGATCATCTAGATTTATATGGCCATAGTGCTGTGAGCTAAGGTACACCTGAATCCCCCAGCTGGAAATCCTAACCTTCGATGGGGAGTCCAGCTTGCAGGGTTTCTGGAAGTGGCTTAAGTGGATGAATTTAGTATTTATGAAAGTAATTGAAGCACTAATAGTGCAGCTGCCTACAGCTCAGCATGTAATCATAGTCTTGGTTGAGTCACTCAGTTGTGCCAATGCACCTGAATCCTAGCCTTCAGCATGCCCTGGTATTACAGCTTCCAGACCCTCCCAGTTGGAGACTGCCTTTCATCCCAAACTATGTGGTGTTTTTGCAATGCCTGCAAACCACTTTCATCATCACTTTATTGCCCATTTAGTTTTTAGTAGCAGCAGCCCAAGAGCTGATGCCAGCTGCCTATAGCTCAGCATGTAATCACAGTTAAGGGAAGGCTACGTTTTAGTCACAGATATTTTTAGTGAAAGTCATGGAGAGGTCACGGGCAGTAAACAAAAATTCATGGCCCATGACCTGTCCATGACTTGTACTGTATACCCCTAACTAAAACTTGGGCTGATGAAGTTCTGGGGTGGGGCAGGCTGGGGGTGCTGTGGGTGCTAGGGCGGTTGTCTGGGACCCCCACTATTGCTGGGCAGGAGGCGGGTGGCAACACGTGGCATGGGACCCCCGCTGGTGCTGGAGAGTTGGCGGGGCTGGCAGGCTCCCTACCCACCTCTGCGCAGCTCCCTGGAAGTGGCTGGCATGTCCCTGCAGCTCCTAGAGGGAGGGAAGGCCGGGGGGGCTCAGCGCATTGCTCCCGCCACTAGCGCTGGCTCCGCCACTCCCATTGGCCAGGAACCTCCATCAATGGGAGCTGTGGGGATGGTACCTGCAGGCAGGGGCAGTGCACAGAACTGGCCCCTCTGCCTAGGAGCTGCAGGGAAATGGGGGGAGGGATAGCTCAGTGGTTACCATATCTTGTGTTACCGTATCCTCTGATTCAGAGTTGGTTTGAGCATTGGCCTGTTAAACCCAGCATTGTGAGTTCAATCCTTGAGGGGGCTGCTTAGGGATCTGGGGCAAAATCAGTACTTGGTCCTGCTAGTGAAGGCAGGGGGCTGGACTTAATGGCCTTTTGGGGTCCCTTCCAGTTCTATGAGATAGGTATATTTCCATATATTATTATTAGAGTTCCAGAATACAGGTCACAAGGTCATTCTCTTGCTTTCAAGCTAGCAGGGACACAGAGGCTCATGCTGGCTGAAGAAGCCAGAAGGTCAAGCTCTCCATGGAATAGCCCAGGTTCTCTGATGGTATCTGCGGTGGGACTTCTGAAGGAGGGAAGGAAGAGCGGGAATGAAGAGGATCTCAGGGTGGGAGAAGAGGTGTTCTCTACATATAAACCATCCTATCCTGGCAACTCTTGGCCTGCCAAAGATTGATATTGAAAATGAGCTGTTTTCTGTTGGTCTTAAATGTGCATTGTAATGTGTAAGTATGAATCTAGAGTTAGGAAAGGAGGTAACAGTTTAGAACGGGAATCCTTTCATCCCTTCTGAAAAAGGGATTTGTGGAAGCCCAGAGTTGAATGGTGAGCGGAAATGTTCCACAGAGGAGAAAAGCACTGGGGCACAATGAGCCAGATCTTCAGCTGGTGTAAATTGATGACACTCCCTTGACTTTGAAGGAGCTAGGCTGACTTACACCGGCTGACAATCTGGCCCAGTGAGTTTGGAGGCTACCTGTGGAAAAGCAAAGGGCATGGTACTGCAGCAAGCCCTAGGTGGCACTAGGATAGCTGTAGGTACACACAGATATACAGATAGCCAGGAAACCTATGCTATATTCTGCCCACATATGTGTTTTCATCATGAGATGGAGTTGGTGGTCATCCTAAATATTTTGTTTGCTTATTACTTTGACTCTCGGTTTCAGTAGCAGCATTATTTATCCCTGGGTTATTTTTGGTTAACTTCTATGACACACGACATGGAAAATGACCCCTTTGTATTTGTCTCCTAGCTTTGGTGCTGGATTTAGTCCTGGTGGCGGTGGTGAAAGGGCTCGTGAGGAGAAGACGTCCCACTCACAACAAGATGGACATGTTTGTCACTATCTCAGTGGACAAATATTCCTTCCCATCAGGCCATGCTACCAGAGCTGCCATGGTGTGCAGATTTGTCCTGCACCACCTGGTGCTCGCCATTCCTCTGCGGGTCCTGGTGGTTCTATGGGCCATCATTGTGGGTATCTCCAGAGTCATGCTGGGCAGACACAACGTGACAGATGTGGCCTTTGGTTTCATCATGGGCTACATGCAGTACAATGTGGTGAAATACTTCTGGCTGTCACCCCTTAGTGCACCTGCTCTCTTTGCAGTGTGGAATCAGTGATGGCCATCATGAAAAGGAAGAGGCACACATTGCAGTGTCTTATGCTGCGTAGAGAGCGTGAACCGGGACTGAATGAAAGAATCATCGTAAGCCTCATCTGACAAGCAAGACTGACAATATCAGCAACATCATGCTTCATTCTGTGGGATATGTGGACTCAGGTGGGACAAAACGAGATCTGTTGGAAAGCTATTCTTGGTGCCATCTTGCTCTCAATGTGCTGCTGGGCCAAAGCATGTACCAGCCCATACGGTTGCACTGACCATCCCAGGATACGATCACTCCACATCTCCTGGTGCTGTAGAAGTTGGACGGAGATCTGCACACTAGCCAAGCAGCTAATTCTTATTTTCTTGGTATTTAAGAACATGCATCAGTAAGATTTGTGGTTAGTAGAAATACTGTAAATCAGCACACAGCAGAGGATGCCTGTAGTGTAACCGGCTTACTATCTCATATAGCATAAATAGTAGATGTAACTTCTTACAAATATTGTTAGATAGGGACAGTTTTCAGCAAGTAACTATGTGCTGCAAATATACTGATTGGTGCTGTTGTGGCTGATTAATAGTGGGTGTGCCCCCTAGTGGCTTTAGTACATTATTCTGACTCGTGGGGTGGATGCACTTCCTCTGCTGCCTCTTCTATAATGTTGAGATTACAAAGGTTTTGTAAATCGATTCTTTCTCCTTCTGAAGCAGCCTGCCCCTCGCTTGCCAGCCACATTCCAGTTACAGAGCCTCACTTTGTCAAGTGGGTGGCTTGTTGGAAAGGTGAAGGCATCTGGTTTTGAATACCTTGGGAATTGGCAATTTTGGGAGTGGAAATGCACAAATAGGGTTTTAATAAAGTGTGGAATGAATAACCTGGGCTCTGGGGTGTCTGTACCAGCTCTCCTTTAGGCAGGATGCAGTTTGTCACTGCTCTCCTAGCAGCTGGGTAAGCAGAGCTCCCATTCATGTATTCTTCTGTCATCAGAGCAGGGCGTTCGAGCAGTTACTCCCCCTTACCTCTCAGTTAAAAGGCAGACAACATGCAAACAGTTAATGCCATATGAGAACATGTAATGTAGAGTTTTTAGGTCTTTAAAAATAAATAAGCTCCATGGAGATCCTGATCTGGGGTATGTAGGCCCCAATTCAGCAAGAGGCTTCAACACGTGAGCCTGTGACTAGTCCCATTGATTTCCATGGGATTATTCATGTTCTAAAACTTCAGCACATTGGTTATAGCACTACTGTCCACTACAGAAAAAAAAAATCAAAATTACAGTAGAAATGACATGCGCCAAACTATGTTTTGTTATTTTTCTCCATTGTATGAAACTGATTGTAGCTGAGCAAAATCAGTTCTATAATAAATGGAGCTCTACACTTGGTGAGACAAATAGGAAAGAACATAAATGTTGTAATGTAGAATGGCGATGAAAAAGCAATCAACAAAGTAGCCAAAGAGGCAGAAAATAAATTCTTTAGCTAGAGCACTGGGTGGAAGTCCCTCTGGGTCTGATAGGCCTCCAACAAGGAAAAGCTATTCAAATAGTTTCTTTGCATAGCCAATGAGGAGGAAATACCCACTAGATAGTTATTCTTTTGGGGTTGTGGAGGGAAGGCACTGTGTCTGAATTGAAAAAAGAAATTGCAGAACTACTTGAGAAATTAAATTCCTATGGGCATATTGTATTCATGCAGGAGGTCTGGTGGAAAGAAAAAACTAAGGTCACTTAAAAAAAAAAAAAAAAAAAAAAGTGCCATGCAGTGTAATGTGTATGCTTAAAACCAATTACTACACCAGGAGTACTAATGATCTATTCCAGTATGGCAATTCCTGTTTTCCTAAGCAGCTGAGAGATGTACAGATGAAGGGTGTGTGTGTGTGTGTGGGGGGGGGAATATTAAAGTAAAAATAACAAATCTGTGATCTAGCTCTTCATTCTTCCAGTACATCAGTCATGTGGCCTTGAAGATGTACATGTGTAGGAATGTGTGGAGAACTGTCTTGTCCTTCTAAATCTAATATAAAGGATGTCTGACCACAAAGGTGTATTATCCCACAGAGTTACCTCAAGAGAGGAGCCAGTAAAGCATTCTAATATCTCAGAATGCATCATATGGTAAACATATTTTGCAATAGAAACAAGACTTCTGAGCTTTGGGAGTTAGTATCTAGCCTGATGACTTTGTGGTGTTAGGTTGTGTAAAAAGTCTTCAGGTTGAAGGTGAGCAACAGTGCTCTTGCCTAAAAGGTAAAGATTGTGACAGGGGAGAGGATATGGGTGCTATTGCCCTTGTTCAAGAAGGATGAATTCAGACTGGAGTAGATGCACAGAAGGGCTACTAGGATAATCAGGGGAATGGAGAGCCTGTCTTAGACGAGGAGACTAACGGCACATCTTCACTACGGACCTAAATCAGCGCTGTTGCAATCGACGCAGCGGCATCAATTTAACGGGTCTGGTGAAGACGTGTTAAATCGATGGGAGAGTGCACTTCCATTGATTTCTGTGCTTCACCTCCCCAAGAAGCGTAAGGTAAGTTGGCGGGAGACCATCTCCCGTCGACACAGCGCGGTGTAGACACCGCAGTATGTGGATCTAGCTACGTCGACTTCAGTTACGTTATTCACATAACTGAAGTATCATAGCTTAGATTGATTTACCATGGTATTGCAGACCAAGCCTAAAAGAGCCTGGCTTGTTTAGCCTAGCAAAAGGCATGCTGAGAGGAGATCTAATTGCTCTCTATAAACACTTTAGGGGTAAACACCAGGGAGAGAGAGAAGCTATTTAAGCTAAAGGACAGTGTTGACACAAGAAAAAATGGGGATGAACTGGCCATGAATCAGTTTAGGCTGGAAATTAGAAGAAAGTTTCCTACCATTAGAGGAGGGAGGTTCTGGAGCAACCTCACAATAGCAGCAGTGGGGCAAACAACCTAACTACTTTTAAGATGGAGCTTGATAAGGTTATAAACAAGATGATCTCATGGGGTTGCCTGTGATAGCATGGGACTGGACTCAGTGACCCAGGAGGTCTCTTCCAGTCCCATGTTGTTACAGATGTAATTAGCTCTCCAATTTTAAGGCAATTGGGCAATAACTGACCTCGCTGAGAAGATACAGAGATATTAGAGCAGCTGATTTCCTGTCAATGGTCACGTTCCAACCTCCATCCAAAGAGGTTGAAAGTATTTCATTCTGAACTCTGGTTTTGATGCTCTCATAACTGAGGCATTAAATTGCTGTGTTTCAGCTCAGCTGAAAGTGAAGTCACTCAGAAAGCTTCAACAAGATGATTTTAAGTGAGCCTTGGCGTGTGCACGTGTCCCTTTTAGACAAATACTAGATGCTGTTTTCATTCTTATGGCTGTGCAGGCCCATTTTTCTTAAAATGTTTTTTGCTCCCCCAGTTGTCATGTGAAAGGATCCTGCAGGGGTCCAAAACAAGTCAACAGAACCTTGTGGTCCAGGTTACACAATGCTACTTATGATGTAAAAATCAGTGTGGACACCTTACCCTTGTCCATCACTAGTGCGAACACAGATATGAACACAACCTCCATCCCCTGCCCAAATTGAAAAGCAGAGGAGTGGGGTCAAAAAATCCATAGAATTCAGATCTAGTTGGACTTGTCCTCATTTCCATCTTCTAAAAAGAAAGGAAGTTCTAGCAGTGATAGCAATTGCCATAGTTGATAGCTAATATCTAGAGATGGTTTACTGAGCAGGTTTATACTCTCAGCTTCTTCAGAGCTGCCCATCAACCCCTCTAAAAGGAAGACAGCTGTAAGGAGATTGTCAGAGTGTAATCTAGTCAGGGTGAAAAAATGAATTAAAGGTAGTTTTGGGTGCCATTCCTGCCAATCTTTATGACTTTATGACTTTCAAATCAGTTTTCTATATCTTAAAATGCTGTGCTTTGCTCCCTCCCCTCCCCCGTTGTGTGAAAGAGCCACACAAACTGAAGGGAAATGGACTCTACCCAAAGTGCTGGTATGTGCTCAGAATGCAGGTAGAGTACACAAACAGAGAAATGTTTGTCTCTGATGCTTCAGTGGCAGTAATCTTAGATATTACTGGCTGTTTCCAGAGCAGGGTGAATTTTTGTTTTAAATTGAAGGTGTCCCTTTAGCAATCCCCGTCAATAGCTTGTCTGATGTTCACTGCAGGGTATCATTTGTCCTTCAGTCATTCTGTAAAAAGTTTGGTATGAACTTTACAAGTTCTCCCCTGTGCCTTCACCAGCTGGGTGACTCTTAGGGGTGCAGCGTCAGTAGCGAGAGTGTAACTATCTTTCCAGAAGATACAGGACAGAATAGGAACTGATTCTTCATCCTGCTGAGGCCCCTTTACAACACTCTGGTGGCATAAAAGGGGCAGAATCAGACACTGGGAAGTAGTTCCCTCCATAAGGGGGTGTCCCCACTATTGCAGCCCTACACCTCTCCACTCCAACAGGCTGTAGACATATGGGACGGTGTCAACTCCAGAATATGGGGAGTGCAAAGCTGGCTAAAGCTACTTTCTCCCCCTGCCTCCCTCCCTGTTCCTGCACTCAGCTGTGGGGAATGAGGGACTTAGTGCATTCGCATTTCTAGATATGCTGGAGTAGAATGTGGCCTAAATGGTTGAAGAATTCTAAGATGTTTACATTAAATTCCTTTGAGTGTTTTTTTTAAGTATGTATTAACTCTAGAAGCCTAAAGGCCAATATCACACACTGTCTTACATTTTTATACTTATCAACATTTGTAATATTGTCAGAGCTTAAAAATAAAATGTCCCAGCCAAGGCTAACACTACTAGCTTAGCAAATAAAGCGCTTGTCTTTTATTGTTATTATATCAAACTGTCTGTACTGAGCTATCTTGATTATCACTTCAAAAGTTTTTTTTTCCTCTTACTTAATTGGCCTCTCAGAGTTGGTAAGACAACTCCCACCTGTTCATGCTCTCTGTATGTGTGTATATATATCTCCTCAATATATGTTTCACTCTATATGCATCCGAAGAAGTGGGTTGTAGCCCACGAAAGCTTATGCTCTAATAAATTTGTTAGTCTCTAAGGTGCCACAAGTACTCCTGTTCTTTTGTCTTTTATTGGAGCTTGAAATGCACCTAGTGTTCTTATTTACTTTATGGACTGTGTGTTGTACAATGTGTGACAGCTACAGCTCTGGGAGTGGGGTTTGTAAACCTCAAGCCCCCTCTGCTAGGTACATTTCTGTGTACTTCCTATATAAGCAATGTCCATTTCTCCAGCTGTATGTTAATGTTTTTAGTGTGTTGTATGTTAGCATGCTCCACCTTGTGGCCACCAGTTTTCAATATGGTCAGACTTCAGGGCTGATTAGGCTGAGAGTGGTCAAAACCACTTTGAACCATACTGAAATCTTTGAGAAATGTAACTTTTCACAAAGGCCTGGAAACGGCATGACCCTTCATATCTTAGTTCCTCTCTGCTTATCCACTGGCTCATCCCCCTGCCACCCATCCCCTTCACTCTGGCAACAATGGTAGGGTTACCATATTTCAGCAAGCAAAAAAGAGGACGGGAGGAGCCCCGCCCTAGCCCTGCCCCTGCCCCTCCCACTTCCCGCCCCCCTCAGAACCCCCAACCCTCCTCCCGTTCCTTGTCCCCTGACTGCCCCCTCCTGGGACCCCTGCCCCTAACTGCCCCCCAGGACTCCACCCCCTACCTAAGCCTCCCTGCCTCTTGTCCCCTGACTGCCCCCTCCTGAGACCCTCCCCCATCCTAACTGGCCCCCTAGGACCCTACCCCCTACCTGTACCCTGATTGCCCCAACCCTTATCCACACCCCCACCCCCAGACAGACCCCTGGGACTCCCACGCCCCATCCAACCACT
>NW_020664563.1:4065136-4107967 GCF_002925995.2 Terrapene triunguis | reverse complement strand
ATTTATACAGATAAAAGGGTGCGAACTAAACAAAGGGACAGAGAGAGCAAAATTGTAAAATTTGCATAGGGCACAATATGCATATCCTGCTTCCTTATGAACTCTTATCGATCTAAGGCTAATGCTTCACCAATTGCCCTTAAGTGGGGCAATTCATTAAGCAGTTAATGTCTGCTTTCCTGCCCCCTGGCTTGCAGCATTTCTTATTTCTACTTAAAGGTACATACAGCATTCTTTAATTCATTCTATTTCTTTAATATAATTCATTTCACTTTCACAATCCCTCCTTTTGGTCAAGCTTACGCAAAGACCAACAATTACTGGGTTCCACATATTAATCGTTCTTTATCTCTTCGTTCATCAGTGATATTTCGAAATCATCATATTAGCACTCTGTTTTGGGGCAGTCACTTGGGTGGCATACCTTACACAATTCTGGATACAACAGGAGATTAGCTGAAAACATACAAAAATCATTAAGATTTCAAACAGGATAGTCAGGGCTCCCTGAAACAACCAGTTTCCTATGCCAGAGAAATTGAACAGGTTACTTAGCCACTTCCATAAAGAACTTGGCTCTTCATGGGGAAGATATGCGATTTGTTCTAAGTGACTAGCGCGATCTATTACTTCCTTGGGTTCGTCAGGTATGAACACACAACATTCTTTTCCAATGAGAGTACAGGTCCCTCCTTTGGCCCCCAGCACAATGTCCAATGCCTGACGGTTTTGGAGGGCCATCTGTCAGATCGCCCCTGTTTCTTTGGCCAGGGTTTTTTAAACTCTCTCCGATTTCATTTGCCGTTATTTCAACTACTGCTTGTAACCTCAGGAGCCTTTTTGCATGGTGTTGAAAGATTGTATTGTTTTCACTAAGGTTACTGTAGGGGGAACATGAAATTGATTTTTTTCTGTTTGATCCTCAGGTCAAGAAAAAATTCATATCCCCATACCCAGCCCGCCGCTTTTTAGTTTTATTCGAATAATCCCATACACCATTGGCCACAGTATGCTGAAGGCAACGGCTTTTTCCCAGATCCAGCCCTGTCCATTACACACCCAACACCAATGACCTTTTCCCTCCATCACACTTATCCATTTAGATACATTTATTCCCACTGTTTCCCAAGTGTCATTATTGTTCCATGTTTTGTTAAACGGACGAGGTCCTCCAGTGAGGTCTGGGGAATTAAGTGGGATTGCCAGGACAGGAACACCAGCTTGAGAGTGGGCTGGGATGTGGCTGCAGACCCAGCAATTAGAAATATTATGGGTCTGAGCTATCCACACTTGCTGCTGGATAAAAGAATTGTCATTGTGGACTCCCCAGACCTTAAGACACCAGCAGCGGAGGAACAGACGCCACCAGAGGCGCATGTTGGAGGCAAGGCCCTTCCGGTTCTGACAACCTCAACTGAGGGAACCGCAGTCACGGTTTTACATCCACCAGGCAGCAGGCACTAGGCTCACTACTGCTTCTTTTTGGGCCTTGCTTTAGGTCCTCGTCTGCTTCTGGCAACCCTTACGAGAGCGTAGATGGTAAGGTATTGCAGGCTGTTCCTCTACGTCTTCTTCTGGAGTCAAAATTGACTCTGCGTGGTCCTGAGGTGATTGGTTTGGTGGGGGTGGTGCCTTCTTACACTGCGAAGCATGTATGCACGCTGTGATGCCAGACAGTTTAACAGCCATCTGGATAGTAAGCAGTACCTGATGATTCTTTGATGTCCTTTAAGTCTCTTTACTTCTTCTTCCTTGACTCTGGCTATAACAATGGCCTTCACACCTTATCTTTTCCTGATGCATACATTCCTTATTCACACAGATTGAGAATACAAACAGTAGTATTTTATATCGAGCAAAAAGGCATTGCAAATTAAACCTTGCTAAGTTTTACAATCAATAACCAAGACAATTTACATTGAGACCCAGGCCTTCAATGTTCCTCTAATCTACTTAACATAGACACAATAGAGAATCCTGTTTCTTACTTACTAAACCTTAAAACAAAGAAATGTATATTTAACTAGAGACCTACTTTGTAATACATATAGGAAACCATAGTAGACATTATAACTTATTCTAAAACAAAAGGGTGACCATAATCAGTCATAAGGATTGTTCTGGTCTGTCATTCCTTTCTGCTATTCAAAAAGGGTGGCTGACAGGATGAAATCAAATCATACATTAATTCTTATGGGACATTATAAAATCCTGCTCCTACATATCCCCCTTTTGACACTAAGATTATTAATCGCCAGTGTCACTTCTTATTTAGTCCACATAATAGAAAATACTGGGAGGTGATTTGGGCCTGTGGCTCTAGCTTTGCATACATTTGTTTTATCCAACAACACATTTCAAACATTACAATTAAACACATACAATTTAAAACCAAAAACAATTAGGGTTAGTAACATTAGTATGCCAGTAGTTGTGGGAGACCATTCAGAAAATATATTATACCAATGGTAAGCTGTTATGTCTTTCTGCAGTGGCAATTCTTAACATGTTCCCATTTGTGTGTATAATATGAATGGGTCGGTTTCCCACATTGCCTTTTTGTTTGTTTTAGGAACTATGTTACCTTTTTACCTTTTGTAAACACAGTACTTACATTACATTTACATTTGTCTATTGGAAGGTTGCTAACACTTCCATTCTCTTAAAACACTTTTCCCCCAAGAATTAACACATACACATAGCCCATTATACAGTACTTTGGTCTCATTATTCATTTTATCCCACATACAGGATCCTAGTGAGATGTCTTTACTACAGGGCTTTGGAGCAACAGGCATGGATAAGCATACCCACTTTTATTTGTTTCTTATTAGGTTGTCCTGTAGCTGATATTAGCTTTTTCTGAAAGACAAAAATAACATTTTTCTACCCCTTTTGGGGTGGCATTCATTATTGCTTAAAATATTCCTTTCTTTTACAAATACCCTTGCTGATTGCAGGCAAAACAAGAGGAATTACCTCCATATTTTCCTGTGTTTTTGTTCTATAGGCAGGCCAGGTTTCAATGGCTTCTATCTTTTAAGAGTTATGGGGAAATTATCCCACTGTTCAGTCATTAAATCCATGAGGTGGTGTACCTCAGTTTTCCCTTTACAGCAGACCAAGTTTACAATGTCTTTCCTGCTGTATTAAGCTTTAAGTTTGTTTACAGGTAACAGCTGAAAAGCATCATTACCATAAAGGATTTTTCCAAAAATCATACACACTATACATTGTTACAGGGGTACTTATTAACATTAAATTTATTTTAATTAAAGGTATCTTGTTATACCGTGCCTTTTATTTAGACAATTTGTTTGCTGACCAGGTATGTTCTTTATCTGCAACTTCTTTGTGCTGGCAGTTCTCTCACTTCCTTTATCAGTTAGGTAATTTGCATCAACACAGGCTTAGCTTTTGGATTCAAAGCCATCAGCAGAGCTCAGAGACTCTGTCTTAAAAGGAACACAATTAACTTTTACCAGAGTTTTGATTACTTTTAACTCTTGCTTCCAAAACACACAGAGAGCTGAAAAAGAAAACACAGTCTATTGTGGCTCCTTTGGAGCCCTAATAGGATTTTAATTAAGTAGCATGTTTCATTTGCATTTCCTTTACCCCCTCTATAATACACACTGCACACGTCTGCACATTCCTTCTATACTTTAACTTTTAAAACATTAGCCATATTAATTTTTACATAAGGTGTAACTGTTTCTTTTGTTCTTACAGAGTTTTATGTACCCTTATCAAAGTGACAGTCTGATTACACAGAGCCATTTTAAGGCTCAGTGTTTCTAACATTGCTTCTTTTTGTTTTGTGCACCTCACCCCTGCACCCTCAGTGCTTCAGAGGGGCACTGTCTTTATTCTTTTACTACAGCTTTCATCTGCTATTTTGTTACAAAAACAAACAAACAAAAAAGAATCCAGAATCTCTCCCTATTCTTCTGATTTTGACTGCCCTGCTGCAGTCATGACGTGGTCTTTATTTGAAAACATTTAAATTTTGTAAAGAATCAAGTTACCCCTTAAGGGTTAAATACCAAATCTCAAAGCCAACCAACACTGATTCTGTGTCTGGCAAAAAGGTCTGTCAGTTTTGCAACTTTGAATTAAAGAGTCAAATGGATTTTTAGTGGCATTATAAACAAAACAAAACCAATTTATCTTAAACCTACAAAACAGGAGTTTTACAAACCTCACATATTCCCACAGACAGACGGATACATACACATTTTCTTTTACTTAACATCCCTTTTACACTGCTTTGTTTTTACAAAGTTGTACATAGATTGCATTACCTTTATACATTTGGGGCAGTTAAGTTCCAATAGAACCCCCTCTATGTTCTTTTAGCAAATTTGACTCAATTGTCCATAGTCAAATGATTTTAATTAGATAGTCTCTTTACCTGGATTATTTACAGACATTCTTTTGGAAAAGGGCCCATTTTTCCTTCAGAATGGCTGCAAAGAAACCAAGAATTCTTTTAACAAGGTCCTTTTTAACATTTTTACAAGGTTTAACTGCTTAATTCTTTTCAGCCTCTGTAGAGTTAACTTTTCACTCTCTTTCCTTAAATCACTTGTTTATTTCCCAAAATGACACCTTTATCAACTCAGATTTCACCATTTTAAGTATTGTTCCAGGGGTTCATACTTGCACTTACTCCTGACACTATGCCCTTAGGGCTTCCAACCTGTTTTTCAGTTTCTTTATCTGTTGCTTGCCTGCTTGTCTGGGCCCGATCCTGCTTTTTCCAATGAACCACTTTTGTGAGTGATATTGTGGTCATTTCACAATTTTGAAAGAAATGTTTAAGGAAAGGGACCAGGAAGGGGAGTTGAGGAGCCCACCCTCCTTGCTGAATTGGTAGTGGAACACTAAAGAATCAATTTCTGAGGCAGACAATGAAGGGGAACAGAACAAGGGGCTTTTTGTCCTTTTTACAATGAGATGGGAGTATGGAGGGGGTTGGGATCGACCCGGGGTTGTTTTTTTGTCAGAGAACAGGGTGAAGGGGAGCGCTCAGTCTGGTGGTGGGAGAGGAGGCTTTTAATAAAGCTTTTAACTTATTATTTGAATATTTGAGAGAGGCGAGTTTTGATTTTGTCCACCTACGATTTGCCTCTTCCCACCACTGCATGAAACAATTAACCTCTCCATTTCCAATTTAGTTTTAGATTGGCCAAGTTTGTCTTTTAAGATGTCCACTCGGTCCTTGTTCCAAGGTTTTAACAGTGGCCACTGAGTTTTGGGATCTCCCTGAGTTAGCCTAGACCATTTTTCCAGAAATTTACAGGAGTCCGGACCCTTCCTAAAACTGAGCCGGCGTTCCTTTAGGGAACTGTCCCGACTTAGACGTCTGGTTACCAATACAGGAGGACTTTACACACACCAATCACACAAGAAGGAAATTCGGGTTCGTCAGAGCGATGCCCGGTGCAACACACAAAAGGAGCCCACAGGCTACTGCCTCAATCGCCCTTGCTTTTACACCAAGGGTTTCACCCAAGGTGAGGTGCGGCTGCGATTGTGCAGATTTCACTCACTCAGACCGTGGGGACAGGAACCCCTTGGTCGGCCGATCCCCGGACGGAGACGGCACCCAGACTCAAACACTCCACAGGAGGATGGATAGACACAGAGACAAGACAGTCCTCAGTCCGGACAAAACACAGAAATAATTACCTGACCAGATTCCTGATGTCAGATCCCGGGATCCCTACCAGAACAGAGTAGGAACCAACAGGTTCGATGGCGTAGACCTCACTGTGGTCGTGCGCCCTTCCGTTCAGGAGGAGGACCGCTCGGGCCAAATGCCCAGGTGCCGGCTGCCACGGTCATCCTACAAAAATGGTCAGGAATCACACGGCCCCAGTGAAGACGGTTGCCATCTCGGTGGGACCTCCAAATTGTCAAAGTTAGACTCAGGACTCATAGTTTGTCAGACCACTCTGTTTTATTAGCACAGTGCTCTGCTAATACATTCAGATAATGTGAGCCCCCCTGCAAGATTCAAACAGTCTTATTTATACAGATAAAAGGGTGCGAACTAAACAAAGGGACAGAGAGAGAGCAAAATTGTAAAATTTGCATAGAGCACAATATGCATATCCTGCTTCCTTATTAACTCTTATCGATCTAAGGCTAATGCTTCACCAATTGCCCTTAAGTGGGGCAATTCATTAAGCAGTTAATGTCTGCTTTCCTGCCCCCTGGCTTGCAGCATTTCTCATTTCTACTTAAAGGTACACACAGCATTCTTTAATTCATTCTATTTCTTTAATATAATTCATTTCACTTTCACAACACTAAAGATTTTGTCAATATTTTCGTAAGCCTCGATCCAATATTCTAATGAACTCTTCAGTTTGTCAATGATTGCAATGAAGGTATTACCTCTGAAGGTCTCCTTCTCACTGAATGAGTGGGCAGTTGCATCATCGCATGTCTTCTGTCTTTTGCGGCATTTGACTGACTTATACTCATGGTTAGTAGTCCTTGCAGCCCCCCGAATTTCATACTCATCCAAACTATCCAGCATTTGTTGAAGAACAGTTCCAAGACTCCTCATTAGGTTTACAGCAGTAGAAAGGTCAATTTGAGCACTTTGCAAGCTTAGACTGCACCCGCTGAATGACTGAAGTATATCATTCCAGACCTCACACAAAATACAATTTTCCAAAATGCTCATTGCATCACTCAGGATCTTTGCATCTTTTCTTGTTGCTGATTTTTGCTCTCTAGCACTTCAAGGATGTTGGGGTATCCCAGAACCACTGCATCCACAGCTTCAGCATTGGCACTCCACTGTGGCCCTGAGAGTGATTTGGGCACTAGGCATCCCTTTGATAGTGAATCACTAAGAATCATTCAACGACCGGTTGATGCAGAGAAAAAATTGTACAATTCTTGGACAAATCCAAAAAAATAAACTGCTTCAACACAACAATCTACGGCAGACTGGCCAACAAGGTTGAGTGAGTGTACAGCACATGGTATGTAATCAACCAAAGCATTATGCTCTTTTATCTTTGCCTACATTCCTGAATATTTGCCACTCATATTACTTGCATTGTCATAGCTTTGGCCATGACAAAGGCTGATGTCAATCCCATTTTTGGTGAGGAAACCGAGTAGGTACAAGGCAAGTTTCTCCCCTGTGTGGCTGGTGATGTTTATGAAGGTCATGAAACACGCAACTGGTCCACTGGGTAGCACATAACGCAAGATGACAGTCAACTGATCTACATGTGCCACATCCGAGTCGACGGACACTGAAAAATAACCCACATCTTTGATCTCCTCTACACTGACTGATAGGGTCGTCTTTGCCAGCAGTGCAATTAATTCATTACTAATAATCTTTGATAAATATGATGTCTGGCCTTTTCCATGACTTGCGTGTTCATTGATGTGCTGAGCTAAGAAAGGGTCGAACTTAGTGATTAGCTCTAGAATGCCAAGGTAATTGCCATTGTGTTTCGATCCAACAGCCTCACCTGAGCCACAGAATGGCAGACCATGCTCAGCAAGAAATACTATGGTTTCAACTATGCATCTGAGACCATTCTTCCAATAAGCACGAGCTTCCAAAGACTAGTTTTCCATTTGGGTATCAATTCTGTCACTAACTTTATTTCAGGCATGGTAGCTGTTAACTGACAATGTATGCTGCTCACTCATTGCATGATTGGTAATGTATGCAGTATTCTTCCAATCATTGAAGCCTTCGCAGAACATTCCCCACTTTTTGGTATCAGAAAACAGGCAATAAAAACAGTACACTTTCTTCTTAGAAAGCGAATAGATGAGCCATTCTCGCTTGACAATCTGTTTGTTAGGCTTCATATAGTCAAACAGTGATTTGGTCAAATAAGGATTTTGATAGGTGTGCTCTCGCTTTGTCAATGAAAAGTCAGCATCTAGATTCTGGCATTTCTGTGGGCCCTTCTCAGTCCAATATGCAATGAGATCTTGAGAAGTCATGTCCCAGACCCACTCGCCTGGATCGTTGGAGGAGGATATTTTTGTATTACTATCATTGGGAAAGTCTTCAGAGAAGTAGGGTGAGACTGCAGCTAGAGAAGTCACAGGAGGCTGCTCCTTTTCATCAGGCACAGGCGCGGCAGGTTCACTTGGGCTGGTATCGCCTGGACTTCCTCATCATCAGCCTTAGTAGGAGGAAAAATCGTTAGGTGAGAAGGATTAATTTTCAGCAGTACATCTTCTCTTCGCCATCTTTCTTTGGCCTCCTTCAGTTTTTGCCATCCTCCTTTCTTCAACATGGTTTCTATTGTCCAGTGTAGGCCTACTGTGTACAAAGTTCAATATTGCTTGGGCCCACAAACACTTCTTTAGCCCACAAAGACAAAATCACAACCACCAGAAACTGAATTGATAATCTTGATGGATTAATTTATACAAAGCAATAACTAATGAGACAAAAAATTTCCAATGGCCCCACTACTGTCGCTCAGCTGTTACTTCAATATGGAATGGAAGGCCTACAGTATGGCCTAAAAATAGGAGGGCCTAAAAATTAGGGCCTAAAGTAGGGCCTAAAAATAGGAGAACCTAAGGCTATAGCCTTTTTAGCCTATGGGTTAATCCAGCCATGTTAATGACCCTAGCCATGGACCAGGACCCCATGGAGTAAGGCACTGAACTTACACAGAGCAAAAAGAAAGTCCTGCTTTTGGCCCATTGTCTCCAATGTGCACCCCTAGGAACTGGACATCAATATGAGCACTCGTTATTTGAGAAGGGAGAAGCACCATCTTCCTCTGTTTTCATACAAGGCACTGAACGATACTGTGCCTAGTATGGGCTAGATGCTTTCCATGCACTTACGGACAGCCCCTGCTCTGAGGAGTTCACAATCTAAAGGCAGAGGTCAGGGAAAGAGGAACAACAGCAGGCAACTTATATATAAACCAGTGAGATTCACCATGGACAGCATGGCAGTGGTGGGTTGTGGTGTGTAGTAATAGGGTAGTTTCCCTTTAAATAGTTTGTGAATCTGCTAGTGGTGGTCATTGCCAGGGGCGCCAGTGCGGATATTTCTTGTGTGTAAGAAATTCCAGTTCTCCCCACTCCAGGAGGGACCCTGTTCCAGTCCTTGCTCGTCATGCCCCCTGCAGGAACCCCGGCTTTCCCCCAGCCAGGGAGTCTCCCCCCCTCTCGCTCACACAGCGCATGAGCCAGGGCCGCCAGGAGTCGGGTTGTCAGCAGACTGCCCTGCGTGCCACTGTACAGGAACAAACTTCCCATGCACCAGTCACAACCACCATTTGCCCTTCCCCCTAGTGTGTTTGTGTGGATTTAGTAAACCTGGTTCTCTGGGACCCAGCTGTGCCTGGGCAGGGGGGAGGGAGGTGGCGTGTATCTCTCCCTATTGCTTCTGTTGTGCAAGGAGCCAGGGCCGGCTTTAGGTTTTTTGCTGCCCCAAGCAAAAAAATTTTTGGCTGCCCCCCCCCCCCCGAGCTCTCTCTCCCCCCTCCCCACAACTGCACCCTCCTGCCGCCCCAGCCCTGGGTCACTGGTAACTCGCTCCCAGGGCGGATCATTCAGCAGGAATTTTGGATGTGCACAGAACACAGACAGGATTGGTTCCCATATGGTTACAGAACTGCAGTAAAGTGGAACAATTTTCAGCTTGTGTGATTGAAGGATATCTGGATGCATATTATAAGACTGTCCTACATAAATGAGGAAAAGTTGAGGTGCCTTTATTATTCTTTCGTTCCATTCTTTGTTTCTATGGGGAATTTGCCAATGCAATATTACTGTCTTCTTTTTAAACAAAAAAAAACTAAAAAAAAAAAAACAATGGCTGTTGAAAATAGCAATTCCAGTCCTAATAACCACTGGGAAGCATTTCTTGCTCAATTTATTCTACTTTTTCTACAGCAAGTTACAGTGGATCAGTATATTTGATTTGGGAGAAATGAAGTAACAGCTGCCCAAATTGAGCTTGAGCACTCCTGAATTTTGAGGGTGTTCAAATCTGGAAGGCAGGTGCTAGATTCCCTTTCTGAATATTAGCTAAATCTGGAAAAGAAAAGTCAATTTCTGCTTCCATGGCTCAAAAGTGTAAATCCCCCTACGTGCCTGGAACTGTATCTAAAGCTGCCCAGGTCCTAGTAGAGCTTCCCCTCCCTTACTTTTCATTTTAAATTCTAGTGGGATCTCCCTTGCTAGGCTTCAGATAGAGAGGTGCACTGTCCATTTAGTACACCCAATTCTTTCTTTGGGGGAGAGCCCAGGGCTGGGGCGGCAGGAGGTGCAGGTGGGGGCCAGAGCTGGGGCAGCAGGGGGTATGAGGGGGGGAGAAGAGCCCAGGGCTGGGGCGGCAGGAGATGCGGGTGGGGGGAGAGCCCAGGGCTGGGGCAGCAGGGGGGTGCAGGTGGGGGCCAGAGCTGGGCAGCAGCGGGTGTGGACGGGGGAGAGTCCAGGGCTGGGGCAACACGGGGGTGTGGGCGGGGGAGAGTCCAGGGCTGGGGTGGGGGGCGGCAAAAATCCTAGAGCTGGCTCTGTCCCTACCATTCACAGGAAGCTGCAGCATGAGGTTTCAGTTCTACTCCTTCCCCCTCCCTTTCCTGTTAATTGCGGCCAAGGGAATGCTGGGAAATGTAGTTCTTTCCCTGCTCCAGGGCTGGCTCTATAGGCAGGGAGCTAACCAAGGAACTACAGCTCCCAGGGCCCCCTGTTGGTTCTCAGCTCCCATGCTGGATTCTTGCGCCCCTGCAAATTTGCCGCCCCAAGCAACTGCTTGCTTTGCTGGTACCTAGAGCCGGCCCTGCAAGGAGCACAAGATGCAATGTGGCTCTGTAAGAGGGACTGAGCTGTGGACATGGGAGGGGCCTGTGGCTGAGCTCAGGGAGGTCAGACCACGTCTGAAGGTTGCAGGAGAGAAGATGCCAAGGGGATTGTGAAGGGTCGACAGATGTGTGGACAAGGGCATTGGTGGGGACAAGGCAATGCGAAGCTTGACAAGCGATGGTAAGTCAGGAGCAGCAGTTTTACTGAGCCTTGGAGGTGGTCACAGGAAGCGTATATGTGATACGATACTGGATGGGAAACCAGTGGGGAGATTCCCGAAGGGGAGTTATGTGATCACACAGATGGGCAGGGCCAGTGCGCTTTGCAGCAGTGGCTTGTGCGGACGACTGGCCACAGCATGTCAGGGCTTGGTTCCATGAGCAGGTGCGGGGAGCTGCAGGAGTGGAAGCGGGGAGCAGGTCTGCAAGGGGCTGAGCATTCTGCATCGCTATGTGGGCACAGTGCATGCCACTGGCGAGGGCAAAGGGGATTTTAATGTGTCTCTCTTGGAGGGGCTCAGCAGCCGAGTCACCACAAAGGCACGGAAAGTGTGGTGCCTCCCTCTGTGGGCTGGCATAGTCCATAAGGACTTTTCCTCAATCAGTGACAGCGTTAGCATGTTGGAGGATGTGCTGGAGCACAGAAAAAATGGGCCAACTGCAATGAAACAACTGTCTGCAACAAATGATTGGAGCAGCTCTGCTGACATGGGCTGCAGCCAGGGGAATGGAATGCGGCATGTTTGTATCATGACACATCTTGTGTGTATTGGAAGAGCTGGGCCAAAAGTGGGCCACTGTGTGTGGCCGTAAGGTAAGTAGGCAGACGTCACCCAGTGTCCCTGTCCCCCGGTACAGTTCTCCCTCCAGTTGTGGTTCGTCTGTGACCTAACCCTGCCCTGGGGTAATCAATGGGGTGTTGGATGCCTGTAAGTGTTGCTAGAGCCCTCACACTGAGTGGCCCTACTGGTGTTGGATCAGGAATCGTTTCAGTCCCTGTGATGCACACACCACGGGAATGCTGGCTGTACCCCTAGGTGCCAGGGGATGGGAAATCCACAGCCAAGGCAGAGGCACAGGCTGCTGGATCATACTTAAGCACGGCCAGGCAAACCATTGCCCCACTGTGCCCACAACCTTGTCTGCTCTTCCCCCTGGGCATGCTTGCACATGGGACCAACAGAGCCATTCTCGTGGTTAGCACACAGTGGGATGCTCCCCACACTGTGGAAGTGCTGCACGGGGCCCCCACCATGCTCTTCTGGCACATAGCTACCGTGGGAACGCTAGGTCGAAGCAGAGTCCTTCCAGATGTTCTGGGGCAGACAGGCTTCTGGCCAGTTTAGTCTCTGTTCCAGAACATTTCAACCTCCCTGGACACACAATAGCAGATTTAAAGGTAGCCATCCTGCAACAAAAAAACTTCAGGACCAGACTTCAAAGAGAAACTGCTGAGCTTCAGTTCATCTGCAAATTTGACACCATCAGCTCAGGATTAAACAAAGACTGTGAATGGCTAGCCAACTACAAAAGCAGTTTCTCCTCCCTTGGTGTTCACACCTCAACTGCTAGAAGAGGGCCTCATCCTCCCTGATTGAACTAACCTCGTTATCTCTAGCCTTACTCACTTTTGCTTGCATATTTATACCTGCCCCTGGAAATTTCCACTACATGCATCCGAAGAAGTGGGTATTCACCCACGAAAGCTCATGCTCCTATACGTCTGTTAGTCTATAAGGTGCCACAGGACTCTTTGCTGCTTTTACAGATCCAGACTAACACGGCTACCCCTTTGATACTTGTTCCAGACTTATGGACCAGCTGCCATGAGAGCTCCATCTCCAACCAGTGCCGTAACGAGGGCGAGGCGAGTAAGGTACTTGCCTCGGGCACGTAGAGCCAAGGGGCACAAGTGTCCCTGCCGGACCGAAAGCTGCAGCTCTCCCAGCTGCTGCTGCCTCTATGGCAACCAGAGATGCTGGCTGGCAGAGGGCTGAGGGTGAGCAGCTGGCTGCTGCAAGTCAGGAGGAGGAGGCGGGAGGATGGAGGCACACACATGCTTCTCAGACGCAGCCCTCCTCTCCCCCGGCACCCACCTGGAGGAGATGCTGAGGGGGCTTCCGGTGGGAGACAGGATCATCAGCTGTGGACCTCATTCACCTGAGCAGCTGCTGGGGCTTTGGTGAGTGTTTGACACTGTGATCGGCGTCCCGTCCCCCCCAGCCACCACTCCTGCAAACTGGGCAAGGGGCAGCCCCATCCCCCACCCCCAGTGAGGCTATAGTGAGAGGCAGCAGAGGAGGAAGGAAGCCACATGTGATGGCAGTCCCCTCCCCCTCAGCACCCACCACCCCCTCCCAGAGCCCACACCCCCTCTCCGGCCCCCAAACTCTGTCCCAGAGCCTGCACCCAGCCCTCTGCATCCCTCCCAGAGCCTGCACCCCTCCACCCATCCTGCACCCCCACCCCGTGCCCCAGCCCGGAGCCTGCACCCAGCCCTCCACACTCCCTCCCAGAGCCTGCACCCCAGACTCCATCCCAGAGCCCAACCTCTCAACCGTCCTACACCCCAATCCCCTGCCCCAACCCAGGGCCTGCACCCCAGACCTCCTCCTCCCACCCAAACTCCCTCACAGAGCCTTAGGCAGGTGGGGGGCAGAGTTGGGGGGGGCGGGCTCTGAGTGTTCTGGGCACCACCAAAATTTCTACAAACCTGCTGCCCCTGATACTTGGATGGGGGGTGAGGAGGCGAGTCGGTGGATGGAGGGAGGCATCCATTTTCAGTATTTTAATTTTTGGTACTGCATTGATTGACTGGTGTGTGCATTAATATAGTGACCCCCTGGGTCTTTGAATGAGGCTTTATACTTGGGGAGGGCGAGCGGCGAGTTGGGGGCGAGCGGGTGGGCAAGCGGTGGGTGGGCAAAGAGGCGAGCAGTGAGCCAGCAGGGGTTCTAGGGGCGGGCATGGGGGTTTCTGGCAGGGGAGGGAGAAGGTGAAAGGAGGAGAGTGGTGGGTGGGGGACTGACTAGGAGGGATGCAGCAAGCCAGCAGGAGGCTGGGGGATGAAGAGGGGTGTGATGGTGGGGCCGAGCGGGGAGGGGGTGGGTACTATTTTACTGCTGTGATCTGGTCACCCTATGCATGCTGTTTCTCCCCCCCCCCAAAAACCTTCCTTTTCGGCTGTGACGTTATTGACATAATCTGGGACCGTATAGAACATGGGTGCAACCAAAGTCCTGTAGTGGCACCAAATCTTGTATAAAGGGGGTCAAATGAGGTGTCTAAGACAAGGTTATGGTTTGCTGGTTATGATTATGCTCTCTTTATGTGTGTATCATTTTTGTAGCAAAGTTATGAAGGTTGGCTTTATACTGTCTGTATTTCAAACTTATGCTATGCTTCTGGGTGACATCCCAGACAAGTTGGTGTTAGCTCTGCCTAGCCTGCTTGATGGCCTATTAAGGACCATCAGATATACAATTGACCCATTGAGAGAAGGCAGATACGCCTTGTAACTCAGCAAAGTATGCAGAGACTTGCCCATGTGACTCCAGACTCCATTTTGCTGTAATATTTCACAGTGAGAACAAAGAGGTGTTCTTACACCTGGGAAAGACTATAAAAGGCTGATGCCTCATCTCCATCTTGTTTTCAATCCTGCTTCTTACCTCTGGAGGGACTTTGCTACAAACTGAAGCTCTGAACAAAGGACTGAATGACCCATCCCAGCTGTGGATGTACTCCAGAGACTTGATTTAAACCTGCAGTTTATTCTATCACTGCTACAAGCCTGAACCAAGAACTTTGCCATTACTGTATGTAATTGATTCCATTTAACCAATTCTAGCTCTCATCTATATTTTTTTTCTTTTATGAATAAACCTTTAGATTTTAGATTCTAAAGGATTGGCAATGGCGTGATTTGTGGGTAAGATCTGGTTTGTATATTGGCCCAGGTCTGGGGCTTGGTCCTTTGGGATTGGGAGAACCCTTTATCTTTTACTGGGGTATTGGTTTTCATAACCATTCATCCCCATAACGAGTGGCACTGGTGGTGATACTGGGAAACTGGCGTGTCTAAGGGAATTGATTGTATGACTTGTGGTTAGCGAGTGGGGTGAGACCAAAGTCCTCTTTGTCTGACTGGTTTGGTTTGCCTTAGAGGTGGAAAAACCCCAGCCTTGGGCTGTAACTGCCCTGTTTTAAGCAATTTGTCCTGAACTGTTACTCTCAGTTGGGTCCCGCCAGAACCAACATCGTTACAGTGGCGTAGTCGTGCTAGGATCCACAGAACTGGGTCAGTTAAGCTTTGGGTCAGAACCCCACGCTATCCAAATTTGAATTTTGGGATTGAGAGTTTGGTTGGTTAAAGAGCAGTTGCAATGGATGAGCAAAGAGCATATGAGGACCTTGACAAAAAAGCCCTGAAAGATTTGTGTTCAGAAAAGGGGATAAGGTTTAGAAAGAAAGCTACAAATCAAGAACTGAGAAATCTGTTAATGGCCAGTAATCAGAAGGCAGGAGGCAAAAGTGGAAAGACTTTAGCTCCAAGTCAAAAAAGCAAGGGAAGAACAGCAGAAACTGTATCCTCTTGAAAGACCAGTTTATAACAATGTTGGTATGTTGTATAACTCTGAGCAGTTGTCTGGGTGTAACCAAATGTACCCCAACACTGCCACCTTTTATGTAAATGCTGTTACTGTGTGTTCAGTAGAGGGTAGCTCCATAACTTGTGCCAATACTATGTATGGGAGTGGTAATGAAAAATTCATAGAGAGTGTAAAAGTCAATGGTAAAAGCTGTTTAGGGCAAATTATGGCTTCTAACATCACTCTTGTTAAAGCAGTTCTTGTCAAAAAGGAAGATTACTTACCAAATCAGAGTGTGAATGTTGTAGTCCTCTATGAGTTTACTGTAAGTGTGCCTTTGGCCAGAATCCACCTTGAATGGAATGGTACTCAGCATGAAGTTATAGTTATAAGGAAGTTATTGCCTAAGGATCTTTTGATTGGGGAAAATGTTAAAGCTTTGTTCAGTCCAGGTAGCCAGTCACAGGACAGGAATGATCTTAAACCTGTGTCTATCGTGGGCAATGATTTTCCTGGGGAGGGTTTCTCCAGAGGATTGTCTGAGGAGAAGAGCTGTTTGTAAATGAAGTTTCTGAATGTCTGTCTAATGTCTCAGAAGTAAATCTGGAGATAGATCAAGATCAGAAAGAGCTCATTGGTCAGGAAAATGTTTCTCAGGAGCAGATTAAAGTGGATGGTCAGGTGAAAGCCCTAACTGAGGAAGGAAAGAGTAGATTTTGCATGGGTGATGGATTGTTAGCTAGTACAGCTTGTAAAAGTGAATCTGAAAAGGGTAACTGTGATTTGCTGGAAGTAGCTCAGTGTAGTGAGAAGAGCAGCAGTTTATCTGCTGGGAGTGGCAATGTGCCTGGTAAGGAAAGTCTGGATGAGCCTAGGCAGCCTTGTGAGCTGATGGCTTTATCTAGTCAGCAGTTTGGGAAGGCAAGGATAGTGGAAGATGGGTTTGTTTCCGCGGGGTGGGCGGCACTGGGTGTGTGTGTGTGTGTGTGTTTTGGGGGGGGCTCAGCAGCGCTGGGGGGGTGCAATTTTATATTCTTGCCTTGGGCGCAAAAATAGCTAGTTACAGCTCTGTCTCCAACACTCCTTGGTCTCACCCATGTGGGTGGCAATGGACAGTGAAATGTAGCAGTCATGGAGACTGAGCTAGGCCCTTATGTAGCTTGGGCCACTTTCATGGAGGGCGTTGAACATCAGGGCAGCAGCCTCAAACTGGACTCAGTATTCAACCGGAACCCTGCACAGGGAATGAAGCATTGGGGTCATGCAATCTCAGCAGCCTGGGCTGCTAACTAAGTGGGCTGCTGCATTTGGAGCAGTTTCATTCCTTGGGATGCTGCATTGCAATAATTAAACGAGGAGCTCAAAACTCTGTAAATCCCCAGGGCCAAGTCCCAGAGGAAGAGATGATATCGCCTGGCCAGGCCAGCCTTTCCCAAGCTGTAGCTGTTTGTGTGACTGGCAGCAGAGTCCAGGGAGACCCCAACGTTGCAGACCAATTTGATAAGCTGAAGGCAGACACCCTTCACAGAGAGCATTGTCCTGGGGACTGGAAGTTCTAGAAGTTCACTGTCCCCTCCAACTTCACCTCAATCTTGACTGGGATTAGCTTCAGTCAGCTGCTGTTCATACAGGTGCTGATGCCTCCCATGCATTTGGTTGTCTGGGAGCGAGTGGTAGAGCGGTGTATACAGGAGGCAACATTTTCCAAAGCACTCAAGTGCCTTAGGAGCCTAAGTCTTGTTCTCAAGTGATGAGGCACATGGGATGTGCAGCGAGATTGACTTGCAGTGAGATTTGGGCCCCTAGATGACTAGATAACTCTTGGTAAATGGGACTTGGGCTCCTAAAGTCACTAAGGCACTCTTGAAAATGTTACTGAGGGGAGGCAAGTCTTTAGAGGAACTCGTTATCCAAGACGATGCATTTGAATGAAAGAGAAATGAACCTCTATGATGAACCAAAAACACAGAGGCTCTGGCAACCCAACAGGAAGAGTCCTGCTCCCAAAAACTCCATTCTGTTCGCTATAGGTTCCTATACCACCATAGTGTCTGAGCACTGTCCCAGCGTGCATTAAGTGACGTGACTAACATGTGGGTTCGTTCTCTCTCTCACCGGGGGTAACTGTCTGTGCACTGAAGTATTTGGGTTTGATAGGGATTTTTTCACTGTTGTGTGGAGCCAGCAGGTCTCTGCAGCTGCTGTTGTATCCCTACTAGGGGGAGAAGGGAGGTGTTTCCTTCTAGGTCATACCACGTGCATGAGAAGGGCAGAGATTTCCTTCATTCCCTCCCACCAGAGGAAGCAGTGATCTCGACATCACCATTTCTGACCTCATCACTAGAGCTGGGTGGAAGCTTTATCTGAAGACCCAAAGCACTTGCACACTGAGATGGACAAGGATCTCACCAGGAGGAAGCCCCTGCAGCATCTGTCTGTAAAGGAAGGGGGGTACAAGAGGGTTGAGCACTGGAGCTGGGTGAACAGGGGAAGTTATCTGTAAACACCGTGGGGAACTCTGACTCCTGGTTTGATTCCTGTTTGCATGGTTTGTTGTTCATTTTTCCATGAATATTTGTGCAACCAGGTTTGATTAGCACAAATGCTTGGGGAGAAACTTTGACTCATATGCCAGTGCATATTGGTACAAGGACACCTGTTCTTTAACCAGGTCTGTGATTGATGGTAGTCATTGCACCTTCCAGCATAACAGTACATGCACGGGAATGAAAAATGAATCCATGCGTCACTACACACCTTCTGCTCCTCCACGCAGAGGCACACCCTTGCCACTGCCACACTGTCCGTACACCACAAGCAGCACCCCACAGCTGACTCACTAAATGTCTAGCATCTCCTTCCCCAAATGCCCCCATAGTTTGCTCTGAGTAAAATCATCTGACACCTATGTTCATTTACCATGAGTTAGTGAAACATGTGATTTAGTCTGACAAGTGTCTGGTGTTTGCAAGATAGGAAATTATTTTTTAACTCATGGAGGTAAATCTGGGTTAGCAATTAACAGATGCCAAGTTAATGTGTTACTTATACAGTAGCAAGAGTACAGCTCCGGAACAAAGGATAGAAGGCAGAAATTGACTGCGTGGACTCTGGCAGCACTGCTGACCCAGCAGCTACTCGGGAGAGCAGGTACGTGGTAGTGTCTGTGCTGGACTGACTTACCTAGGTGCTGTTTCTGTAGTAGGTGCAGTGTCGTGTGGAATAGCACAGAAGTGTCGGATTATGGGTTTGGCCGGGAGTTTTGAGGAACTGCGCAGAAGGATTGTAGAATCCTAGCATCTGTGGGTCTTCAATGTCTGTTGGGATAGTGGGGGCTTTACAGTATGGCCAAGAGTTTTAGAAGTGACTATTCATTTGGGGAGCCTGACTAGAGACACCTTAAAGGGGCTGGATTTCAGAGGGTGGGTGCACAACACTCTCTCAACATCATGTCCTTTTAGATTCATACATTCTAGGACTGGAAGGGACCTCGAGAGGTCATCAAGTCCAGTCGCCTGCTCTCATGGCAGGACCAAATACTGTCTAGACCATCCCTGATAGACATTTATCTAACCTACTCTTAAATATCTCCAGAGATGGAGATTCCACAACCTCCCTAGGCAATTTATTCCAGTGTTTAACCATTAGGAACTTTTTCCTAATGTCTAACCTAAACCTCCCTTGCTGCAGTTTAAGCCCATTGCTTCTTGTTCTATCCTTAGAGGCTAAGGTGAACACGTTTTCTACCTCCTCCTTATGACACCCTTTTAGATACCTGAAAACTGCTATCATGTCCCCTCTGTCTTCTCTTTTCCAAACTAAACAAACCCAGTTCTTTCAGCCTTCCTTCATAGGTCATGTTCTCAAGACCTTTAATCATTCTTGTTGCTCTTCTCTGGACCCTCTCCAATTTCTCCACATCTTTCTTGAAATGCAGTGCCCAGAACTGGACACAATACTCCAGTTGAGGCCTAACCAGCGCAGAGTAGAGCAGAAGAATGACTTCTCGTGTCTTGCTCACAACACACCTGTTAATACATCCCAGAATCATGTTTGCTTTTTTTGCAACAGCATCACACTTTTGACTCATACTTCGCTTGTGGTCCACTATAACCCCTAGATCCCTTTCTGCCGTACTCCTTCCTAGACAGTCTCTTCCCATTCTGTATGTGTGAAACTGATTGTTCCTTCCTAAGTGGAGCACTTTGCATTTGTCTTTGTTAAACTTCATCCTGTTTACCTCAGACCATTTCTCCAATTTGTCCAGATCATTTTGAATTATGACCCTATCCTCCAAAGCAGTTGCAATCCCTCCCAGTTTGGTATCATCTGCAAGCTTAATAAGCGTACTTTCTATGCCAATATCTAAGTCGTTAATGAAGATATTGAACAGAGCCGGTCCCAGAACAGACCCCTGCGGAACCCCACTTGTTATACCTTTCCAGCAGGATTGGGAACCATTAATAACAACTCTCTGAGTACGGTTACCCAGCCAGTTTTAAGGTGACTCCAGCTCATCCTCCCAAATCACTGGTCTCCTCTGAAAATCTAGGCCCTTGCCTCTTGCCTGTCAGAGGTGACATTAGCCCTTGTTTGCACACCAGGAGACAGCTTTGGGACCGGACCCTGCCATCCGTCTTACTCGGGCAAGATGAGCTTTCTAAACAAATCCTGCCTTGGACGGGAGGAGAGAGGCCAATTAAACAAGGTGTCACGATCATTGCATCCTGCACAGTTATGGACCCCACTGCCTGTCCCCAGCCCACACCCAACATTGCCTGTGGAATCCTGCCTTAGGCACGGAGAAGATGCACCTACCAGGGTTTCTGCTGTCCTTCTTGGTGCTAGGTTGAAGCCAGTGGGAGATTTATGGCAAGGTGTATCCTGCCAAATGTGTCTATGTTGTCTCTGTCACTGGCACTCGTTCTGTTCAGAGTGAGCACTGATCAGCAGCCTTTTCCTGCACAATAATCTTCCTTTAGAATGACAGAAATAAGACCCAGGAGGTCAGCTTGCCCAGACTCCCATGCTCTCCTCTCAGTCCTGACCAGAGTCAGATTTTTTTCCCTATGGTGGTTTTTTTAATTGCATTCTCCAGCCCAGTTTTAAATGGGACTTCTATTGTTTCCCCTGCTCTGTGGTTTTGTAGTCCTCACTGCCAGAAAGCTTATATTTAACCTTATTTGTCTTTTCCTCAGTTTCTGCCCATTTCACCCACTTGGATTCCACTAAATAAATCTTCTCCATCACAGTGTATGTGTCTACTGCAATCAGGGGTGACTGCAGCATGTGCAGACATATTAGAGCTAGCTTTAATCTAGCTAGCTTAGGTACCGGAGCAGTGAAACTGTGACAAAGCCTGCCTGGAAGCCTGGGTAAAACCGTATCTGCAATCACACCCCATGACTGCAATATAGATGTCCCCTTTGTGCTTAATCTTGTATTATCATATTCCTCACCCCGGCCTTACTTAATCCACATTTAGCTGTTTTAATCTTTCTGTAGCAAGATTCCAAAGAGGACTGGACATTTTGCATGGAGACTTGCATTAGTTAGGATTTAAAAGAGCTGCATAAAGAGATACTCTATTTTCTGTTACATGGCTCTGTGTTAGCTTTCATTTGTTGCCATCTTGCATTGAAAACCATAGACACCAACCTGTGACATATTTTGCCAAGGGCAGTTCTCCTAATAAACTGAGTGTCCATTTGCACAAGGGGATGAAGTTTAGGTTACTTTGTTCTTAGACCTGTGCAATAGCACCGAGACACGATCAGGACATCCCTCCCCCTTCACCCCACTGTGCTATGTTTGTGCTGTACAAACATAAAAGAAGAGACAGTCCCTGTTAGGAACAGTTTACAATCTGCCATGACCATTCCAGATCAAAGAGCCTTAGGATTGTCTGCACAGGAAAACTGACCAGAATAGGTGTCCGGGAATAACTATCCCACTATAACTCTTCCGGAATGACTCCCCATGGGGACACACTTATTCCGAAATACAATTGTCCACGCAGAGAGTTACTGCGGAATAGCTATAGCCCTTTATATTCACCCCAACCTTATTCCAGAATAACTTCCCCATGGAGACAAGCGCTTACTGCGGTTTAGTATCTTTGGCTGATCCAGTGCCTAGGGGTTAGAGAATACAAAGAACAAAGCTGTTTCTGGGAGGGATTCCTTTGCTGGACTGCTTGGCTCATGCAGAAGTTGTAGGGATTCTTCCTGAGGTAAATCTGTAAGTGATGTGAAAAGAAGAGGTACATTTTCCCTTCCCAGAATCCCTCTACAACTCTCGGCACCTCCTCCTGAGACAGATGGCCATGGCCAAGAAGAGGATTGCAGTCATCGGCGGTGGATCCAGTGGACTGTGCACCATTAAATGCTGTTTGGATGATGGGCTGGAGCCCACTTGCTTCGAGAGAAGTGAAGATATTGGGGGGCTCTGGAGGTTCAAGGTAGGTTTGAGTTCATCGTGAGTTTGGGTGCTTTTCTTAATTCTGGCTATTATTTATTATTTGTATTGCAACAGCACCAAGCAGTCACTGTCAAGCATCAGGACCCTCTTGTGTCAGGTGCTGTACAAATTCAGAACAAAAATACAGTCCCTGCTCCAAAGAGACTGCAATCTAAGTATCAAATCGTATTATTATTTCTACCAGATGAAAGCCCATACTGTCACACAGGTGTAATTCCTAAAGTCCCCCTGTGTGTAAAAAAGCCAAAAATGGCTGAGAAATTTAAAAGCAGGACGGTAACAGACTGTCAGTCGCAGTGATGTCTGAACCTGGTGATAGTGTGAGCACGAAGAGCTCTCCACCATGCTTGTAGCTGTTCCCATCACTTCACACTGACCCAGCAGACATTCTAGGGTTCACAGTGACAATCCTGGAATGATATTCTATACAGAGTACCCTGGGTGTGTGCAGGTATTAACAAGGTGCTTGTCCAGAGGAGGCTGCAGGGTGACATAGTTGCTGGCGAGGGTCTTTTCCACCCATCTGGAGGATGCAGTCACCTCACCCAGAGTGCTATTATGGCTCGGGTTTAGGGCCTGATCCAAGGCACATTGAAGTCAGTGGAAAGACTCCCATTGATTTCAATGGGCTCTGGATCAGGCCCTTGCTTCTGATGATCGGGTTGCTAGGAGGCTGGAGGGGAAGGGCCAGCGCAGAGGGGCTTCAGCTCATAGCAAATCCTTTAGGTTGGAGAAGAACAAACCAGACTTATCCGGAAATGGGACAACGTTCCTTTCACAGGCGAGTGAAGGTTTCTCTCACAGCACTGCTGCCAGAATCCGCAGGCTCCCTTCAGACAGAGGGCCCGTCCTGCTCCCACTGAATTCAGTGGCAAAACATTGATTGATGTCCAATAGGGCACAAGCAGGTGGGAAGCAAGTGACAGGCTTCCTCTCCAGCTTCCTCTGCCCCAGTGAACTTCTGCTGTGTGGCTCACCCTCACCAGGCCATCGTAGGGCTGCCTGTCTGCGTGCGTCGATTGCAAATCTCTCTCCCTGCCACACCCTCGGTGTGGATCATTCGCACCATCACGGGGAGACAGGGACATCCTGGCAAATGCCAGCAGAAGAAGCGGTCCAGAGGGTGTGGTGTCAACATAGGGCATGGAGGGTGTTTGTGTGTGACCAAGAGGTGAGAATGGGGTGATGGGGGCTGAGGCTGTGCATGCGATGGGGATGGGGTAAAGGAAAAGGTGTGTCATGTGTGTTGGCAGGTTGAAGTAAAATGTATAGGATGCTCAAGGTGTATTTATGCAGAGCAGGGAGGCTGCCACGGCAACATCTGGGGAGATCACATATTAGGGGAGATCACACCACCTGTGGCTTCATGCCGCCTTCATCACTACAGCTTTACTTTCCAGAGTCAATATTCAAAAGTAATGTCCATGTTCTGTTGCTCCTGCAGGAGAATCCCGAAGAGGGCAGAGCCAGCATCTACAAATCTGTCATCATCAACACCTCCAAGGAGATGATGTGCTTCAGTGACTTCCCCATCCCGGATGATTTCCCCAACTACATGCACAACTCCAAAATCATGAAGTATTTCCGCATGTACGCCGACCACTTCGACCTTCTGAAATACATTCGCTTCAAGGTGAGGAGAGCTGGCCCAGCTAGCAGGGGTAGGACTGTGTATGTGTTTGTTAGTGTGTGAGTGTGTACGTGAACGCACAGGTGTGCAAGACCTGGATGAAAGAATCCCCCCCGATGAGGAAACATCTCACACTCATGGAACAGGGAGAGCTGGAGGGGCTGTTCTGGGACCTCCTTTTGTCTGGGGGCTGCCTGGCCGAAGTTACAGCCCAGGTCCCAGGAGCTGCTGCAGCCCCATTCCCTGTGGGAGCCAGTGAATCCGCAGAGGCCATGAGGCAAAACCCAGCAGAGCCCAACTGGCCTCCTGCTGCTGGTCCCAGCTGTGCGCTGGCCTTGTGCTTCCTGGCTGGGTTGCTGACTCAAGCACGGGGAGGAGGTTAGTGTCAAGGATGAAATTTCCTGGTGCCAGCTCTGTGAGTGCCCTTTTCCTACCAGACCACTGTGGTCAGTGTGACAAAGCGCCCGGATTTCTCCTCCACGGGCCAATGGGATGTTGTCACGGAGTCCGAGGGGAAGCAGGAGTCGGCCGTCTTCGATGGGATCATGGTGTGCAGTGGCCATCACACCAACGCCCATCTGCCACTGGACTCCTTCCCAGGTACGTCGCAGAGTGGAAGGGAAAGGGCCTTAGCAGAGCAGTGACTTTCCAAAGGGATAAGCAGAGGGAAAGCAATGAGCACGTGCTCCTGGGCTGGTCCTGGGACACACATTAGTCCTGGGCTGGACTCATGGGCCCCAACAGTCCCTTCCGGCTCTGGAACCCTAGGGTTCTATGATTATCCACTCATAACTATTCCAGTTACTGTAACCACGGAACTGCTGCCAAGCGTGTCAGCCACCGCCTGGCGCTTCTCCCATTTCAGGAGTATGCCAGTGCATGACAGCAGCAAAGGATCTGCACCAGATGGCAGCCCGACAGCCCCCTGAGACACTGAAAGGTGCAATTCAGAGGACTCAAAGCCCAAATGGTTACGTAGCTTCCAATGCCACAGGCAGCACAGCAGATACAGAGAGCCACTCAGGAACATGCCAGTGGGGGGAGAAGAGCAGATACAGCAGTCACATAGCGCTATGGCAGTGGTTCTCAAACTTTTGTATTGGTGACCCCGTGCTCCTTCCCATCTGCCACTCCAGCTATTCAGAACCTCTGGTGTTACAGCCACAGGCCAACCTGTGCTGTGTGAAATTTAATACTGCAAAGTGCAAGGTCATGCACTTAGGGACTAACAACAAGAATTTTTGCTATCAGTTCGAAGAGACAGGAGGAGGAGAAAGATCTAATATTGGTTGATCACGGGATGACTAAGCTGCCAATGTAATGTGGTTGTGAAAAAGGCTAATGCAGTCCTAGGATGTATGCAAGATATTTCCAGTAGAGACAGGGGAATGTTAGTGCCATTATACAAGGCACTGGTGAGACCTCATCTGGAATACTGTGTGCAGTTCTGGTCTCCAGTCTTTAAGGAAAATGTATTCAAACTGGAACCGGTGCAGAGAAGGGCTACTAGGATGATCAGAGGAATCTTATGAGAAAAAGCTTGGCTTTTTTGGCTTAACCAAAAGAAGGCTGAGGGGACATACAATTGCTTTCTATAAATACATCAGAGGGATAAATACTAGAGCGGGAGAAGAGGAGTTATTTAAGTTAAGTATCGTGTGGACACAAGAACAAATGCATATAAACTGGCCATCAGCAAGTTTAGGCTTGAAATTAGACAAAGGTTTGTAACCCTTAGAGGAGTGAACTTCTGGAAGAGCCTACCAAGGGGAGCAGTGGGGGCAAAAAACCTAACTGGCCTCAGGATGGTGCTTGATAAGTTTATGGAGGAGATGGTATGATGAGACTGCCTACAATGGAATATAGCTGATACACAACTGCTAGCAGCAAACATCTCCAGTGGCTGGTGATGGGACACTAGATGGGAGGAGTTACTGATAGAGTTGTTCTTTCCCAGTTGTCTAGCTGGTAGGTCTTGCCCATATGCTCAGGGTTTAACTGATCACCATATTTGGGGTTGGAAAGTAATTTCCCCACAGATCAGATTGGCAGAGACCCTGGCAGTTTTTCACCTTCCTGTGCAGCACGGGCCATGTGCCATTTGCAAGTTTTAAACTAGTGTAAATGGTGGATTCTGTGTAACTTAAGCCTTTAAATCATGATTTGAGGACTTCAGTAACTCAGCCAGAGGTTATGGGTCTATTACAGGAGCGGTTCTGTGGCCTTCAGTGTGCAGGAGGTCAGATAATATGCCATCATGATCCCTTCTGGCCTTAAAGTCTATGAATCTATGCTGGGGCAGGAGGGAAGACCCCCCTGAAAGCTTAGCTGCTACAGCAGAGTCTCTTGTATTCGTTTTACCCCTTCCCTTCTTTGCTCCATATCCCCACAGCCTCTCACTCCCTTATTACTCTGAGGCAAGGCTCCAACCCACACACCAGCTCCTTTAAACCGGGTACATGGCCAGAGCAGTGTAGAGAGCTCCGAAAGGCCCAGTTCCAGCTGGGGCACAGTTCCCCTCGTGCAAGCGCTGCAGAAGATAGCTATATGGCTGCCTCCAACCAGGAGGCCTGTACAATCCCTGGCTTGGGGGGGGCGTACCAGGGGACAGGCTGACAGTGGGTTTATCCTCAGGGTGGAGATGTAGCAATCAGCACTGTGGCTAATAGAAGAACTTGGGGAACTGCCATAACTTAGATAGATTGGGGGCATCTCCAGCCTCCCAGAGCAGTTCAGGGTCAGGAAGGTGGAAGAGTGGCTTCAACCTATCTTCGCTCGACTCTTCCTCTGGGCTGATAGGTCTATGGTGCACCTCTTAGAGGTGCAGCCCAGAATGTCACTCTGGTCCCCACCCACACTGTCTCCCCTAAACAGAGGATATCCCCCTCACTGTTTGTGTTGAGCTCCAGAACCACAATGTTCAAGTTGGCAAAGACACAGGCCAAACACGCTAGCTCACCCCTAGCACCCAGAGCCTGAGCTGCTCTGCTCTCTCCTGGCAGGGATTGAAAAGTTCAAAGGCCGCTACTCCCACAGCCGGGATTACAAGAACCCTCAGGAGTTCTCGGGGAAGAGAGTCATTGTGATCGGCATTGGCAATTCGGGAGGGGACCTGGCCGTGGAGCTCAGCCATGAAGCTGATCAGGTTTGGTTCAGGAGGGACGGCTCTCTCGTTCATGGCACAGTGCAGCACCCCCCCACCTCACTGGGCTAAAGGCAGCAGCACCGACCAATACGCCACACCACAAACCCCAGAAATGCCCAAACTAAGGGCCTCTGCTGAAGTTAATGGAAAGACTCCCATTTGAAGCAGCCCCTAAGTGCAGAGAGGAGATATGAAAGTTTATATGGTTCATCAGAGTTAGTATCAAAGCGTCATCATGGGCAATCTGCACTTACCGAGTGGATGTAATGGACATAGGGAATTGCCTACAGCTGTTACTTGTATGGCAGCTGCTGTCTTGGCCTACAGCAGGGATGGAACTAGGCCCTTCTAGATCTACACTCCACCAGGAGCTAGAGAGACCAGTGCTATAGCTAGGGACTGTAGCAGAGTCCTAGCCGCTGTAGATTGGGTACAGGGTGGGACACAACGTGCACTAACCAGCAGGTTACCCACAATGCTGTGCCCTCAGAGTAGCATGTCCCACTTCCTCATTAGCCCATCTGCCCCTGCCTACCTGAACCTTGAATAGAGTCATGGGGAGGCGCCTGCAGCAGCATCCCTACCTGCTGTGCAGGAGCCCAGAGGTGGCAGGAAATCAGACGGTGCCAGGGAAGAGCTCGGTACTGTGTTGAAAGATGTCAGGAGCCTCCAAAGTTTGGAGAATGGAGCAGTTGCTTCAATACAAGAGGGTTTGGGCTGCAGGGGAAATAAATGCAGAGGAAGGAAACAGAACTATGGGCAGAGGAAAGAAAAGGTGGCAAGGTTTAACAAGGAGAACAGGGTCTCCAGTACCCAGAGCCATTTCATAGCCGGCCCAGCCATGTCCCCACTAGCGGCCCAGCGTTCCCCAGGGCATCCCAGAGGATCGGTGTGTCTAGCAGTGACAGGATGCACAGCAGAGGTGGAGGGTCAGGGAAGGTCCCTGTAATGAGACATGTCGCCCCCTATGGGTATGTGCAGTGATGTCTGGGTTAAGGGTACTGACATGGAAGCATCTGCCAGTCGTTTCCAAAGCTGTCCCAGGCTGAGGCCTGCCCTCTATGTGATCCCACAGTGCCATTCACTGGGGTTGCACACAGCTGTGGACTAAGGATGGCCACTCCCTGCTCTGGGTGCGTGGCAGATGTCCAGCCAGAGCCTGACAGCAGGGCTCTCAGCAATGGTGCAGCATAGGCAGTGACACCACAGAGCCCACAGATAGCAGTGCGGTGTCAGCCCCGAGCACTGGCTGTACCCTGCTATGTGCAGCCCTGCTCTGTTACACAACCAGGGACCAAGGTCACAGCTCAGTGAGGTTCCTCACAGTCCCAGCCAGGCTTCTCTCTGAGATCCCCAAAACCTCCAGTGAGTCTACAGCTGGGAGTCAGAGGCAGGGGGTGTCAGTGGAGATGTGCATGGAGGGGATGCCAGTGGGAAACAGGGCCAAGTGGGCAGGGATGAAGATTGAGACTGTCAGCTCTTTGGGGCAGGAACATCCCTCACAATGTGGCTGTACAAGTGTCCAGCACACTGGAGCTTTGATCTCACCTGAGGCCTGTATTACTCACCCTCTCACAGATAATAATTCATGACAGTAACAATCCCTGCCAGTGCCACAAAGTGCCAAGTGGTGTGATGCAGTACAGTATGTGTCAATGTCCAAGAGAGCTGTCTTTCTCCACTATCTAGGTCTTCCTCAGCACCAGGCGTGGGGCGTGGGTGCTGAATCGTGTTGCGGAGCAAGGGTACCCTGTGGACATAGTGCTCTCCACCAGGTTTAAAGCCTTTTTCAAGAGGATGTTGACTACATCCATGGTTAACCAATGGGCGGAGAACAGAGCAAATGCAAGATTCAATCACGCACACTACGGTCTAAGGCCTCAGCACAGGTGCTTTCAAACACACGGGATATTCCCCTCAGCCTGCTGGGTAGAATGGCAAATCGAAGGAGTTACATATAAAACACCTAGGTCCTGACTTTTCCCTTCTACCATCACTGCATTTGGGGTAGGGGTGGAAGGGTGATTTTGTGTTTCCTGTGTTCTGCCACCATGCAGGGCCCAACCCAGCTGTTAGTGTAAATTAGAGCACCCTCAGAGCTCACGCCCTCCTTCCTGTAACCATTGGGAAGAATGGCCATAATGCGGTGCCTCCTGCCTGAGGATAATCTCAGGGGGCTGTTTCTGCCCCCTTTAAGGGCCCGTTACGCTACTGGAGCCATAACGGACACCAAGCACCTTCAAACAGCTTTTTGCACTCATGCTGCTAGTAACATGGCTGTGCTGCCCAGGCCAAATTCTAGTAACAGAGGAGCGGAGACCTGACCATCACACTGATCCTCCCCTACTTTCAGAGTATGCCATTTGTCCAGACAGATCTTGACACACCTTCTCTTTGCCATGCAGGATTATGAGCCAGCACCCAACCATCAACGATGACCTGCCAAACCGCATCATCTCTGGCAAAGTGCTGGTGAAACCGAACATCAGGGAGTTCACTGAAACCGGCGCCATCTTCGAAGACGGCACCAGAGAGGAGGACATTGATGCAGTTTTCTTCGCTACAGGATACAGCTTCTCTTTCCCCTTCCTCCAGGATTGTGTCAAAGTGGTCGAAAACCAGGTCTCCCTGTATAAATTCATCTTCCCTCCTCACCTGGAGAAGCCAACTCTGGCTTTCATTGGCCTCATCCAGCCACTGGGGGCCATCATGCCCCTTGCAGAACTCCAGAGTCGCTTGGCCACACAAGTGTTCAAGGGTACGTGAACCAAAATGCAGGAAATAGCCTGGGGTCTCTGGATTATAGAGCTCTCTGAAACCCTAAGCCTGTGTTAGTAGAGGGCCTTGCTGGATTGACATGGTATTAGCTGAGTTCAGCAGAGCTGTGCAGTCCCTGGGCTGGCGTTGGGTGGCAGACAGTACCTGTATGAGTGCCATGATGATGAGCCAGCCCATATCCGTCTCCACCATAGTGCTGTTTCAATCCCAAGTATTCCAGGATGGCTGCTCACCAGGTGGTTGGGCCTTCGCTCCTCCCATTTTGGAAGCATGGAAGTGTCATCCCAGGAAATGGGGGAGAGGAGTCACAGGAAGTACTGCAGCTCTGGGGAAGGAATCTCAACTCTAGAGCCAGGCAGTTCCCTGACAAAGATAGACAGGCCTGCCGACACCAATTCCAGGCCCCAGGGCAGAACAGTCAATGGGTCCCCAGGCTCAGCATGGTGTCGCCACATGGGTGAGGAGCTGAACCATGTGCAACAGCTGGTGCACGGATGCACAAACCACGCCCATACGGACACGGTCCACCTGATATTTCGACTCTGCTGCGCCTGTGTTGGCTGGTGCCCATTGAGCTGCTGCCGGCTGTGCTGCTGGTGCCCCTGGGCAGTTGCCCCCTTTGCCCCCTCCCCTGTCAGCAGGCCTGAAGATAGACTGTCTAACCCCCACGTCCCTCAGAGAATCAGGCTGCCCACTGGGTTCCAGAAGCTCCAAGCTCTGCAACTTTGGGGACACAAAGTCATCACGGCCTTCCCAGCCCAGCATGCAGTGCTTCCTGTAGGAAACAACAACTTCCTCCACCCCCCACGCACAGAGCTCTTTCTGGAAATGGCTGAAGGAGCCAGACACATCTCTGCTCATACTCTGGCTTTTCTCTTCTAGGGCAGATCACGTTGCCCACAGCGAGCGACATGATGGCCAATATTACACAGAAGAAAGACGAAATGTCAAAACGGTAGGAACCTTTATGTGAAGTAATAATTACTGGGCATGCTTGGAAGGAGTTTTTCCCTGAGGATGTCTTAAGTTTCTATCATTCTCTAAAATACCTCCGATGTGTCAATTTGTTGTAAAGAGTCTGGTATTTCCAGCCTTAGCTCTCTTCGTTAAAATTTATCTGGAAACATTTATTTGATCTGGAATTGTTCTCCCATCTCTATTTTCCTTCTTTTATGACATAAAAGAAAAAGATTAAGTAATAAAATTATAGCTGTAGAAAACTAAGCAATATGATCCTCATGCCTATCCCCCAGATCGTGGCTGAATCCAGCAGCAAATAGGGGAGAAAATCCTGTTTCAGCAAATAGAAGGAGACAAGGACTCACCCTCTCTACAGATATCCCCCATCTGGAGAAGTTCTTCCTAAGCCTGTCAGATCTTCTGGCATTCGAGCCCCACGTTAGGCACCACTTTTAAAACCAACCTATATGGGACTGATGGTGGAGTTTGAAGACGGGGCTTTCAGTGCTACAAGCACATATCTTACCAATTGAGCAAACTCCATTAGCAGTCTTATAAATCTCTTCTGGAGACCTGCCATTAGAAGGGGACAAAGACACTTATACCCACCTGGCATGGGTTACGACTTCACATGGAATCGTGACCCAGTTTTTCCTTTAATTCCAGTTATAGTGGGAATTAGTTCCAGAGAAGGAAATTCTCCAAATTTGGTGCCCCTCAGGAATGTCATTTCCTGGTCAGTGCAGTCTCCATTTTATCATGCTACAAGGGCACCCGCACTTCTCTCTCTTGTTTCAGGTATGTGAAAAGCCCGCGCCACACTATCCAAGTGGATTATGTCGAATACATGGATGAACTTGCCTGCCTGGTAGGAGTCAAGCCCAACCTGCTGTCTCTCTTCCTCACGGATCCAAAGCTCGCCATGGAGGTTTTCTTTGGCCCCTGCACGCCGTACCAATACCGCCTGAGAGGGCCAGGGAAGTGGGATGGAGCCAGGAAAGCCATCCTGACTCAGAGAGAGCGGATCATTAAACCTTTGAAAACCAGGGCAGTAGAAGATTATACTCACCACACCTCAATGCCCTATTTGTTTAAGATAGTTGGTGCCGTTGCTCTCTTTGCTATAATTTTTGCTTACTTTTAAATGCTTGTTCTCTGCATAGAGAAAGGAGATTAAGTAAAATGTGATTATCTGATTTCTGTTGGTTTCTAATTTTCTCCCTGCAACTTTACCACACATCCAGTGTAACCGTCCACTTCCGCTCATGTGTTGAGAATTTCCTCCCTCTCAACTATGGCTGCTGATTATTTTGTCTGCTGTTGTGTTAGAGATCTTTGGTTCCATTAAATATTCCTTAGGCTGCTAGCTGTTATAATTATAAAGGCCACAGACAGGCACAGGTGGCAATAGCTCAGGAAGTTTAAGTGGGGCCATTGTGACATGAGACATAACCAGTCACCACCCTTCCTCTATAGGTAATCTGCATGCAATAATTCCATTGGTTGTAATGTCTCAGCGGCAGGAGGGAGACTGGACACATATGTCAAGAGTTCTCCATGGTAGGCTACTGGACCAAACTCTCACTGCTCTTTTACTGGTTGCTTGGCCCCTTGCTAGTTAGGGCACCAGTACCTGAAATGGCACTTCTGCCTTGGATCTAGTGCACATTGAGGTGGTGCTGCTGGGGTAATTGAGGCAGGAGCACAGGGGAAGCCCTTAAACTGCAGAGACATTGGGATTCAGGGACTGGGCTCAGCCTTAATGAGTGGGTGTAAATGTAATGGAGTGTGGGGTTCAATCCAGAACAGTCAGGGGTTGTGCCACCACTTGCCCTGTAACCCTGGGTGCCTCACAATGCTTTGTTGTTGTAGCTCACAGCCTGGGATGCTCACAGCCACCCGACAAGTATGCAGGTCTCATCCTGTGTGTCTTGTGCTAGACAGCCCTGGTTCAGCAGCTCTGACCCCAGAAGCCTGTCTACAGTCCCTCTCTGGCTTCCACCAGCCTTCATTACAACCAGCAAGGTGACCCAAACACACTCCCAGTCCACCCCTCTCCTGGACAGTTCAGAGAAATTATAAGGGCCATTTGTTCCTCCAGAGAGACACAAAACCCACCAGCTTGCTACATTAACTCAGGGGCGGGCAAACTTTTTGATCTGAGGGCCACATCAAGTTTCCAAAATTGTATGGAGGGCCAGTTAGGGGAGGCTGTGCCTCCCCAAACAGCCAGGTGTGGCCCGGCTCCCAACCCCTATCCGCCCCCCGCCCCGCTTCTTGCCCCCTGATGGCCCCCCCCAGGACTCCTGCCCCATCCAACCCCCCCCCGTTCCCTTTCCCCTGATGGCCCCTCTGGGACCCCTGTCCCATCCACCCCTCCCTATCCCCTGACCACCTCCGGACCCCCCACCCCTGACTGCCCCCCGCTGCCCCATCCAACACCTTCTCTCATTCCTGACTGCCCCCCTGGGACCCCTGCCCCATCCAACCACCTCTTCTCTCTGACCGCTCCCGGAACTCCTGCCCCTGACTACCCCCCGCCGCCCCATCCAACCCCCCCTCCTTCCTGACTGCCCCCCCTGGACCCCTGCCTCATTCAACCCCCTGTTCCCCGCCTTCTGACCGCCCTGACCCGTATCCACACCCCCGCCCCCTGACCACTACCCCAAACTCCCCTGCCCTCTATCCAACCCTCTCTGCCCCCTTACTGCGCTGCGTGGCACACCAGTGGCTGGCAGCACTACAGCCACACTACCCAGACCACCAGAACAGGCAGCTGTGCCGCCCAGCTGGAGCCAGCCACGCCCCTGCGCAGCACAGAACACCCCATAAGGTTCCCTTCGTTTGACCCTTTGACCTCAATCCCGTCCCTGTTCTCTCATTAGTTGTCCCCTGGAATCATTTGGTTTCCGGGCCCAGTGGATCCTCCCCTTAGGCTGGGGGGAGGTCCTTTAGCAGTGGGCGGGCTCCGTCCGCCCACTTCCTGGGTCCCAATAGGAATAGCTCGCAGCCCCGCCGCCCAAAGCATTGCATTGGTGGCGCAATGAGCTGAGGCTGCGGGGGAGGGGGAAACAGCGGGGGAGGGGGAAACAGCAGGGGAGAGGCCATGGGCTAGCCTCCAAGGCCAGGAGCTCACGGGCCAGGCAGGAGGGTCCCGCGGGCCGGATGTGGCCCGCAGGCTGTAGTTTGCCCACCTCTGCATTAACTGGAGCGGACAATCACTTTAATTCAAACACAGCACTGTAGGTTTCGATTAATAGTAAAACCAGTTCATTAACAAAGAAAGATAGGAACTGAACTGAGTTCAAGTATGAGATAAAGTTAGAAATGGTTACAAGCAAATAAAAGTTAAAACACATCTAAAAGTCTAAAGCTTAATCTTGCCTAAGAAGGTTTCTCACCTGTATTCAGTTTCAGAGACTGCAGCCCTCCGTTGGATGAAGGCCCCATCTTTCTTAGCTTGTAAGAGCTCTGTTCGGTTGTGTCTGTCAAATGATGGATGTCAAAAATGACTTCTATCTTTGCTTGAATGTTCCCAGATTCAATGACTTTGTTTCAAGAGGCATGATGACCTCATGCTATTCTTCCCTTTCTGTGGGCTTCCCGTTCCCTGTATGGAAATGGGGCTTCCACTGTTTTGCTTCTATCATATTTAATTGACAGATGGGACAGGTAGATAGCTGCCTTCTATCCTGTCTGGCAGGGAACCTGTTTCTCCCTGGTTGGCCACAGACTTTAAAGCACAATATCATTAAATATCCATATTATCTTCTACAGTATTAACATAGACATCTCACATTGCTGTTAATCATGAATGTGTCATTAGCTTTCAAAAAAGACCTCACTCTATGCATTTTTATCATACAGTAGAATTGTATACAGCCAGTTGATTCACTTGCTTATCACTGGAGGTACAGTCCCCTTCTTTACAGACCAGTAACCCTTTGCAATGTATTCCTTGAAAAGTAAAACTCAGACCAAGCTTCTCTCTCCTGCGGGGTACAGACTCCATGCCGTCTTCTTCCCCACTTGTTAGCATTAAGTTTGCTTTCAACCCTTGTTAGCTTGATGGATCTGTTTACTTGATATGTAAATAAATTCTCATTGTCTTTCAAACTACTTTGGAAGTAACTCACAGGTGGGGAAAGCACATTCCTATGTCTAGTATAGTCCCATTTCCCAACTACACACAGTTGAGTCGTAATTCCAGCGTATATTACTGGAGCTATTAATATCCACTGGGTACATACATGAAGCAAGAACATTGTAATGCTGACAGGCCAGCGGAATAGGAATGATGTTGTCTTCATTTATCTGTAACCTGTTGAATGCTATCGCATTACATTATGTATTGTGACAAAGTTCCTCCTCTATCTTGGTGGGTCCTGCGCTTATTGGCGGATTTTCTTGCCTCAGAGATTCACCATGTGGGTTGGGGAACAGCCCAGAGACCTTACCCTTTGGAAGAACCCACAGTCCAGGTCAATTGGGAGGTTTGGGGGGAACCCAGGCCCGCCCTCTACTCCGGGTTCCAGCCCAGGGCCCTGTGGACTGCAGCTGTCTATAGTGCCTCCTGTAACAGCTGCATGACAGCTACAACTCCCTGGGCTACTTCCCTATGGCCTCCTCCAAACACCTTCCTTATTCTCACCACAGGACCTTCCTCCTGGTGTCTGATAATGCTTGTGCTCCTCAGTCCTCCAGCAGCACACCCTCTCACTCTCAGCTCCTTGCGCCTCTTGCTCCCAGCTCCTCACACTCTCCCACCACAAACTGAAGTGAGCTCCTTTAAAAACCCAGGTGCCCTGATTAGCCTGCCTTCATTGATTCTAGCAGCTTCTTCTTAATTGGCTCCAGGTGTTCTAATTAGCCTGCCTGCCTTAACTGGTTCTAGCAGGTTCCTGATTACTTTAGTGCAGCCCCTGCTCTGGTCACTCAGGGAACAGAAAACTACTCATCCAGTGACCAGTATATTTGCCCTCTACCAGACTCCTGTACCCCACTGGTCTGGGTCTGTCACATATCCCTCGCCCCTGTTCAACACCAAGGGGTTGGGCAGCTTGGGACGCCAGACAGTGCACACGTGACAAGCCATCGGCGTTGCCATGACGGCTCCCTGCTCTGTGTTGCACACGGAACTGGAAAGGTTGGAGGGATAAGAACCATCTGGTCACCCTTGTGTTCTTCTCCTTGTTCCGCTGCATCCATTGAAGAGGGGCATGGTCGGTCACGAGGACAAATCTGCGCCCGAGCAGGTAGTAGCGCAATGTTTCCATGGCCCATTTTACAGCGAGGCATTCTCTCTCCACCACTGCATATTTTTGTTCCCTTGGAAGGAGTTTCCGACTGAGGTATAGAATTGGGTGTTCCTCCTCCCCGACCATCTGTGATAGAACGGCCCCCAACCCTATTTCCGATGCATCCGTCTGCAGGATAAACTCCTTGGTGAAATCAGGGGCTATCAGTACAGGGTTACTGCAGAGGGCAGTCCGTAGGTCTGTGAATGCTCCCTCTGCTGCGTCAGACCATCTCACCAGATCAGGTCCATGGGCTTTCACTAGGTCTGTCAGGGGGCTTGCCCTTGTGGCAAAGTGGGGGATAAATCGTCTGTAATACCCCACCACACCTAGAAATGCCCGGACTTGTTTCTTGCGACTTGGTTGGGGCCAATTTTGGATGGCCTCTAACTTGTTCACTTGGGGTTTTACCAAACCTTTTCCCACAATGTGGCCAAGATATTTGGCCTCTGTAAACCCTACAGCGCCCTTGGCAGGGTTTGCTGTAAGGCCAGCTCGCCTGAAGGTATCGAGGACTGCCTCCACCTTCTCCAGGTGGGTTTCCCAGTCTGGGGTATGAATGACCACATCGTCCAAGTAGGCAGCAGCATAACTGTTATGCGGGCATAATAGCTTGTCCATGAGGCGCTGGAAGGTAGCTGGGGCCCCATGTAGTCCAAAAGGGAGGACAGTATATTGAAAAAGACCCTCTGGTGTAGAGAACGCAGTCTTTTCCTTTGCGTCTTCTGCAAGGGGAATCTGCCAGTACCCCTTTGTCAAGTCTAGGGTAGTCAACTACCGGGCATTACCCAGACAGTCCACTAGCTCCTCTATGTGAGGTATGGGGTACGCGTCGAACTGGGATACTTCGTTTAGTTGCCGGAAGTTGCTGCAAAATCTTGTGGTGCCATCAGGTTTGGGCATCAGCACGATTGGGCTGGACCACTGACTGTGGGATTCTTCGATGATCCCCAACTCCAGCATTTTTTTTACTTCTGCTTTTATTTCCTCCCTTTTTGCCGCTAGCACCCGATAGGGCCTCATTGTTACTCTGGCCCCAGGGTTCGTGACGATGTGGTGATATGTCTCGGTTGTTCGACCCGGTTTTGTTGAGAACACATCTTGGTTCCGGAAGATCATCTCAGACACCTCATTCTTCTGGTCTGGTGTTAAATCGGGAGACACCCTCACCTGTTTGGAAGACTTGTTTTCCTGGGTTAGGTCTTTTTGGACCTTTGTGCATGCCTCTTGTGCATGTGAGGGTTTCAGAAGGTTAACGTGATAAATCTGTTCTTGTTTTCTGCGTCCTGGCTGCCGCACCTTGTAGGTTACTTCCCCCACTGGTACAACCACTTCATAGGGCCCCTGCCATTGGGCCAGAAGCTTGCTTTCTGCCGTGGGTACCAACACCATAACCCGATCCCCTGGTTGGAACTGTCGCACTTTTGCCTGGCGATTGTAATGGGTTCGCTGGGCCTCCTGTGCCTTCTCCAAATGTTCCCGTACAATAGGGGTAACCCGGGCTATCCGGTCTCGCATCTGCATTACATGCTCTATTATATTTCTCCCCTCACTGTGTTCCTCTTCCCAGATCTCTTTGGCGATATCTAGTATGCCACGGGGGTGACGCCCGTATAATAACTCGGAGGGGGAAAACCCAGTTGAGGCCTGAGGTACCTCCCGGATAGCGAACATAAGGTAGGGTAGTAGGGTGTCCCAATCCTTCCTGTCCCGACTTACCACCTTCCTTATCATAGCGTTGAGGGTTCGGTTAAATCTTTCTACCAACCCATCAGTCTGCGGATAGTAGACCGAAGTTCTCAGGGTATGTATATGGAGCAACGTACAGAGGTCCTTCATTAGCTTCGACATAAATGGGGTTCCTTGGTCGGTTAATATCTCCTTCGGTAGCCTCATTCGGGCAAAGATCCCCACCAGCTCTTTGGCTATAGTTTTAGAGGCCGTGTTCCGCAGGGGGACGGCTTCCAGGTAGCGAGTAGCATAGTCCAAAACAACAAGTATATATTGGTGGCCCCGAGCCGTCTTCTCCAGGGGTCCCACTAGGTCCATGGCTATTCGCTCAAAGGGGACCTCTATGATGGGAAGGGGTACTAAAGGTGCCCTCAAGTGGGGACGGGGACTGTGCAGCTGACACTCCGGGCAGGAGGCACAGTACCTCCGCACTTCTTCATGTACTCCGGGCCAGAAGAACCGTCGTAGGACTCGTGCCAGGGTCTTCTCTACCCCCAAATGCCCCCCAAAAAGATGACTATGAGCAAGACTTAATACAGCGTTCTGGTGTTTTTGAGGTACTAGGATCTGCTGTACCTTCTGCCCCTGTACTGGTGCAACCCGGTATAAGAGATCCTTCTTCATTATGAAGTAGGGTCCTGGTCCCTGGGTTTTCCCTTCCACGGGGACCCCATCTATTTCAGTCACCTCCTTCCTAATGTTGTCATTCCTTGGGTCTTCTGCCTGGTCCCGTCCAAAATTTCCTCTCCCGGGGCAAATCTGCCCAAGATCTAGGGGCCCAGTCTCTGTTGCCTCTACTGGTTCAGAAGCATTAGGGTGGGGGTCAGACTCAGGTGCTTCTCCCTCCTGCGTGGCCTCCTTTTTAGCTGCGTGGGTCCGCCTACCTACAAGAGCAACCCTCTGGCTTTGGGTCAGTATTCGGGTTCCCAAGGCCTTAGCTGCCCTTCTTTCCCTTTTTGTCTTTCTACCCTGTCTGGGAGAGGAGAACAAATCTGGGGATATTTCAGAGAAGATTGGGGGTTGACAGTCTGCTGTGGATGCCTCACCAATTTTAGGGTCCCCATCTTTCTCCAATCCCCCTACTGGGAGTAAGTTTCCAAACCCTGGGAAGTCCCTCCCTATGAGCACTTGGTATGGGGGTTTGGGACTACACCTGCTGCTACCTCAGTAGTGTTCCCTTGGATCTCGATTTTTACTGGGATGGTGGGGTAGTAACTAACTGTCCCATGGACACATGTTATCCCCGTACGTTTAGCCTGTAGCAGCTGACTACGCTTCACAAGCTTCCCTGAGATAAGCGTGATAGCACTCCCCGAATCAACCAGTGCCGTGGTCCCTACCCCATTTAGTTTCACTGGTGGTATACATATGTGGGGTTAGCAAGACCCCCACAAGGTGGATTAGGGAGCATGGATCTGCCCAGTTCCCCAGGTTACACTGCATAGGCTCCTCAGCATTGGGATACTGTGCAGCTATGTGTCCCCACTCCCCACAGACATAACATCTGTATGGAGCCCTAGGCGTTCCCCGGTCTCTTGGTTTGGGCAGTCTAACATCATGATCCTCTTCTCCCTCAGTGCTCCGACTCTTTGTGGCCTCTGATGGGCCTTCAGCCTCTCTCTTTTTCCACCTGGGCCCTCCTGGTGGCCCAGTCACCTGAACTTTAGGGCTTGGTGCTGCTAGTTTAACCCGGGGTGCCTCTTCCTTAACTGGTCGGGTCAGCTCCCTCGCTGTCCTTTGCCTCTCTACCAGGGCGACAACCTCGTCATACGTGGAGGGTTCGTTCTGGCTTACCCAGGCACAAAGGTCTGGCGGTAGTCCCCTCATTTATCGGTCGATGACCAGAACCTCTAGTATCTCTTCCGGACTCCGGGACTCTGTTTGCAACCACTTTCGTGCGAGATGGATGAGGTTATACAATTGGGACCGTGGGGTTTTGTCTTCCTGGTACCTCCAACCATGATACCGCTGGGCCCGCACTGCGGTCGTTACCCCAGATCTGGCCAGGATCTCTGCTTTCAGCTGGGGGTAGTCTGCTGCAGCCTCTTCAGGCAGATCATGGTAGGCCTTTTGGGCCTCCCCACACAGGAATGGGGCAAGGATGCCAGACCACTGATCTTGAGGCCAGGCCTCCCGTAGGGCTGTCCTCTCAAAGGCCAGAAGGTATGCCTCTACATCATCCTCCCGCGTCATTTTCTGCAGCCAATGGCTGGCCCGTATGAGCCGCGTCCCATCATGGCTGCAGTTCAGCTCTGTAAGGGTCTTTACCTGGTTTACCAGTTCCCGCAACATAGCTCGGTCTTGGGCAGCCTGGTCCATCAGCAGGCGATTAGTCTCTTGCTGCAGCCGCACTGCCTCCTGTTGGGCGGCTGCCTGGACACGGGTAGCCTCCTGCTGGGCCACTGTGGCTTGTATCAGTGCCCGCACTATGTCATCCATTGTGATTGAAAAAAATAAAAATAAACCCTCTCCTTTTTTTTTTTTTAAAATCCCCCTCTTCTTCCGCCGCGCTGTGCACACCAAGATCCCACTCCTGACACCAGTTGTGACAAAGTTCCTCCTCTATCTTGGTGAGTCCTGCGCTTATTGGCGGATTTTCCTGCCTCAGAGATTCACCATGTGGGTTGGGGAACAGCCCAGAGACCTTACCCTCTGGAAGAACCCACGGTCCAGGTCAATTGGGAGGTTTGGGGGAACCCGGGCCCACCCTCTACTCCAGGTTCCAGCCCAGGGCCCTGTGGACTGCAGCTGTCTATAGTGCCTCCTGTAACTGCTGCATGACAGCTAAAACTCCCTGGGCTACTTCCCCATGGCTTCCTCCAAACACCTTCCTTATTCTCACCACAGGACCTTCCTCCTGGTGTCTGATAACGCTTGTGCTCCTCAGTCCTCCAGCAGCACACCGTCTCACTCTCAGCTTCTTGCTCCCAGCTCCTCACACTCGCCCCACAAACTGAAGTGAGCTCCTTTTAAAACCCAGGTGCCCTGATTAGCCTGCCTTCATTGATTCTAGCAGCTTCTTCTTAATTGGCTCCAGGTGTCCTAATTAGCCTGCCTGCCTTAACTGGTTCTAGCAGGTTCCTGATTACTCTAGTGCAGCCCCTGCTCTTGTCACTCAGGGAACAGAAAACTACTCATCCAGTGACCAGTATATTTGCCCTCTACCAGACTCCTGTACCCCACTGGTCTGGGTCTGTCACAATAGTTATACATGGTTTTTTTAATATGTTGTCTTTCACTTCCATTGATTATCCTCTTGGTCTCATATTATAAAAACTGGTAAACATCAGTATCTGATTTATTTTAGCTTTGCACCCTTATTCTTCTCCTCTGTAAACTAACATGGTGATGAATCTGCCTACACAAGTTATGAATTCTGTGTGGGATTATGAAGTCTCAGTTCGTCTCTTTATCCAGCTGCAAACTCCATTTGGAATCTGCAGCCTCTGTGCCTTCTCAATTGGCTGTTTGCCTCTATGGTGGGTTAAAATTCAAAAGGCTGGTGGCAGAAGAATAAGAAAAGAGGGTCTTGACGTTAGGAGCTCTCCCATTGAAATGGAATAGCTCTAAAGAGCAACCTGGCTCCCAGCCAGAGCTGATTTAACAGGGAAGAGGTTGCCTAGCAACGAAAGCTCCCGGTAAGGGCCAGTGGTCACCTGTTGAGACTGACCCGGAGTCACCTGCCAGAGGACAGTGGAAGGTTATAAAAAGAGAGGGGCTGATCTCAGTCTTCAGCCATTTTCAGCGATCCAGGCTGATGGCAACTGATGCAAAAGTCTGATGAGGCAGAGGAAACCCTGTCTGAGCACAGGGCTAGCAGGGGGCACTGCAGTTAGGATGGTAGCTGTATTTTAAGTGACCTGGGCTCTCTTTCGCTATGTCTGTTCAGGCAAAGAGCAAAAGTGTTCGAATACGTGCAAAGTGTCCGTGTGTTATGTGCTTCACAACTGCCACATGGCCTGAAGGCTCACACTTTGGAGTGGAGCTCAAGGGGAGGGGTGTTTACGCAAGCAGGGAGTCGGAAGGGTCAGCGCTGAGCCCAGGGGCAAGGCAACTGTTCCAGCTGTCAGGAGGGGTGCCAGACAGAGGGTCTGCGCTCCAAGAGTGTGCTTAGGGACCCCAAAGACTGGGCCAGTGGCTGGGCTCCATTCAGACTCTGGAAGCTAAAAGCAGCAGGGGACCCAGCAGTTCAGTTCCCTTGCAGCAGTCTGGCGAGCAGCCAGCAGGGAGAGCCCGACCAAATCTGTGATGTCTAAACATCCCTCCATTAATTCTCTCTCTCTCTGGCCCCCTTTCATAGCTTTAATCTTTCTCATCACCTGTCTCTGGCACCCCTCAGTTTCTGTTCAGTCTTTTTGGCGATGGAAATCAGAACTGAACCCAGGACTCTAGCTGAGGGCACGGCCCTGCCATACAGAACTGCAGATCAAGTCAGTATTTTCCAGGCCATTCCTTATGCTCCCTAATGCTACCTGCTGCTTCAAGCGCTGCTGCGCATTGAGAAGAGGTTTTCATCGAGTGGTGCGCAATGCGGCCCACGTCTTTTTCCAGAGCGGTAACAGTTAATTTAGACCCCAGCCTTGTTTATGAATAGTTCAGATTACTCTTTGCAATACACATTACCTTACATTTGTTAGCTTCTTCTGCCAACATGCTGTCTAGCTACCTACCTCAGGGTAGGAGGAGATAGTTCTTCTTCGAGTGCTTGCTCATGTCGATTCCATTGTATGCATGCATGCGCCCACATGCACGGCCATCAGAGACTTTTGCCCTAGCGGTACCTGTAAGGCCAGCTGTGGTGCCCTCTGAAGTGCCGCGCTCATAGCGTGGTATATCAGGCGCTGCAGGCCCTGCGCCCTCTCAGTTCCTTCTTACCACCCATGGTGGTCAGTTGGAGGGCCTGGGAACCTCCAAACAGATCTTCAAATTTCTTGTATCTCTTTCTGTGCCATTCAAGTTTTCCAGCCAGCACCCAACCATCAGCGATGACCTGCCAAACCGCATCATCTCAGGCAAGGTGCTGGTGAAACCGAACATCAGGGAGTTCACCAAAACTGGCACCATCTTTGAAGACGGAACCAGACAGGAAAACGTCGATGTGGTCATCTTTGCCACAGGATATAGCTTCTCTTTCCCCTTCCTCGGGGAATGTGTCAAAGTGGTCGAAAACCAGGTCTCCCTGTTTAAATTTGTCTTTCCTCCTTACCTGGAGAAGCCAACTCTGGCTTTCATTGGCCTCATCCAGCCATTTGGGCCCTTTGTGCCCATTGCCGAACTCCAGGGTCGCTGGGCCACACGTGTGTTCAAGGGTACATGAACCAAAATGCAGGAAATAGTCTAGCCTGCTGGGCAGAGAAAGCGCAGACATTTCCAAGGAAATCCTACAGCC
>NW_020664563.1:3986575-3990136 GCF_002925995.2 Terrapene triunguis | reverse complement strand
CCTCCTCCTCTCTGCGCCGCCTCCTGCCGGGGAGGGGAGAGAGGAGCGGAGCGGCAGCCCGGGCTGAGCCCAGCTCGTGCCAGGGCCAAGGTGAAGCCCAAGGATGAGCAGGGCTGGGATCCAGCAGCAGCCCCAACCCCTGGCCCTGGGAGCGGCGGTGACCGGAGATGACTCCACCTCAGGCCAGATCCGCAGCAAGGTAAGAGTCGGGCCAGCCGGGAGGGTCCCCAGGACCCCTGGGGAGCTTCTGCCTGCTGGAGCCCCAGAGGCTGCTGCCTCCCTCCCCAGCCCCTCACAGCACTCCAGTGCCTGGAGTCTCCTTCTGTCTCCCCTCCTGCAGGGGGCGAGCGACCTGGCAGAGAGGGGCAGCATCTGCCCAGCACCTCTTCCTTGGTTCCTCCAGCCCCAGAGCTCTCTCCATTGCATGCCCCTCGGGCTCCCAAGCAGGGTGGCCTCAGGGTGCCGGTGCCTGGAGTCTCCTTCTGCCTCCCCCCCTGCAGGGAGCGAGCGACCTGGCAGAGAGGGGCAGCATCTGTCCAGCAAGCCCAGCACCTCTTCCTTGACTCCTCCAGCCACAGAGCTCTCTCCATTGCATGCCCCTCAGGCTCCCAGCTGGGCGGCCTCAGCGCTGGGAAAACACCAGCAGGGCTGGGTCCAGTGTGTATCCGAGCTCGTGGGGAGCTCTCTCGCCCCAATGACTAGCGCCTTACCTACGGCAAGTACAGTAGTGCAATAGGAGTGTGACGTGAAAAATATCATGTCACGTTGTGACACGGTCACTCAAATCACGATTACGTGTGTGTACTGTGTTGCCCTATCGGCGCCATTCGCGCTAATTTCCGTTTCACGTCGGTGCCAGTGGTTATAGGGCTAAAATGCCGGGACAAAAACGAAAACGACTTTCTGGTGCTGCTTACCGGCAACAAAGAGAGAAACGGCAAAAAGAATTAGAAAAACTATCTCGTACTTCAAAAAAGTATTTTAAAAAAGTCGACAATCATGGAGAAAGCTCTAAGCAATGCATTGAAGGTGATTATTCATCAACTGATGAAGACTGATCGAACCAAAGATTACCTTTATCAACTGATAAAGATGAACAACAATCTGACCAAAGATTATCTTCACTAACTGATACAGACAAACAATCACAATCCATCCAAAGATTTACTACTTCAGCTGAAGAGTCCAGAAATGAAGAACTGTTATCCAAATCTAAAACTGAAGAACAATTATTGGAAGGTGGAGAGACTGACATAGGATCGGATCCAAGTACATGGCCGACAATAATTACTGATACAATGCGAATTATTGTGAAAAAAGGTCCTTCAAAACTAGATCCTACATTTGAATATCCATGTAATGAGTCGAATCGTCGATTTATGCCATCCAGTATGAAGAAAAAAATGAAAAATGGGGAACAAATTAATAGATCGTGGTTAGTGTATTCACAGACCAAAGATGTAGTTTTTTGTTTTTGCTGCAAACTGTTCGGTAACTCGGACATTCTTCTGGCAACTGCAGGTTTTAATGACTGGCGAAATCTGCATCAGCATTTGAAAGAACATGAAACATCAGAAAATCATTTACGCTCATTGACAAATTGGATTACGTACCGGTACAACAATCGATGCGGTACAGCAACGTCAACTAAATTCAGAAATTCTACGTTGGCAAGCAGTGTTGGAACGTTTACTGGCAATCATTAATTTCCTAGCCGAACAGTGCCTCGCATTCCGTGGAGCCTCGGATATTTTATATGAGAATAACAATGGAAATTTCTTAAAATTGGTTGAGTTATTGGCAAAATTTGATAATGTTATGGCTGAGCATGTACGAAGAGTGAAATATGGAGAGATTCACACCCATTATTTGGGTAAAAATACACAAAATGAGATAATAGAATTAATTTCTAATGGAGTGCGTAATGAAATTTTATCGAATTTGAAACATGCCAAATATTACTCAATTATAGTTGATTGTACTCAAGATCTGAGCAAAACCGAGCAAATGTCAATAGTTTTACGATTTCTGAAAATTGATGAAAATGCAGAAGTGAAAATTTGTGAACACTTTCTAGAATTTATACCAGTGAACGAAACTACTGGGAAAGCCCTCACAGATGTAATTCTACAGAGATTGGAACACTATGGAATACCTTTAGAAAATATGCGCGGCCAAGGGTACAATAACGGCTCAAACATGCGAGGACGACATGCAGGTGTACAGCAAAGAATATTGAATTTAAATAATCGAGCTTTTTTCATTCCTTGCCATGCGCATTCGCTCAATCTGGTTGTCGGTGATGCCGCCAAATCATCTAAAGATGCCGTTTCATATTTTACCACAGTGCAAGCAATTTACAACTTTTTTAATGCTTCCACACATCGTTGGGCAGTCTTGAAGAAGCATCTTGAACAAAAACTCACACTTAAACCTCTGAGTCAAACTAGATGGGAAAGCAGGATAGAAGCTATTAGACCATTCCGATATTCATCAGGAGAGATTTACGATGCACTATTCGAAATAAGCCAGGACTTGTCGTATGATCCTTCATTTCGACATGAAGCTGAAACATTGGGTCAGAAAATGATGCAGTTTCAATTTTCATGTTGCACGGTTATTTGGCACAATATTCTAAATCAAATTAATTTGACCAGCAAAGTTATGCAGAACATAACCATAGACATATCTGAGGCAAAGATGATTTTGAATAAAACGCTGGAATATTTAAAAAAATACCGTTCAGATGAAGGATTTGAAGAAACTGTCAAAGAAGCAACAACAATAGCAGAGGATCTTGATTTTGAACCAACGTTTGCACCTCAACAATTCATTCGTCCTCGGAAAAAAACAAGACAGTTTTGTTATGAGGCTCATGATGATCCTATGCTCGATCCAAACGAAAGGTTTAAAGTTGAATGTTTCTATTGTATTTTGGATGTAGCTATAACTTCCATTGAAGAAAGATTTTGTCAGTTGCATAGTCATTGTGAAACTTTAAAATTTTTATACGATATTAGAAATATTAAAAATCAGTTTTCCAAAGAAGACCTCATGAAGCGGTGCCAAGACCTACATTTAGCGCTCAGTACTGATAACGCTGCTGACATTGATGCAGTAGAATTGTATGATGAATTAATAGCTTTATCTGAGCTAATAAGTCCTAAAACTTCTCCTCTAAAAGTATTAGAATTTATAGCAAGAAATGATTTTTTCACTCCAAACACTGCTATAGCATTACGCATTCTTTTAACATTACCAGTATCAGTGGCTTCTGGTGAGCGCAGTTTCTCAAAACTGAAATTACTAAAAAATTATTTGAGGTTCACCATGTCTCAAAATCGTATGTCAGGACTGGCATTAATTTCAATTGAAAGTACTATTGCAAAAAATTTAGATTTCAGTGACTTATTAAAAGACTACGCAAGTATAAAAACCAGAAAAATTCAGTTCATATAAATGCTTTTAATTTATGAGAAACTGGAAGACACTAAAGTTTTTCATTACAGTGTATAGTTGAACTCAAATTGTTTGTAATTGTGTTTTTGTTAAAATTAAATG
>NW_020664563.1:3935167-3986565 GCF_002925995.2 Terrapene triunguis | reverse complement strand
AGTTGAACTCAAATTGTTTGTAATTGTGTTTTTGTTAAAATTAAATGTTAAAATTACACTAGTAGGAAATTGTTTTATTTCACTAACTACAAATTCTCTGTTTTCATTTTTTTTTAAATTTTGAAAAGTCAAAACAAAACTGCAAAGTGCAAACATGTGTAAAAGCCAAAAAAAGGCGCACCGGGGGGGGGCAGCCAAAATTTTTTTTGCTTGGGGCAGCAAAAAACCTAGAGCCAGCCCTGGCTGCACCATGAACAGATGTGTGACAAAGCTCTTATTAGGAAATCATAAAGAAACACAACTAGATGTGAACCATTCGCTCTCATGAGAATGGCTCTCAGCCAAAGAGGCTTTTGGCAAGTCACTCAAAGGCCTGTGGTTTCCAACAGCTCCTGTTTCTCCCTCTTTCAGGTTTTCCTTAGCACCAGGCGGGGTGCATGGATACTTGGTCGGATTGGAGAAGAAGGGTACCCCATGGACACAATTTATATCACTCGCTATGTGGAATTCCTCAAGCGCATTGTGCCTCTATGCCTGCTTAACTACTTTTCAGAGAAGAAACTGAATGCAAAATTCAACCATGCAATCTATGGCCTGCAGCCTGCACACAGGTGAGCTGGGGAGATCAGGAGACTTTCTCCAGGCTGTGGAGCCAGGAGTGGAAGGGTCATGTTCATTCTGCCCACACAGACTCCACAGGAGAATGGAGAGCTGGGGTCTGTCAAGCACTGGAGAGAGGGGCAGAGCCTCAGGCCCCATGACAGAATGTAAGATCTCAGGCAAACCTGCAGCTAGAGTCTCTAAGGCCTGGGTTCAATCCCTTGCTGTGCCAGATTCCCCCCAGCCAATCTCTGTCCATCACCTGGGGCCCAGCTCTCATTGCTGCTGCTGCTATGCCAAATCTGTCAGCATTTGCCTCACCTGAGGCCTAGCTCTTATTCCCACTGCTGCCCTCTAAAACATGACTATCCCTTGGGTTAAAAATATCCTTGAGAGATGTAAATACCAAGGAAGGGGAGGAGTTATTTTGTGTGATATATGGGAGTAAACAGAATGGTACTGGATGACATCATTAAGGCCATGTCTTCACTTACAAGCTTACATTGGCACAGATGTACCGATACAGCTGTGCCGCTGTAAGATCACTCATGTAGCCACATTATGCCGATGGGAGAGAGCTCTCCCATTGATATAGTAAAACGAGCTCAACGAGCAGCCGTAACTATGTTGGCAGGAGATGCTCTCCTGCCGACATAGCACTGTGAAACATGAGCGCTTATGCTGACAAGACTTACATTGCTCGGGGTGTTTTTTCACACCCCGAGTGACAAAAGTTTTGCTGACATAGGTGCTAGTGTAGACATGGCCTAAGAAAGAGATAATTTAAGCTGAATACCTGAAAGAACTTGCAAATGGCAAGCTGTTAGACCAGGGAATTGTTTGTTATTATTTATTCATTGATTTGCGGTAGCACCAAGGAGGCCTACTCAAGGACCAGGATCCCATGGTGCAAGATGCTGGACAAACACAGAACAAAAACAGTTTATCAGAGGAAGTGGTGGATGCATAGACTGGACAAAGCAATAGAATTCCTTACATGGAGTGATCCTGCATGTGCAGCAGAATGGACTGAATAACCTGATGTGTCCTTCCCATGACTTCCAGTTGCAGTGCTAGCACATTCTGTGTGGGAGGAAATAGTTCTCTTTTCTCCTGGCAGCTTCCTGCCCTGAGGAAGGTCACCTCCTGCCCAAAGAGATCTTCACATTTCTTGTATTTCCTTTGTGCCATTCAGGTTTTTCAGCCAGCACCCAACCTTCAACGACGACCTGCCAAACCGCATCATCTCGGGCAAGGTGCAGGTAAAACCAAACATCAGAGAGTTCACCGAAACCAGCGCCATCTTTGAAGACGGCACCAGAGAGGAGGACATTGATGTGGTTGTCTTCGCTACGGGATACAGCTTCTCTTTCCCCTTCCTTGGGGATTGTGCCAAAGTGATCAAAAACCAGGTCTCCCTGTATAAATTTGTCTTCCCTCCTCAGCTGGAGAAGCCAACTCTGGCTTTCATTGGCCTCATCCAGCCACTGGGGGCCATCATGCCCATTGCCGAACTCCAGGGTCGTTGGGCGACACGTGTGTTCAAGGGTACGTGAACCAAAATGCAGGAAATAGTCTAGTGCCTGCTGGGCAGAGAAAGCGCAGACATTTCCAAGGAAATCCTACAGCCAGTGCTGTTCAGGTGGACAACCTGCCATCTTGCAACATTTCCGCTGCTCTCCGTCTTTCGTCTGCTGTCTTCCTACTGAAAGGTGCCCTGGTTATGTTCTTTGCTTCTTTGTGACGCATAGAGGCCTGGTTGTTTTTATTTTGGAAGCTTTCTGTGAAAACTGTCACTTCCCCCAAAAAGATCATTTCCAGCTCTGCTCTCCGTGTACTCCTGCACCCTCCCTCTCTGTTGGTGCTGGAGTCTGGCTAGCTTTCTCTTACCCTTTGGCTGCAGTTAGTTTGCACTTTTGCTCACGCCCTCTCCTTTGCTCACCCACTCCCAGCTCCCTGCCTTTCGAATTCCAATGCCCCCCTGAATGTTCAACCTTCCTGGGGGCAGGAGGTGTTGCTGAGGGTTCAAGAGCTGTTACTCTCTAGGGTTTATTTGGGGGCAGGGGAAGAGAGAGGAGGCACAAACAACGCTCTTTTCTCTGAGGCTCTTTATCTTTTCTTTGTTCCTCTTATAGCCCAGTAGCTGTTGCCTCTGTGTCTGAGAGCACCTCATGGATCTCCCTTCTGACTTGGGCTTCTCTTTCCTAGGGCTGAATGGATTGCCTTCAGCAAGCGACATGATGGCCGATATTGCGCAGAAGAGAGAGGAAATGGCAAAAAGGTAGGAACTATTATGTGAATCAGTAACCACTGGGCATGTTGGGAAGGCAGCAGGGCAATCAGCTCCCCACCCACTTCTGCCTATTTCCCTGCTTCACTTTTTGCCTCCCTTTATCCCCATGGGGACCTTTAGCCAACAAACATTGCATTTCATGGACCCATCCTCCAGGTCTCCCAGGGAAGTATGTCTTATCACAAAGAGTGTGTAAGAAGCAGGGTCCTACTGAACCCCAAACAAGGGGAAATGATCTGTGTGAGTACGTTTATCCATCTGCCCCATATATTCTTCCCTTTTTCTTGTTACAGAATTCTATCCCTCACATTCTGCCTTACTGCCACCACCTATTCCTCTCTCTCTCCCTCCTGCATCCCACATTCCCCTGCCTCCCTATATTTTTCCTGACTATTTGATGCCCTTTCAGCACAGAGGCAGCTGTTTTCACTGAGGACACTATGGCTTCCATTGTTCCCAGTGAGATTGGACATGCTGAACCTCTTTACTGGGAGCAGCCTGTACCACTTGAGAAATCTGTAAGGGGAATGGTGGCCATCTTGACTGAGGGCATTCTTTGGCTTCAGTCACACTGAAAATAATGGGAGAAGGCAGATATATTGAATAATGGCAAAAATTGCTCACATCAAACTCTCAATCATGAGGTCATAAAAACGTTTAAACCCCAAATCCTAAGACTATCACGCAACTCATGCTAAATTTTCAAGTGTTGACAACTCTGTGGATGGCTGGGTGTTAATTTCCAGCCCTTTTACTTTGCTGTTAAGCACTCCTCAGTATTGTGTAGCAACTTAACTTTCAGGAGGGTTGGCCCTTCAATTCTACTTAAATACAGAGGGTTGAATAATTTGGGGAAGCTCCAGATAAAGATTTTAAGTAGAAGACAGAGTAAGGTCTGAGGCCACAGTTGCTTTAGAGAATGTATCCAGCTCTTCTAAGGAGAATGAAGTGAAACTCATCCCCATCCCACACACAAGATCAACGTGGCACTTGTGTCCCAATTACGGCCCAAGGGATCTCTGTGCAGGGGTGAATTTCTCTCACAGTCAGTGAACAGAAAGCAGCTCTAATCTTTGTAATGAGTGGAAGTAATCCAACCTCCAAAGGTGCAAAAGTACATCAGCATCTCCTTCTCCTCATATTTCAGAGAGGGATAGAAGCTCCTTATCCCTCAGGAATGTCATTTCCTGGTCAGTGCAGTCTCCATTTGACCACACTCCAGAGACACCTGCACTTCTCTTTCTCATTTCAGGTATGTGAAAAGCCAGCGCTACACCATCCAGACGGATTACATCCCGTACATGGATGAAGTGGCCTGCCTGGCAGGGGTCAAGCCCAAACTCCTGTCTCTCTTCCTCATGGATCCAAAGCTCGCCGTGGAGGTTTTCTTTGGCCCCTGCACCTCATACCAGTATCGCCTGAGAAGGCCAGGAAAGTGGGATGGAGCCAGGAAAACCATCTTGACCCAGAGAGAACGGATCATTAAACCTCTGAAAACTAGAGTCCTAGATGATTATACAGGTGCCTTGGTGCCTTACTACCTTCAGATTTTTCTCATTGTTGCTTTACTTGCTGTAACTTTTGCTTATTTTCCTTGGTCCTTTTTTCCCCTCTGACAAGTGTCATTTTTCAAGCTGCGAGTCCAGTTCATGGTTTCCCTTCTTTTCTTTGCATTCATATGGGCAGACTGGACTATGGTGGGCACCTCTGTTGTCAGCTATCTCAACAAGGTGAGAGCCTGTCTTCTATGTAGGGTAAACTTGCTCTAATGTAGATGCAAAGTCTGCAGTAAGGGTGCACAAGGCCTGTTAAGTCCCATTCAAGCCCTGTTTTTGAACCCCACAACAAGTGATATAATAAGAGAAATCCCCAACCATTTCCAAAGTCTCCACTAGCCTGGTTCAGGCAGTGTGACTGAAGATCGAGGGGCAGCTGGCATCACTGCTGGCAGCTTCATAGTTGGCTGGTTGGTGTACCTGGTGAATCGAGCCATTGCTGATCCCCAGCCTCAAGTGCAGGAGGAGCTTGTGGGCTCTGTTGTCTTCTAACTCTTATGCTTGCCGCAGCTTCTGGGTGCTTAAGCTTCCTGGATCAGAGCAGGGCTCCAAGTCAATTTCAAACCTCTGACTGAGAGAGCCAGAAAATGGCTTCCTCTCCATGTAGCTGAGAAAAACAACTCCCCCTCAGCTGCTCTCTTGGGTCCCATGGTCCCTTCACAGACCAACCCAGGGCCCAGTCTGTCCATCACTGTTGTGTGTGCGCTCTCCAGCAGGCAGGCAAGCTCAGTCGCTATGCTGTGCTTCTCCCTAGGGGAGGTGCATCTACAGTCCCACGCTGGCAGGGGCTACAAGTCACTTTAGGGTGGAATTAGGGACAAGGGTGTCATGGAAGGCAGCAGCCCTCGGGCCCTGGGGGAGCAGGGGAAGCTCTTGGAGCCTGGCCTGAGTTAGGGCTGGATAAGGACTCAGCGCTTCTCACACGGAAGAGATAGAGCCCTGAGTAGAGGGAAGGGTCTGAGCTCTATAGACCACAGAATCCCTGTCTAGGAAGGACTTTGGCTCAGAGTAGGTTTGTCCCAGCAGCACACAGCGATTCAAGCGAAGCTAAAGCAAAAGTCTCACTGCTATTGTTATCTGGATCTGTTAATTGTGTTTAATTTGGTCGGTCTGCTTTTCTGAACGCACTCCCATTACTTCAGCCTGACCAAGTAAACCTCTGTTTATGTGTGATCCTTGCATGTGTCCTTCCTAGGGAAGCCCATAAAGTGTTGGGCTGTAATAGTTGGTGTGCCTACAATGCTTGTCATGTGGTGCTCACAGCTACCAACCATATACTTTGTGTGTGATGGCTCATGCAAACCCTCGTTCACGCCTATCTGGGACAAAGGGATGATAAGAGTCTGAAATTTTTTGAGGAAACAAAGTGGCTCATCGACATCATCAAACATGCTTAGTCTACTAAGGACCATTGCCAGCCAGAGTGATCTCAGTAGATGGTGTCATACCAGGTGTTGTGAGGTTCCCAGCTCAGGCACAATCCTGTCAATCGCTGGGGCTGCCCCAGGGGCGGCACCAGTTAGGGGCAGGGCATGCATCCCTTGGCACAGCAATGGAGAGCAAGGGAAGCTTTTGTCCATCCTGGCAACATGATGCATGCAATGCTGCTTTCAAATATAATGAGCAACTAAAGAAAAGACAGATCTTTGTGAAATTGTGCCATTTCCCACAAAGTCAAACCACTTTATGCTCAGGCTGAGGCTCAAATAAGAACATCTGTATTTTTTGACCTTTTTGATAAATGATCTTCACAAAGACACCTTGAAACCCACTCAGAAGCCCAAGCCTTTGAAGTTCCTGGTTTCATTCCTCTTCAACTATCTTGTCCCAGATTGATACAAAGTACAAGTGTGAGAATTGTGGGAATATTCTTATGAACAATAGGTGTGACTCAACTTACTCAATCATTTTGCATTGCTTCCCCCTGAGTATGAAGGGGTTAATTTCTCCCTGGGGACAAAGGAGTGAGTTGGTTGTAGATCACATAAGCCTGCCTAGAACTGATTGGAATCAACACAGGTGAATGGAGGTCCCAGGAGAGTCAACAGAAGCCCCAACAACTGAACATTAACTTTCAATGGCTGGCCACCAAGGAACCTGAACATATGACCACAGCACAGCTGCTTCTGGAGCCACAGGGGCCAGGTGTTAACAGAGTGTGTCTTAAGTTTGCTGCTGCCCAGGACAGACACACATGACACAGAGAGGCTGAAAGAGACTCCAGGAGGCCCTGGAACAGTAGGGCAATTGCTTTGGCCAATACATACTTGGACTTAAACTTTGCTTTACCATTCTAATGTGGACTCTTAATTGATGTTCTCCAGTTGACTAATAAATGCTTTCTTGGTTTTGGTAAAAGGCGGCCCTGCAGATAATTACTAGCTATATTGCTGCCTGAAGGTGTAACATTTCTAACAAGTGTCTGAACTCTTTTGGACTCACTAGCGAGCCAGGGTGAGAAACAAGAATGCTGTAGCCTTAAGTCTCAGGGTCATGGGATTGTCCTTATAAAAAGCTGTGGCTAGGGCCCAGCGAATAATAGGGATACTCCCACAGAGACTGTATAACAGCTGAAGCATCGAATCCCCTGTAAACCCATGACTATAAACTAGGCCAGGCCTCAAGGGTGAGATGACATCCCTGTCAGGGACCTGATTAAAAAAAAATCTGCTAGGAAGGGTCTTAGGCCAGGTCTACAGTAAAAAGTATACATCGGCATAGCTATATCTCTCAGGGTGTGAAAAATCCACCCCCCCTGAGCAATGCAGCTATGCTGCTCTAAGCCCTGATGTAGACACCACCTGTCAGGGAGATGGACTAACCACAGTGATGGAAGAACCACTCCCAATGCTGTGGTGAGTGGCTACACTGAAGTGCTATAGCAGCCCAGCTATAACTATGCCACTGAAGCAGTTAAGTGTAGACAGCCTGAGTCAGAAAAGAATTCAGCACCATTTGATAGAAAGCGTGTGTGCATGTCTGAGTGGGGAGTGCATGTCTTTAAGATGCCATGTTGAACCAGCTATTGTTGACATTCCTTTGTAACCAGCTCTATATCTCCTTTTCCTCAGAATTGGATGGCTAGTTAATCAGCTTTGTCAGTGCCCATAGGCGCCAACTTTCTCCAGCACCAGTGGAAAGGGGCGCCCCCCTGCCTCAGCCCCGTCCCCACCCTTTCCCCGCCCCTGTCCCCGTCCCCATCCCAACCCCCTCCCCAAAGTCTCCGCCCCTCCCTGCCCCTATTGGATCCCTTCCCCAAATCCCCGCCCCGGCCCCACCTCTTCCCCCAGCGCGCCGCGTTCCCCTTCCTCCCCGCCCCACGAATCAGCTGTTTCGTGGCGCAAGCGCTGGGAGGGAGGGGGGAGAAGCAGGACGCGGTGGTAAGCTGGAGCAGGTGGGGCGGGGCAGCCCACCAATTTTTTTCCGTGGGTGCTCCAGCCCAGGAGCACCCACGGAGTCGGCGCCTATGTCAGTGCCCATCTGTGGTAAGCACTATCTGGCTGGCAGAGGCTTGATCCAGATCCAAGAGTTTAATGTGGGTAGGCCATGGGGAAACAACAGGAGGAGATGCCAGAGTGAGTGACTTTCCCTATATTGCTACACAGGTTCACACTTTGAGGGTCTTACTGGGTCCTCAGCTCCATCTGGATACACACATAGCAGCAGTGGCCAGGAGCTCTCTTCCATCTGTGACTGTCCTGGAGGTTGAGACCATAAGTCTTATATGCAAACCTTGCCACACACTTCTTCCTCCAGAATTGGTTACTGCCATGAACTTTTCTTGGGGATTGCACTTGAAGATCACTCATACTTCACCTTTTCCAGAAGGGTCCATTTAGTGGAACTTCTCACAGACCACAGATTATGGTTGATTTCCAAGTGCACATCAAAGTGTTCACAGCTCAAAACAGAGCTCCTCTTTGGGCGGCTGGCTGCCTCGGAGTGTGAGTCTGAGGACCTGGAGCTGATGGGGTGCTGTTCTCAGGCAGGTTTCCCCCGTGTTAGAATACATGGCTCCCTGCCGGGGGTGGCAGAGGGCGACACTGTTGACCTACAGGGCACACTACTGTTGCCAGCACAGAGTGCCCGAGGCAAGGCAACTGTTAGGTTCGTGGCCCGGTGTGCTTCGTGCCAATAAACACACCAGGTGGAGAAGCAAACAAAGTTTATTTGAGATCTCAAAGCGGTGCAAGGAGACTGGCACGTCTCAAATCAAGCACACTAACAGAAACAGTTTTTTTTCCTTTATACCTTTACAGTCAAGCCTCACCCACCCCTTCCCCCGCTACCCCTCCCTTCCCTCCCCTCCATTCCTCTCTCTTCACCCCTCCCGTCCCTGGTAACAATTACTAAGCAAATAGCAATTACATTTAAGCAGTTAGTTTATGTTGGCAGCTATAAGTTCAGCTCGTTAGTAACACTTCTTGAACTACTATCTTGTCCCGTTCCTTTGATTTCCTTCGGCCAGAGGTATGCAGGCCTCATTATACTGCAAAGGGGGGTTTACCACTGATATCAAGCTGCTTACACATTTCACTTGCACCTGGCTTTTGAGGTCGATTAGAGTTTAAACATGGAAGGAGTTTGGTTCAGGCCTAGTGCAGGAAGGCTTCATTGACACTTGTGATTTTCCACCCTCCTGAGTCACCTGGGGTGATGGTGATGCCTGGTGACGTCAACACTACCAAACCTATTTTCTCACGCTCTTCCCAGTGGGGGCCGGGGGTTGAAGAGAGAGGAAGGCTCAGCTGTGGGGACGATGCCCTGAAGTGCTCAGTGGTGCTGGGGACTGTGAACTGTAGCAGCGCACAGCGTCTAGGGCCCAAAGGGATGACGGCCACCATCTAGTCGGACCTGTACGGCACAGGCCAGAGAGCGTCCCCAAGACAATGGCTAGCGCCAATTGGCCAGAGAAACACCGTCCCCCGGCTGTCCTGAGAGCCGGGCTGGTGATTCCAGGGTAGCCCTGAGGAAGCAGGTCAGTGGGGGTGCGGACAGGGGGTCTGCGCCCTCACACCTGGCCCACAGAGCCCTGACCTGAATGCCAAACTCTTCCCTTAACCGCAATGGCCGCCCTCGCCCGTTAGTCACCTCACCCATTATTTTCAATAGGGGTGAAGCCAAGTTGCCCTCGGTTAAGATGGCCGCGCTTTCCCGCGAGCGTCTCCGAGGTACACGGCGGCCGCCCCCGCCCTAGTAAAGATGGCTGCCATCTGCCAGGGTTTGCAATGTGACTGAAGCCGCAAAGAAGATGGCGGCTGCCCCGAGGGGCGGCCCACGAAAGTCTTTCCCCTCCAGCGCCGCCCTAGGGCTATAGCCCAGACCGCCCCGGAGGGGGGCGGGGGTGCACCGTCACGCCCTGCTCTCCCCGTCCTCATAGAGCCATAGAGATGCCCCGCCCGCGCCGCTTCCTGGAACGGACGCTCTATCTGCGCGGGCGGGGGTCCAAGGTTATCGGCTTAGAGCCGAGCCGCGCTTCCTCCCCGGCCATAGAGGAGCTGGCGGAGTCGGACAGAGCGTCTCCCAGCGCGGCCATAGAGTGGCTGCCGGCCGTCGCCGGCTCGGGGGCATCTCGCCATTTTAGAGGAGAGAGGCGGAGAGCGGGGCGGAGGCCGAGCTGAGACCAGGTACTGGGGGAACTGGGCCCCTGGGGGTGTCTGCGGCGGCCGCGGAGCCTGGGGCCGGGCCGGCGCCCCGTTGGCGTTAGCGGGCGGCTGTGAAGCTGCTGTGCCCGGGGGTAGGTGGAAGAGTCCCCCCGCCCCGCCTGCCCTCCCCATGTTGGTGGGGTGGGAACAGGCCCCCGGGGTGTCACATTGCAGACAGGTGCGGGTTAGTTCCTTAGGCGCAGGTGGGGGAGACGCCCCTCACCTCCCTGGTGGCCAGGCCTGGAGGAGGGAGGTTGGCTTGGTTGATGAAGCGCTGACCTGGGATATGATAAAAATCAATTCCCTGCTCTACTACAGACTGGGTGTATGATCTCGGGCGTCCTTCAGTCTCTCTGGTCCTCCGTGCCCCACCTGCAATTACCTTTCCTCACCTCACAGGGGGATAAGCTCATTAATAACAATCCTTAGCCTTTATGTAGCATTCTTCACCTCAAAGCACTTTACAAAAGTGGTCAGTAGCTTTTACAGATGGGGAAACTGAGGCAAAGAGTGGGCAAGCGACTTGCTCAAGGTCACCCAGCAGGCCTTTGGCAGAACTGCAACTTGAACCCAGGTCTCCTGAGTGCTTGTGCTGCTTAGATACTAGTGTGATGGGGGTCGTATAAGCAGGTAAATGGAAGGAAGCTCCTCCATCTATAGAGGGTAAAGGGGCAGGCAAATGTGTGCATGGGGCAGGACAGTGCTGCAACCACCTCCTGCTACTTTTGGGTGCTCAAACTGAGATACCTTGAGCCCGACTATCAGAAGTGCTGCACTTGCACAGATGCCTCTGGGAGCTGCAGGTGCTCAGTATCTGAGAATGCAGCCATGTTTCAAATTAGGAACCCAAACTTAGGCCTTCAAAGTTTTGTTGGCATAGCTGTGTCAGTCAGGGGTGTGGTGGTTTTGGTTTGTTTTGCTGATATAGTTATGCTGGCAAAAGCCTTGACTAGATGCAGTTATAGAGGCCAAAAAGTCCTTTTGAAAGTATAGCATGTTTCATTTGAGGAATCACTATAAGCTATAGCAACAAAAGAACTCTTGCTAGGATAAACTGCCCTAGGAGGGCTGGCCAGTATAACTGTATCTGTATAGTAATACTAGCAAACCCTTTCTAGTGTAGACAAGACCACAGTTGATATGTCTGGAAATGTTGGCCTTAAGCTTTCTGAGTCATCCCTGTCTGGTAATTGTGGGTCATGGTAGTGAACCTTTATATTTAACACAGCAACTGGTGCTCTATAAAAGATTCATTTATCTACTTCTGGGCACTATTGTGAGTCCTAAATAAATAGTGCTTATAAAGTGGTACATAAGGGTAAATAGTATTAGGACTAGTCAGGGGAAGAGGTGGAAATAGAATCAGGACATAGTAAGGAACTCTGCACAGGCTTGTCCTCTGTGTGAGCTTTATAACATGCAAGTCAGGGCTACGTATGCTTCCTAGATCCCCGAATTTGGTATGTGTTCAGAACACCAAGAAATATCCTTATACTGTAAATACCTGAAAACAGCACTTGAGAACTAAATAGTCCTCACCAAAACAGGCTGGAGGCAGTTGTTGTAGAGACTATTAATAACAAAGAAGGGTTGGACAGACTATTAGAACAAATGTGGCTTTACTAATCTGAACGGTTTTATTTTTTTTTGACTCCGCATAACTCCAAAACATTTCCATCTTGGACCCTGTATCTCGTGAAAAATTCTGCCTTCCTATACATTAATTCATGTGAAATTTCCAGTAGATTAGATAGATTTGGCAAAGTTACTATCAAAATCTAGTTTGGTGGAAGTCTTGCTTCAGTCTTAATCCTGGAGAGACTAGAATTTCTCCCTAAATTGCAATTAATTGATTGGCTTTTTGGTTTGTTCCCCCCTTTAAAAGCTTTGTAATATCAAAGTGAGAGTTAATGTCCAAGTGGCATGCTCCTAGGATGTTGGAACATGGCCAGTGCATATTGTTTCTGTGTACAATATCCTATTACAGCTGCTTGTCCCTGAATTGTCTTGACCTGTGTTTGACTACAGGTCTTTATTCTCTCACTGCTGCTTGTTTATAGGTTATTGTTTGTTACATCAAGTCATGTAATTGTTGTTTACCAGTTATGTAGGTAACATAATTTACTTGCTCTGTACGGTGACTCGGCTAAGTCTCTTAAAGATGATAATAATAGTATCAGTGTTTGTCTGTAACTTGTCATTTTCTATAACACTACATAGTAAATTGTCTGGGAGTTTTTTGCTTTGTAAAGAAATTTAAAGATTTTTTTTTTTAAAGATAGTTTCCCCTAACAACTTAAATGTAGCCTCTCTTCAAACTCCAGTGTCAATGTGTAACTTTGTCTTTTATGCAAAGCTCTCTCCAAATAGTGAAGATTTTAATTTTGGGGGGAAAGCAGCTATTCACTACAGTAACACCAATAATAATATTCCTTGCTTGCTGTCCCCATGACTTGCTCTGCAGGTCTGTGATTGTCAGCATAGTAGAATTCAAGGCATGTGAATGGCACTGTAAAATTAACTAGGTAAAACAAAAATTCTGTAGTAAATAGCTGTTGGGAATCTGTGTGATAAATGTGAGAGAACGGAAGAGATCTGTGCAACTTGCTGAGCCTGCTGTGCTTCTTACAAGAAGATGTATGAGACGTTCCTGTGGTGTTATCTGGACCGGTGATCTGCTAAGTCACTCCAATCCTCGACTCTGGGAGCCAGCCTTGCCCTGCTCTGCTGTGAGAACCCCCACTCCCAGGCTGTTCATGCACAGCCTCTAGCATGTAAGCTGCTCCCAGTTATGTGAGTGAGCATTTTTGGCCAACCGCTGCTTGGATTGTGCAACCGAATGACACTAGCCAAAATCTCCAGTTCCAGACACAACCCTAGGAACCTCTGTCTTGCAGTATCCAGTTATGCCTACTGAATGCTGCAAGCTTATATGAGTTGGTCAGTTTAACAAAGGCTTGTTATCCCAAGGGGTGTTTCTGACATGCTTCAACCCAAATGCACTGCTTCAGGTAGAAACCTCAATTCTGCATCTGAAGAAGTGAGGTTTTTACCCACGAAAGCTTATGCCCAAATAAATCTGTTAGTCTTTAAGGTGCCACCAGACTCCTTGTTTTTGTAGATACAGACTCATAGACTTTAAGGTCAGAAGGGACCATTATGGTCATCTAGTCTGACCTCCCGCATGATGCAGGCCACAAAAGCTGACCCACCCTATTTCCCTTATCTCAGCTGTTGAAGTCTCCAGATTGTGATTTAAAGACTTCAAGTCGCAGAGAATCCTCCAACTTGCGACCCCTGCCCTATGCTGCGGAGGAAGGCAAAAAACCTCCAGGGCCTCTGCCAATCTACCCTGGAGGAAAATTCCTTCCCGACCCCAAATATGGCGATCAGTAGAACCCCGAGCATACAGGCAAGATTCTCCAGCCGGACCCACATTTTACCAGCGATGGCACGTTATTGCCTAATTGACTAAAATCACGTTATCCCATCAAACCATTCCCTCCATAAACTTATCTAGCCTAATCTTGAAGCCAGAGAGGTCTTTCGCCCCCACCGTTTCCCTCGGAAGGCTATTCCAGAATTTCACCCCTCTGACGGTCAGAAACCTTCGTCTAATTTCAAGCCTAAACTTCCCCACGGCCAGTTTATATCCATTCGTTCTCGTGTCCACATTAGTACTGAGCTGAAATAATTCCTCTCCCTCCCTGGTATTTATCCCTTTGATATATTTAAAGAGAGCAATCATATCCCCCCTCAGCCTTCTTTTGGTTAGGCTAAACAAACCGAGCTCCTCGAGTCTCCTTTCATAGGAAAGGTTTTCCATTCCTCGGATCAACCTAGTGGCCCTTCTCTGTACCCGTTCCAGTTTGAGTTCATCCTTTTTAAACATGGGAGACCAGAACTGCACGCAGTACTCCAAATGAGGTCTCACCAGCGCCTTATATAACGGAAGCAGCACCTCCTTGTCCCTACTAGAAATACCTCGCCTAATGCATCCCAAGATCGCATTAGCTTTTTTCACAGCCACGTCACATTGCCGGCTCATAGTCATCCTATGACTAACACGGCTACCTCCTGATGCTTCAGGTAGAATAAACAAACAAATTTATTAACTACTGTCAAGGCTGATTCCCCACTCTGGCATTTTGAGTGCAGAAGGTGGGGGCCCACAAGGATTCTAAAAATTAATACTGGCCACTCCAGGCTTGTATTAAACTCCCAAGGTTACAGCTTTTCTCTGACCTTGGATTGGTAAATGCTGCCATCACCCAAGTGCAGAACCCCTTTCAAAGCCCAGGAAGGCACACTTGGGAATTACTTCCTGTGGGGTACCCTCAAGCCCTTCCCCACCCCCTGGGAAGAGCTGAGAAAGAAAGGAAATCAGCTGTTGCCACCAGCTAATTAAACAACATGTGCACAAACCTCTTAGGACACAAAAATCCAATCCTGTTCTTAAAAAAGGTAAATTTTATTTAAAAAAAAAATCTGAGAACTCAGACTATTGCTAGATTTTAAAAAAGAGCAAATACAAGAATTAAGCACCAAGAATAGCTTTCTTGAGGTCCAGCTTAAACATTACAAGCAAAACAAAAGCACCTGGGGTTAGCACAGAGGAATCCACAAGCCATAAAGAAATAAGAGAGAAACCTAATGACGTCTTCCTAGACCTTTCCTGATCTACTTACATATCTGGGATTTCAGATGAGTAGTTTCTAGGTATGATACTGGTGGGTTTTCATACCTGGCACAAGCTTCTTACAACATAACTGCTGCCCTGTCCCCTTCTCCCCAGGAGAACAACCGCAGACAGACAAAGGGGAAGCTTTTTCTCAATTTTAAAAAAGTTTTAGCCTTCCCATTGGCTCTTTTGGTCAGGTGCCCACTCACTTCCTTTTACCTATGCATAGCAGTGAGACTTTTAACCTTTTACAGATAAAGCAAGTAGAGAACAGCTACTACCCTGTTTCCCCGAAAATAAGACAGTGTCTTATATTAATTTTTGCTCCCAAAGATGCGCTAGGTCTTATTTTCAGGGGAGGTCTTATTTTTCCTGGAGCTTCGGGGCCTTATATTCCGGGGTGGCCTTATTATCGGGGAGGTCTTATTTTCGGGGGGATGCCTTATATTACAGCGAGAGGCAAAACTGGAAGTAGGTCTTATTTTCGGGGGATGTCTTATTTTCGGGGAAACAGGGTAAGAAGGATTTTATAGCTGGCTGGCTAGGTGTCCATAAAAGGGAGCTTACCCCCCCGCCCCCTCTAAATTTATCATAACTACAAAAGATAGATTTTAAGTGATTATAAGTCAAAGCACAAGAAGTCAGATTTGGTCAAATGAAATAAAAGCAAAACACATTCTTAGCTGATCTTAACAGGCTGGCTGGTTGCCCTCCAGCCAGGCTCTCCCCTTTGGTAAGCGTTTCAGTTGCTTGGTGGTAGTGTCTGTAGATGGAGGTGGAAGAGAAAGAGCATGGCAAGCGTCTCTTCGTTTTATCATGTTCTTTCTTTCCTCTTGACTTTGCGCCCCCCCCCCCTCCCTTTCAGGGTCAGGTGAGCATTACCTCATGTTAGTTCCAAACTGACCAAGGGAAGGAGGGTGACTCACTTGAGAGTCCAACAGATCCTTTGTTGCTGCCCAGGCCAGTGTCCTTTGTTCCTGTGAGGCTGGGCTGGGTTTGTCTTGATGAGGTGTGAACTGCCCCTCTGCTCCTGGAGAGTTTTTGCCTGGGCTTGTTTTAAGCCATGAAAACACATTTTCAGCCTCATAACTACATACATGAAATTACAACCTATAACATTACTAGAACAACAATGCTTAGTGCATTATGAGCCTTCCAAAGACACCCGACATGACAAACTTTGCACTGGATACCACACAATCATATTATAAAGATGGACATGGGGGTGCAGGGTATTCCCTGAGGTACAGAGCGTCACAATGTGTTCTGTCTTTATTTTTTTATTTTTTTTTTTTTGGTCCATTGCTTGGAACAATATAGCCAGTCCTTTCTATTTTATTTCTTCTAAGTAGGGGTCTCACATTTGAATTAATTTACCTCAGTGAATAACACAGGCCAATATCCACCTGCAGAAGAGGCTGTTGCAGCCAGAATCAGGTTTCCCACTTTAACAAATTGTATCTAGATGGCTAGCTAGAGACTTCTGACCATTCAGTGCTTCAGCTACATTTATGACCACAGCAAACAGACTTTTGCTGTGGTTCAGCTCCTGTCCTGAAACTGACCTTGGTGTGACTGGTAAATGATTAGTAAATGCCCATTCTGTAGCAGCATCCCCATCCTTTTATAGTAAAGCTTCTCATAGTTAGCTCCAGTGCCCTGGCCAAATTCCATCTTGGGTAATTCCATTCTGTCTCCTTAAAGTCTCCCTGTCATTTCAATTAGGCACAGGATTCTTCTTCCCTGCACAACAGTTTATAATGAGAAGTGTTGCTAGGGGCTGTCAAACGGCTGCCACCTTCACTCTGGGTGGCTGTTTTTTCTTGCTGGGTGTAGGGTTTCTTGCGTGCTCTGCAAAGCCCTTTGGAATCCTTCAGGGTGAAAGATGCTCTAAAAATACATCTCTGTTGGGTGTGGTACATAATTATTTTCAATTAATGCAAAACTATTCTAGCATGCTGGCTGGAAATTCCACTAACCGTCATGCATTCATTAGGCAGAGGTGTCTTGTTGCTTGAAAAACTTAAATGATGGATTGAAATCAATCTATGCTGACATGGGGGGGTTGGAAAACCAAGAGATCTCCCTTCTCACCTGTGGGTGTGTAGTGGGCACTGGGGCATTGTTTTCTTCCCTCTCCTTCAGTCAGGTGCAGGGCTACCATGGGAAACACCACCAGTGATCGATTGTCTGGGGAACGCCATGGCTCCAAATCTCACCGCTCCGATGGAGCCAGTAGCACCCATTCCACGAAGGATCATCCCCACAAGATCATGGTGGGCAGCACTGATGACCCCAATGTTTTCAGCACCCTTGACTCCAAGGTATGGGCTGGCCTCTCTGTCCCATTCCCCATCCTTACAGGATCATAACCAATGATGCAGGTCACCATATTGGCAGCTTTGCTGAGCTCATTTTCTAGCAGATCTGAGTCAGACATTTGTGGGGTTTTTTTTTTGTTTTGTTTTGGAAGTGCCTAATTACCCTACTGTGTGTACAATACACCCCACTACAGTCAGTGCCTAGGGGTGATAGTGTGTGTACAGAACACCCCTAGTCAAAGGGTATCAGGAAAAGGGGCCCATTTAGAAGAAAGTCCAGAGAATGGAGTGAGAAGAGGACACAACACAAAGGCTGTCATTTGGCTTGGACAGAGAAACTAGGAAATGACTCGGGCACATCCTCAGCTGGCGTAAATTTTCTTAGCTCCATTGTCTGAAGTGGAGCAATAATAATGTAATGCCAGCTACAGTTCTGCATCTTAGACTCCAGAGTCTAGGGGAGAAGGGAGTCATCCTCATATTGAAGGTAGTGCATAGATCAAGGAAGGTGAGAATAGAGGCATTTGGATACTACAGCAAGGAGAGCCGTGTAATTGCCTAGCTCCATGATGTGGCAAAGGGGTCTTGTGACTTGGACACAGAGATTGTTGGTGAGGGCAATGGAGAGGAGGAGCGAAGCGGAGAGGAAGTCAAAGCACTGGAGTAGATGCCGGGGGGGGGCAGTGGGTGGACAACAATTGGGTAATCTGTGGTGCATTGTGGAGCTGGAAAATCTGTGCTGCTCCTGCTCTGATGTGTGCTGAAGGGCTATGGAAGAACAGTGTGATTGGAGAGCCAGCCCTGATCCCTGCTGTATCTGCACCTTGGCTAGGCTGTAGGATGGCTCTTGTTTTCTTCATGCAGCTTGCTGGGGAGAAGGAGTTTATGTCATGGCAGCATGATCTGGAAGAGTCAGTAAAGCCTTCACAGCAGGCTCGTCCCACTGTCATACGCTGGGCTGATGGAGGCAAGGAGGTCTTCATCTCTGGGTCCTTCAACAACTGGAGTGCCAAGATCCCACTCATCAAAAGGTATTTCCTCTCTCTGGGAAGCCTTTGCATATGCAAGTCGCAATAACTTGAGAAAGAGGGGTGATATAAAACACATTGGTTAAATAATTTATTTAACCAGTTCCCTCTACTAGATTTCTCACTGTTCTTTGGGTCTGTGTTCCTTAGTTGAAATACGGACTGGCGAATTATTATGGTTTTATTAGCCAAAATAGCTTTGAAAAACAACAAAATTACAGCAAGTGAAATAAAGTTGGTAATAATGTCTACAGTGTCAAAAACTGAACTCTTGAGACGTTGCTATCTTCAAGAAGTAATAAATCAGTTCAGTTAATTCAAGGGCTTAGTCTTGGTAACAAAAATAAGCTACCTTTCCCAGTTCTATACTAATCTGGGCAGGTGATTTTGGTGTCAACATGGAACTACAGATCCTTAAATATGGATCCTTCCAAGCATTTCTGCCAGTGGAATTATGGGACTGCTTGTGGCAGTCCAGTGTGTGGTGTTGGTTCAGGTTGTTTGTGAATGTACAGGGATAGCATGGGACGTGTGTGTGTGTGTGTGTGTGAGAGAGAGAGAGAGAGAGAGAGAGAGAGAGAGAGAGTGGGGTAGGACTGGTCTGTGATGTGTTGAGATGTCTCTCGATGCGGAGTGTCTCTTAGCACAGTGGTTCTCAACCAGGGGTACACGTACCCCTGAGGGTATGCAGAGGTCTTCCAGGGGGTACATCAACTCATGTAGATATTTGTCTAGTTTCACAACAGGCTACATAAAAAGCACTATAGTGAAGTCAGTGCAAACTAAAATTTCATACGGACAATGACTTGTTTCTACTGCTATATACTATACACAGAAATGTAAGTACAATATTTATTTATATTCCAATTGATTTATTTTATAATTCTTTGTAAAACTGAGAATGTAAGCAATTTTTCAGTAACAGTGTGATGTGACACTTGTGTATTTTTATGTCTGATTTTTGTAAGCAAGTCATTTTTAAGTGAGGTGAAACTTGGGGGTACTCAAGGAAAATCAGACTCCTGAAAGGGGTACAGTAGTCTGGAAAGGTTGAGAGCCACTGTCTTTGCATTCTGTCTGTGCTCTCCAATTGAATTCTGTCTGTGCTCTCCAAAGCAGTACTGCGTGAGCTGAGCTCAGGCACTAGGCTCAGGCTCGAACTATCTAGGACTGGTGTGTCCGGTGACCCTGTGGAAGAGCAACCTCTGCGGTGCTATTTCTGTAATGACACTGTGTCCTGTTCTCCTCTCTCTCCTTTCAGCCACAATGACTTTGTTGCTATTCTGGACCTGCCCGAGGGTGAGCACCAATACAAGTTTTTTGTGGATGGCCAGTGGGTTCATGACCCTTCCGAGGTAACTCTCAGCTGTTTTCTCTCCTCAGAGACTCAGTGAGTGCTCTTCTTCGGCTCAGTATGCTGCCTCAGCACTGCGGAAATGCAGTGTGCACCCCATGCCCTAGGCTGGTTCAGCCTCTCCTCCCTGCTTCTCATGTAACATTTTCTTCCCTTGGCTAGGATTGTACAGCACCAGCAGCCCTCACCCTGCTTTGATTGGTGCGGCACTGATTGCCCCTCTCTATACTCTGGTAACATGTTGAGGCTGTTTCACCCCATAAGCATTTCTGTGCATGTAGCTAATGGAATAGCTTTTTGAGCCTCTCTGCATCCATGTCCCAGGCCCTTGCTTCCCAGGACTAGCTTTACAGCAGATTCCTCCCCATGGCCTTGACTCCCTCATGCAGCAGTCTAGGTTTGAAATTAAAATTAAGGCATTTTCTTTAACATTGCCTGGGTGGAGGTGCAGAGAGCAGGAAGGGATTGGTGGGCATTGTGGGGTGAGGAGGGGTAGGGATGGGAAATAAGATACCAGTTCCACTGACTTATTCCTTGTGGGGCCTAGCTCTATGCTCAAACAGACCATGTAATCCTACTTAGATCATCATCTGGTGACCCTCAACAGTGTTAAAAGGGGCAGCTGGGGACCAGAATTCCTTTAAGCCAGTTTCCGTATAACCAGCCAGATTAGGGCATCTGGTTCCCTTAATCTCCTGCTCAGAGGTGATGCCTGCAGCTGATAAAGGGGCAATGTGACAAGCATAGTAATCTAGTTATCTGCTGGTAGGAGGATGGGCCTACAGAAGAGGATTATTAAAGCACAGTGTGGGGGTGGAGTTGCATAGATTGCCAAAAATTGAGAGTAATTGGAAAGCAAATGGGCGTGAACAGTGAGAAAATGCTAATGAGGCATGCCTGTGAGCCCGTGTTCAGATAAGAGTCTGAAACTTCTGTATCCTGGAGTCTAGCAGGGCATTCTTCAACATAGTGTCTCTTGAGCCTTGGGCAGCTCTTGTGGCTTATCTGCTCTACCTCTGCCTCTTGGCTTGACACACGGATGGGTGATGTATGTGCTACTGTAGCAGGGGGATAGATAAATGGAGATGTGTGATTGTCCATGTGCAGGTGGGGGAGAGAGGGCTGGGAAAAGTGTGGGCTTGGCTACACTTGCGGATGTAGAGCGCTGGGAGTTAAACCAGTCTTCGGAGACCGCAGCAGGGAAAACGCAGCTGTGTGTTTACACTGTCAACTGCAAGCACAATGGCGTGGCCACATTAGCAGCTCTTGCAATCCCACAAAGAGCAGTGCATTGTGGTAGCTATCCCAGTGTGCAAGTGGCTGCAACATGCTTTTCAAATGCGGGAGGGTGGAGTGTGACAGGGAGTGTGTTGTGTATATGTGGGGGGAGAGACAGTGTGTTTTGGGGGCAGAGAGCATGTCAGCATGCTATCTTGTAAATTCAGACAGCAGCAGACCCTCCCCACACACACACACACACTCACTCACAATATCAGCATTCCACTTAATGGTTTGCTTTGTCCTGGAGCAGATAAGCATGCAGGCTGTCAGAAACGGAGCTTTGAAAGGGGATATCCGCATGCCTGCAGCCGATTTCAAAACAATGAGAAGAGTGGCCACTTGACTTCAGGGGATTATGGGACTTTCCGGAGGCCAGTCACAGCGCAGTAATGCAACACCTCGTCCACACTGACAACTGGGCATTTCAGCGGGGGCGCAGCAAGCTTTATGTGTCTCGTGGAGGTGGATTACCAGGAGCACTCCAGCTGCAGTGTTCAGGTGCTCTACATGCCTTGCCAGTGTGGACACCTCAGGAGTTAGGGTGCCCGGGGCTGCTTTAATGCGCTCTAACTTGCAAGTGTAGCCAAGCCCTGTGAGTGTGATTGTGTCAGTGGGAAGAGGATGTAGGTAGATCACTGTCTTCACTTTTCATTTCAGCCTGTGGTCACCAGCCAAATGGGCACCATTAACAATCTGATTCACGTCAAGAAGTCTGACTTCGAAGTATTTGATGCATTAAAGGTGGATTCTCTGGAGAGCTCAGAGACTTCGTGTCGAGGTACATTTCTCATGGCTCTCAGTGCTTGCTGACATTGACTGTGACACGTGCCTCTTTCCTCCTTCGAGACTTGCTCAAAGCTCCTATGACACTGATTGCACTGAAGGGAATGAGCCCCTTGAGTTGGAACTCCAGCTGACAGCTGGGCGGGTGCCTGACACACAGCTGCGAGGAGTAGTGTTTGTTGTTATATTGCACCATTGCCCAAGGACCCAATGCTGTGCAATGCACACACTAGTGTCCCCTCTCTGAAGAGCTTGCTGTCTGAGTGCCTTGTAAGTGTGAGTGATTTAGTTGTCTGATCTGAGCCTTGTAAGTGTGAATGGGGGTCAGTTGTGTGAAGGTGCTGAGGTGCCAGAGTTTTTTAAAACTGAAATCTAACACGCTAGATTTGCCAATTTTAAGCGTTCTAGCCAGTGTTGGAATGGAATTTAATTAGGATAACCTCTTTTTAATGAGTCCGGGGAGCACTGGTTTACTAATTTTACCACTTTTACCTTGGACAGTTTACTAATTCACCCAGAACCACATAAATGGACAATCAATAGTTTATCAACCAACTGTAGATACAAGCAATAATTTAGGCATGTACTGAACACAAAATACACATGCAGTCATGTAATTAACATAAACCAGTGTGAGGGCCTGCAGCTATACCAAGGAACAATACAAATCACCAAGATTTCTTCTTACGTTTACTGACAATCATCAGTTATCAATTCTTTAGTCCCTGTAATACATGATCATGCTTCTGGGACTTCTCCAAGGAGTAAGGGTGCACTAGTCCTAGGGCACACTGTGGTCACTGCTATTGGAATTGTTTGGTATGAGGGGTACTAGTTTAAAATATCAAGAACAATTGCTTAAAGTTGTTTTAAGTCTCTTAGGCCAATTTGTGGAGTTGACAAAGGAGAATATACATAAAACATTAGATAGTTAAATGCCAAAATATAGTTACTTGAGGTCTCACTAAAAAGAGTGTGGCGCCATCAAGGTAACTCTGTTATTTATGCTAACGACCAGAAAGAAATACAGTCCCTGAAATACAACATCATGACTTCTTAGTCTGTAATCCTGGGATCGGGGGAGACTTTTCCATGCTGCTTGTCCGAGTGTCCGTAGCACTTCTGCATTCTGCAGCTTCTTTGTAGGTTTAGTTAACTGCTTTGTCCTGTAACCCTGGAGAGCGGGGTGGGGGAAACTGTCTACAGGGTACAGCGAGCTTTGGGTACTCTGACCAGGGTCCTAGTGGGGGCCAGCTATCATCACTCAATTAGGGTGAACTGCAAAAAATGGGGCAGCCAAACCCGCAAAAGCTGGCTGATATTCCAATACTTAGGTTTACCAAGCTAGCATAAAACAACTTCTTTATTACCTTACCGGTTACTCAGAAGTCCAAACAACACAGTTCCCTTAAAGTGATCCAGCCTCAAGTCTCCATCCAGGTGCCCACGTCAAATATGATGAAAATTTCTGTAAATCTTATTTCATCATATAAAAGAAAAGGTTCTACCAATCCCAAAGGATCGGACACATTACCCCCTAGGTTATTGAATATTCCAGATCTTACCCAAATACACACTACAGCCAATTCTTATTAACTAAACTAAAATTTATTAAAAAACGAGAGAGAGAGTATGGTTAAAAGATCAACATACATACAGACATGAGTTCAATTCATTAAGGTGCAGATTCATAGCAGAGATGGTGAGCTTCGTAGTTGCAAAGAGTTCTTTTAGAAATAGTTCATAGGTTATAGTCCAATGTCCAAATCTCATATTCAGGGCGTACCAGCATAACTGGGACCTCAGTCTTGCGACTGGAACTTCCCCTGATGAAGCCGAAGCAGATCTGAGATGACAGAATCAGGACCCAAGGCTCTTTTATACAATTTCATGTCCTCTTTGACAGATTGGGATTTCCTGGGGGGAACAAAAGGTAATTAGGATGACTTTGAAGGAGGTCCATCACCAGTACTTAGCTATACGGGCCAGTCTTTGTGCTCCAATTTCAGCTCTTGGTTTCTCTGCCTCTGTTGGTATCCAGTAGATGGTGTCTATGTATAACAAATATCTTCAATCTCTTTCTTATCGGAGGCTCTTTATGTTTGATTCATTTCAAATAGTGCATTTCTGTACTAACCCAGACTGTTAACTGGAATTTCTCCTTCTTTAAGCGATTTCTTTTAATATTCCAAAGTTACACCTTGGTGAGTTGCTATCTACTTTTCTGGTCACAAGCTTCCTAGGTGATTTCAATTTGTGTTCTACACTGATCTCCGGTTCTTAATTTCCAATTAGATGGGAATTCTCACCACATGCAAATCATGAGAATTTCCTGTCTAGGAACTCTCCTTTCCTGGGAATTGTGCAATTCAACCTTTAGTTTGATTGACGCTCCCAACGAGCTGTGCCCCTGTGGTGATGTGCGTATTGATTCCCATGCTCTATTGTTCCATGAGGAGGCTCCAGTTTGGGATGTGCATAGGGGTGCATGGTGGTAATCCTGGTCGCTGTGGAGACGAGGGAGAATAAGGTGATTGCTTCCTAGTTAGGTAAGCAGAGAGAGGTCTGTAATAACCTATTATCAATATATATTCAAGGCATATTTGACATCTATACATCTTATAGCCTGCTGGGACCAGAATCTTCCATTGTGCAAGCAACTGGCTAGTTTAGTATCAGAGTTGATTGTTCTAGTAGTAACCTGTGTAGAAAACCTCCCATTTTCTTTCTGCTCACGTTGCAGCAAAGATCACTAGGTTACCTCTCCAGATGCCAGCTGTGCTAGGTTGACCTGGAATCGCTGACTGGTAGTTTAGTCATGCGTCAGGGAGTCCTGTAGCAGCAAGTCATGTAGATCATTTGAGAAGCCCCTCTGCTGCTGCTGATGCATCTTATACAGCAGTGGTTTTCAAACTTTTTTCCTGGGGATTCAGCTGAAGAAAATTGTTGATGCCCGCGACCCAACGGAGCTGGGGATGAGGGGTTTGGGAGGGGCTCAGGGCTCTGGACTGGGGGTGCAGGCTCTGGGGTGGGGCCAGAGATAAGGGGCTTGGGATGCAGGAAGGGCTTCTGGGTTTGGGGGGGCTCAGGGCTGGGGCAGGGGATTGAGGCACAGTGTTGAGGCGCGGACTTGCCGCTGGCGGGTCCCAGTCAGTGGCGCAACGGGGGTGCTAAGGCAGGCTTCCCGCCTGTCCTGGCACCGTGGACTGTGCTGCACCCTGGAAGCAGCCAGCAGCAGGTCTGGCTCCTAGGCGGAGGTGCGACTCTCACCCACAGGCAGCTCCCCTCCCCCGCACCCCCATCCAATGGGAGTGCTGAGCCGGTGCTCAAGGCACGGGCAGTGTGCAGAGCCCCGTAGCCCCCCTACCTAGAAGCCGGACCCGCTGCTCACCACTTCCGTGGCACAGCGCGGTGTTGGAAAAGGTAGCCACTAGCCTGCCTCAGCTGGGCAGCACCACCTATGGGACTTTTAATGTCCTGGTTGGTGATGCTGACCCAGAGCAAGTCAACCCAGCACCTTACATGCCGTGACCCACTAGTGGGTTGCGACCCACGATTTGAAAAACACTGTTATATACAGAGGCTTGTGCTAGAGTGGGAAATAAGACAGTGCAGTGTGACTCTCAAATAACCCCTTCAGTGCAGGAAGTGACAACCCCTTAGTATGGTCCTGGCACCTAGATGTATCCCCTTTGGAAGCCACTGCTTGCAGAAGGTGTTGCCAAGGCCATGGAACTGACATATTCTGTTGCACACATCTGCTCTCTTGGACTTGCAGCCCAGTGCCAATCCAGGGTTAATTAAAGAAGCCAGTGCTAGAAAGACCCTGCTGGGTCCCTCTAGTCCACTCGTGGGGTTCTTAGCGGATGTCACTAGAGCTTTGTCCAGACTTACTTAAACTCGTCTCAAGTGATGAAGCTTCTGACACTTCCCTTCACATCTCCTTGGTGTTTTGTAGACCTGTCTAGCTCCCCGCCAGGACTCTATGGCCAGGAAATGTATGTGTATCGACCGGAGGAGCGCTTCAAATCTCCACCCATCCTCCCTCCTCACCTCCTCCAAGTCATTCTCAACAAGGACACCAACATCTCTGTGAGTAGTAGCCTCTCCCTCTGAGTGGGTACATAGCTGGGTGTGGAGCAAGCAGGGGAGTTTGGGCTGAGCGCTAAGAGGCTCTGCATTAAGAGCAAAGGGGGCAAGAGGGTGCCCCACAGAGTTCTACAACATGTCCTGCTGCAGTCCTCCTAACTGTATGGCCTGAGGACATCATGGATCTCAGCATGCAGTACTCCAGGGGTTCTCAAACTTCATTGCACCGCAACCACCTTCTGACAAGAAAAATTACTACACGGCCCCAGGAGGGGGGACTGAAGCCTGAGCCTGCCTGAGCCCCGCTGCCCCGGGCGGGGGCAAAGCCCAAGGGCTTCAGCCCCAGGTGGGGGGGCCTGTAAACTGAGCCCTGCCACCTAGGGTGGTGGGGCTTGGGCTTTGGCCGTGGGCTCCAGCAAGTCTAATGCCAGCCCTGGTGACCTCATTAAAATGAGGTTGCGACTCACTTTGGGGTCCTGACCCACAGTTTGAGAACTGCTGCAATACTCCATCTCGATCCAAGCAGACAGCCCTCACTGTGTGCTGGTCAAAGCAGGCTGTACCTCTGCTCTGTGTTGGCTCCTTGCTCTCTCTGGTGCAAAGCCTGGGCTCCATCCTTGCTCTAGACAATAGAACATGGCTAAAATCCAGAGTATAAGTCTAATGTCCACTGAAATGACTGATTCGTGCACACCCTAAAATGGGCTGGGGGTAGCATTTGCGAGTTGTTTCCGCATGGAGAGCCTGTCTGTGGCTGCCGCTCCCAGTTCCCATTTGCCTCTGTAGACTGACCCTTCTCCTTGTTCCAGTGTGACCCAGCTCTTCTACCGGAGCCCAACCATGTCATGCTCAACCACCTCTATGCACTGTCCATTAAGGTAAGTGATGGTCACACGGTGAGGTACCTGCTTCACCTCTGAGGGCCTACGAGAGGCTACTGCTTTTATGATCTTCCCTTTCTGCTACGGGGTGTTGTGATGTGTGGCCCGGAAGTCTACACAGCAATGAAATGGATGCACAGCCTGAGCCGGCTACAACGGGCCAGCCGCGGGTTTGTCTTTGCTGTGTAGACATACCCCAGAGCTCCTCTTCAGGTCTGGGAAAGGTACTCTGAGCGTCACCGCTAAATGCAAGGTGGAACGGATTGTTTAGCATAGGTAGCACATATTGTAAGGGGCCATACCAGGTAGAGTGGCCTGCTAATGTCCCTGCAGTCAGAGCACAAAAAGAAGAGGTTAAGTGGGCTACAGATTGTTGTAATAAGCCCCCTGGTTGAGGGAGCCAAGGGGGCACTGAAACAGTTGGCTTGGCAAACTTTAGTGGTTCAAGGTGGATCAGGGTATAGGACTGTGGGGGCTGACCATGGGGGCTGGAGAGGCACTGGGGCTCCCTAGCCTACTGCCTAGTCCAGTTCCAGCCTGGCTCCCTCATTCCACATTGGCCTCTAACCTTGTTCTACTCTGTCCTTCCTATTAAAATCCACTTTTAGAGTGTGTAACTGTCTGAATCCCGCTTACATACAAATCTCATCGCAGCCTGAGTTATGGCGCTTCTGGGGTAGCTGGCATCTGCCCACCAGCCAAAGGGAATGTGATCTCAATTACGGGCTAATTTAATGGGCGTGTTTAATGGGCAGACACTCTAGTCCCCCCCCCCCCCCCCCCCCCCCCCCCCCCCCCATGGCAGTACAGAAACTGGCAAACAGGCAGGGTGCCAGCCCAGAGCTGAGTGACTGAGACCGAGCAGGAAGCTGCAAGGCTCCCTCTGGGATTGATGGTGAGCTACGTGTGGCTTTGGCTTCCCAAAGTCTGTCCCTGTGGGCTGGCCTAGCTGCTGTTGCTGCACCATAGGAGGAGGCAAGGCAGCTGGGCCGGGGGCTCTGCCATCGCTGTGGGTGGAAGGGCTGGAAGGCCCTGACTGCTCCCTGCTCGCCTTGGGGAATGTTTTCACTAATGTCTCTGAGAACAGCGCTTCTCTGGGGCAAGAGCAGCAGCTTCAAACACTGCTCTGCCTGCCTGCCCAGCTCAGACTCACATGGGCTCCACTGTCTTCCTGAACTCCCCAGCCCGTCCCACTGGTCCCAGTTGCCTGTTGGCCCCTGCTCATCGCAGCCTGCAGGTGCTGTGCTTCGCTGTCACTTCCATTGATACCCTGTAGTCCCCACCGCAAAGTGCAGGATGTGCTGAACAGAGCCAGTCAGAAAAGGTATTTCCGGAGACTCCATTTGGGGTGAACCAATACAGAACGTTTTGGGCAGCTCTCAGGGGAGGGTCTCGTCTGTCCCACCCTCACCGGAGCTTGGGGGGAGGCAGAGCAGCCTGGCGCTCTGCCTTTGCACCCCCTGTGGGATGTAGGGAGACCTGCCTGTGTTTAGTTAAATCGGTAACCGATTTAGCCAGACTCGCTGTGCTGATCGGCATTTTCCCAGGACGTGGAGTTTTTGTCGGAAAACTTCGGACAGCTCTAGTGCCAGATGCTGCGCCCAGAGCACTGCTACCAGACCCTCATGTCATCCACAACCAACTTGCATGGCCATCAGGATCTAGCTTGGAATTTACCTCCGGGGACTTGTCTCTGCTTGTCTTTCTGTGCCGCTCTGATTCCTCTGCTCCTCTAGCACTGACCTTTCTCTCTGCCTTCCCACAGTCCAGCCAGCACAAGAGCAGTCTCTGCAACTGCTGGTGCTAGCAACAGCTCCCTGTTCTCTGTCTCAGTGACTCTCCTCGTCTCAGATCTTGGCTAGGAGCTGTCTCTCCCTCCCTTCCCCTTACTACATCAGTGTAACTGTCCCAGCACTGTGAAGTATCCTGGGGCCGTGGTGCATCTATGATCCACACCACTAGCACTCTGCTGTGTTCTCTTGCAGGACGGCGTGATGGTGCTCAGTGCCACTCACCGTTACAAGAAGAAGTATGTCACCACTCTGCTGTACAAGCCCATCTGATCGTGTGTCTCGCCGCGTAGCACACGAGGAATGCCATGTTGTCTGCACGCACTGGGCCACAGGCCTAAGAAGAACTGGTGGTTGGCTCTAGCTGAACCTGGCAGGGGTGGAAGGGGATGAGCCCAGCCCTGTTGGGTGTCTGAGCTATTCCCTCTGTATTCTGTTGGTGAGATTTGATTTGACCCTTTCATAGCCTGCCTCTGTCGGGTCCTCTGGCTTTGCTGAGTTCCCTGGCTTGGTCTACTGCCTGCCAGCCTGGCTCCCCATGGGGGAGTCACAGCAGGGAAGGAGCTGTCGGAAGCTCTTCCCCAGCCCCTCTGCCTGCAAGAGCTTTGGACAGTTCCTCCGGCGGTTGCCTGCGGTGGGGCAGAGCCATGTCACTCTCCCTTTGCACCCCATGCCAAGGCCCTCTAGAATGGCCTGCTTCAGGGCAGAGTGCAGGGGGTGTCTGCACCTGAGCTCCGCAGGCCTGGGCTGGCTTCCTACCTCCCTGCACTTAGCTAATGGGACTGGAATGTGCACATGGCTCCCCTGAGCAGAGACCAGGGTTAGTCCCAACCCCCCACCAGCATAACACACACACACACACTCACTCACTGCATTGGAGGGTTAGTCCCAACCACTGCCCCACACACACACTGTCCTGCCCGCCTCAGGCATTGCCTCCCCCAACATTCAGCTCTTGAGCTGTGGGCCTAGGCCCCAGAACGCTGAGCCTTGACTTCTGTGGGGCCAAGAGGTGGGAATTTCCCAGGTTTAGGCCACAGCAGAATGGCTCTGTGTTACCCTCCCCAGGCCAGTGCAGCATAGGAACTGCTGCTGTGATGCAGCAATTAGCGCCCCTACCCATCTGAGAGGAAGAGCCTGAGCTGCTGAGATGTCTGTCACATGGAGCCTGGGTGCTCTCTCTCCTGACGACGGCCTGCTCCAGCGCCTGTGGGGGGCAAGGGAAAGGCTCCTGCTGCGTCCGTGGCCCTTGCACCAGCTCTCAGCAGTCTGGGTATTTTGTGGGAAGAACTGCAGTGCTAGTGTACCCAGCAGCTGCCAGGGCTGCTCTGTCTGTGCAGGGGGCTCTCACATGCACTGGGGTTCTTGGCCTGGAAGCTGATCTCACTGTTGGGATGACAGTTTCCTGCCCCATTGCACTGAAGTGGCTGGTTCTGTCTTGGCTAAGAGCTTTCCCAGGGTCCCAGTGCAGCCTTCTCTCACTCCTCTGCCATTGCCTCAGGCTGGGCTCCGCAGAGCTCACTGGCTCTGCAGCCCTTCTTTCTGGGGGAGCACTAGTGGCTGAGCTCGGCCTCCCTGGATCATTTGTCCTGAGGAATGTTTAGTGAGTGGCATTGTCACAAGCCCTTTGGGCTAAGCCTCTGCCAGGTTCAGCTCTTAGCTTGCGGGTGGGGAGGGGGCATTGCCGTTGTATGCAATTGCACTTTACCAGTCACATGGAGAGCACTGGCTCCCAGTCCTGCTGGAGTGCCTCCAAGGGCAGGGGTTGCTTTGTGTGATGGTGAGATGAACACGGCTGTGCATGCTCCGCTGGACCCTGGAAGGGCTGCAGATGCCCAGAGACGAGCAGCCGGCTGCCTGGGTGGGAGACCAAGCTGGACAAGCAGCAGCAGCAGCTTCTGCCCAGCCCAGTCAAACCAGCGTGACCAGGGTGCTCACTGACCAAGAGGGAAACTTCTGCTTCGAGGTGAAAAGGAGGCAGGGCCAAGCCAGTCCTTCTGGGGCAGCTGCCTCTTCCCCTGTCGGCGCGGGGAGGACTTGGCACTAAGGGCTCGCTGACAGGTCAGCCTAGCACTGCTCCAGCGCTGGGAAGGGCAGGCACTGGCTCCAGGCTATGGATTAATTATTGCTCTCTGTGCTGCAGGGCCTGGCTGGAGCTATTAGCATGACACGCACAGCAGAGGCTCCTGCCATTGTTAGGGCTGGTTCCTCTAGCATGTACGAGAGATGCTGGCTGCCTCAGACCAGGCCAAGAGCCCGAGAGTCAGCTTGCTCCCTGGTAACCGCCCGTGAGCACCTGTCAGACGCAGGGAGCAGAGGGCCAAGCTGAGGCAATGCTGCCAAGCAGTATGGGACTGCTGCCTTAAGGCAGAAAGCCCAGAGTCTGGGTGCTGTGGCCACTTACCTGCCTGCCCCGTGAGCATGGCTCTGCGGCGAGGCATTGGGGCTTGGCTAAAGGAAAGGGCTTGGACCAGGACATGCTGGGCACTGGCTCCCATTGCCAGCCCCTCACAGTCCCTGGTCCTGGAGGCATGGGGGTGAAGAGGGGCAGGTCTCCTGGTGCTTGGGTCACACACCCAGGAGAGCTCAGCCTACCATGAGGGGGAAGCAGCTGAGCCCCTTGTCCTGGCCCAGAGCCGTAGCCCAGCAAAGGAATGCAGTGAGTGGGTCACACCGTACTGCACAGCTGGGGGCTGCGCTTCAGTTCCTTGCATGCTGCGCAGGGATGGTGGAATCCCCAGCATCGAGCTGAAGGCATCCACTGGTCCCTGTCCTGCAGAAGCAGCAGGTGCAAAAGCCCCAGGAAGCCCTGCTGGTTCTGCTGTTGGTGCCTGTGCTGTAGCTCACGGCTGCGCTCTCCCACGGGAGCTGCAGCAGAGGCACAGGGCTAGTGATGCTGTAGGGGGTGAGGTTAGCCTCAGCCAGCCCTTTCTGCTAACAGCCCGCACAGCTGTTTACTGCTGAACACAATGGCTGTGGTGAGGGGGTTCTTGGATCTTGGGGCTCTTACATGCCCTGGGTCAGCACTGAGGCAAGGGCAGCTCCTTGCTGCTGGATTTGGGGTAAGAAGGGCACCACAGGTGCCAGGCTCCCTTGCTGATTTGATGTAACTCATAAAGCCAGGCTAAGGCTTTGGCCCAAGCAATATGACTAATAAAGTTTGTTACAGAGGTTGGTGGGACCTCATCTGTGTCTGGCTGTGTCTGCATGCCAAGGAAGAGGGGCTGCAGTGAGGACCCAGGCCAGCCGTTTGTGTGGTTTGAGATGATTGGACCCTGACCCATACTAAGCCAAAACTGGCTGTGGGTGTGTCCAGTATCAGGGCTGGGGCTGCCCCTGCGAAGTGCGGGCCACACACTCCTCTCTTCCTGACAGCATGGCCTTACTAAGGTGCTGCAGGGAGGCCAGGCTCATGGGAGGGCAGGTCACTGCAGGGGAAACTCAGCCAGACAGGCCTATGGGGCAGGGTGGCAAGCTCTTCCCACTGGTGTCCTTGTCACAGTGAGGGTAGTGCACCCCCTCTCCCCATGGGAATGGCTAGGTGTGGGGATGTGTGAGAGCACCGGGGAGGTTGCCTGCCTCTCAGCAGCCTGCACTGGCAAAGCTGGGGGCAGCCTGGGTCCTAGGGGAAAGGGAGCTGGGATGGGGGGAGGCAGCAGCGCTGACCTGCCACTATTCATTAAGGTCCTTAGAGGCAAAAGACTACAGTAGCCAATGGGCAAAAAAAGTTTATTGGGGATGCCCCGCAAGGGAGCCCTGCATTTCTTAAACTTCATTTCTCCCCAAAGTTAGAGCCACGTTGGCCCCGTGGGAGGCCTGCCTTAGTCCAGGGCCCCACTACTCTCCCCTGGATTACACTCAGTCACTATATACATATCCTACAGCAGAGCCTCACCCCAGTCAAGGTTGGCCAAACTGGGGGCCTTTCCACTGCTGCTTTACAAATGGTTCCCCCCCAAAGCAGGCCTAAGATGGGTGTGTCTCCCATCAGTGCCCCTGGGGGGCAGCAACGGTTCAGCTCTGGCTTACAGGGATTTGACACTTTGGTCATGTTGCCTCAGAAATTGCTTATCACCAAACGAATGGGTGAAGGTCCCAGCAGAGAAGGGTAAAAGCAGCCTGACGTCCCTGCTATGCACGGGTTCCAGCAGGAAGGACCTGCAGGCAAAGCCATCCTGTATTGGCAAGCAGCAGAAACAAGCGCTGCTCTCTAGGGCTTGTTTTCCCCAGAGCAGGGTGGACGGAGCCTACCACCCCTACAATTACAGCTGCATCAAATACGCTGTTTGGGAGGAAACCAGCTCACAAGATGCTCCAGGCCACTCAAGCAGCCACCTACACAGTCTGCTGCTTGCATGGACTCAGCAGCTGGCTGGAGGCCACCTGCTCTATCTCCCTGGCACAGGCAATGGCAGAGTACTGGTCTAACACATGCATGGCTGTGAGGTTCCACAACAGAGGGAGTGTGGCAGCAGGATGATGGGCCATGCTAGGGGACGGTGAGGTCACTGGGAAAGCAGCTTTGCCAGTTACCCCGGATACATTTCCTAGCAGTGATTAATCAAACGAGTATGGCTCCCTGGCAGTGTGGTACCAGACAGGGCTGGTGCTAGCCCAGGGGCCAAGCCTAATACAGTTTACGGCTAGCTTCCATGCAGAGGGGTTCAGTGCCAGGGTGGGTTCGCCGTGGGGGCACAGCAGTTCTTGCTGAGCCCTGCCCAGGAGCCGTTTCAGCCAGGCTTGGGGCTCAGGAGCTGGGAAGGTGAACAAAGCAGGGCCAGCTCTGGTCCTCCTGCCACTTTAGGGTGTGGGGGCGGCTCCTCTTCCTTCCATGCTCCTGGTGGGCCGGGATCACGTGGCTCGGGTGCCGGGACAAGCCCACTGACATTTCCCCTGGAGAGAAAGCACAAGCCAGCCTGAGGATGGGGAGCGGGCAGCCATCAGACACTAACCCCCACCCCATGCCACTGGGGGCTGGGAGCCCAGGCAGGCTGGTATGGCAAGCCAGCACCACTGTAGCAGCTGGTGGCATTGGGCCTGCTGCAGCATCATGGGCACAAGAGGAAGGGGTGCCAGACTGGACAGAGGGAGGGTGAGGACAGCCTCCAGAACAGCATCCGGGACACTCCAGCAGGCTAACTGTGCCCCCAACTGTTAATGCCCTGCCAGCTCTCCCCTGCATCCAGCCACTCGCCCTGCTGCAGCCAGCATTCCCCACAGCCCTGCAAGTGCTGCCATTTCAGGACAGCGGGCAGCTCTGTACCCAGCGGCCACAAAGGAGCAGCAGCGTCAAGCTGAGCTGCCTCCAATTCCATGGCCAGCCACTCAGCTATTTGCCCAGCAGGCAGAAGCCCCACCCCCAGTTCCCTATAGGAGCATGGGCGCATATGTGGGCATAGCTGCCCACCCCCAGACAAGTTCACACAAGAGGGACAGGACCTTCCCACTAGGTGCTCCGCAATCAGAGGTGCGAGGTGGGCAGTAGGGGCTTCGTGCGTCATGCCAAGCCAGGCCCCACCCACACCCATCAGTGATGGCACTATAGCATTCAGGCCTGTATATGTGCCTGAGATCGAATTTTGGGTTCTGTTTGACTGTTATTCTTCTATCCTTACTAACATATGTGAACAAAGCCACTGTGTGTTGCATCTGCCCACAGCCAGATGGAGTTTATAGCATAATGAGTAAAGATAAGGACTAGAAGTAAAGTGTTGGTGGGAGTTTAATATAGGAGCATACAGTTGAAGGCAGCCCACTCCTCTCCCAAGCCAAGGTCAAAGAACCAGTCGGGAGGAGGGGTGGGGGAGGAAGGTGTAAGAAACACTGAAACCCAAAGAAATGGTGACCCTGGCCAGAGGACCACCTCACTCCCTACCCCTCCCGTGGGGTACAAAAGAGGTGGTACCGAAGCCCCCAGACTCACGACTCTCCAAAACGGAACATGACCATAAATTGTAAGGGGTGGGACCAGGGGTGCACACTACAGGTATAATTAAGCCTGCTATGGGAGGGGGCAAAAGGAAAAAGCCTTACTGGTGTACACAGCTGTGGATGTGCTTGCTTGGTAACCCCAATAAACATCGCATTGCCTGCACTTTGGACTCTGGCCTTCTGCTTTCTGTCTGCGTGAGAAGAACCAAGGGAGGGCGAGGGGAAGCCCTAACAGCTCCCGTCCACTTGTCACATAGCACCTCAATCCAGCCCCTCCCCAGCCCAAAGAGACATCTCCACCAGCGGGGGCTGCCAGGAGAACAAGGCTTCCTCTAGAGCTTCCAGCAGCTGCTAGGCTCTGGGCCCTGCCCATGGCAGAGCTGGCCTGGGGCTGCAGGCATCCCTGCCATTGGAGCTGGGCAAGGACAGAGGCTCTGCCAGGGATTTCCCTACACCCCTGCCCCCTCCCCCCAGTTTTGTGAACTAGTTACATGCAGTGTTGCCAATTTAGTGATTGTTTGGACATTTGAATTGAAACATTAATACACACTTTAAAAGCATATACAGTGTATGATAAAATACATATATCTGAAAAAGTATAATAGATTTGAAAAGTATGAACATAGACTAGCTTCCTTATACAGCTGTTTTTTATGACAATGTCAGTGCATTCATTTTGGCGATGTTGGCCAACCTAATAATTTCAAATTATGATTTGTAAGCAAAGTCTAAATGAGCTCTCCCTGACAGCTAGTGATGAGCTGGGGGCTGGGGGAAAGGCTTCAGGACCAGAGTGTATTTACATTCATACCTACTCTACCTAGGTATCCAGCAAACAGAGCTGTGTTGCCCAAGTGATAGATTTTGGCTGGGGTTGGGTTACAAATCACTTGAATACGGAAGGGGGTGGTAATGAAATGTTGTTATTCTTACTGTATGAGTAAAGGGCAGTAGAACTGTACTTAGCCTGTGCTGATTGAGGGCATCAAGAGAGAGGATTGAGACAGGTGTTTTGCTTGATGGTCTGCCTGAGTCACAAGTAGTATTTGACCTGCCCCTCTCCACTGTTTAAAGACAGAGCTCATTAGGCTCCATAGATAGTCTTTTGGTTTGTTAAGTGACTGCTACAGCTGAAATCACTGATAATCAGGTCTAAGTGCTTAGACCTGCTGTGGGACAGTGTTTCTGTGGAAGAGACGGCCCAGTCTGCACTAGCAGTGAGGTTCCCCCACTGAGAGCTCAGCTGAAATCACTGAAAGTTGGGTGGAACCTCAAGAGAGCAACTCACAGAGGTCACAGTGGCAGGTGGCAGCAGAAGGTCACAGTGCAGGGCCATTGGCAACAGAGTGATGGAGTGAACGGTGGCACAACGAGCAACAGTGGCCAGAGCGAACAGTGAGCAGCTGGAGGAACGAGCAAGGTGCCTTCTTGCCCCCAACCTGGGAGGTGAACTCATGTGAAAGCACCTCTGAGTCTCCACTGACCAAGGATGAATGTTAATGAGGCTGTTAAGAATGCTGGAGCCACAACACAGTTCATGCGAACAAACATGGCTGCGGCATCATACTTTCTATTTAAGCAAGAGATACCACACACTACAAACTGGAGGCCAATGTTAAGTGCATTGTCACTTGTTCATCCTGAAGTTGAACACTGGTTCTGAACAAGACCAGCAAATGCTCACTATCTTTCTGCAAGAAACTCAACTGACTGACTAGAAGCATGTGGTGCAACAGTGAAAGACTCAACAGTTGAAAAAGTGAAGAACTCCTCTCTCACCACATTCAAAAAAATTGCATACATGGCTGATGAATGCACCGATGCAAATGGGCATCAAGTATTAAGTCATTGTGTACGTTATCTTGATGTCAGTGGTAGGCCAGTAGATGCATTTCTAGATGTTCAAGTTATAGAAGACCCATCGGCTGCATCTGTGACAACCCACATCTTAGAAGAGTTAAATGCTTGTCAATTGGACCCCAAACAGATGGCTGCTTGTGCATTTGATGGAGCTGCAAACTTCTCTGGAAGACATGGTGGAATACAAGCTTTGCTCAGAGAAAAGTGTAACCCTAATCTCTCCTATACACACACTGCAGAGGCCATCTACTCCAACTAGCGCGAGTACGAGCTCCAGACTCTTCATTATATTCTTTTTTCAGCAAGAGTCCAAAAAGACTGAATATCTTGGAAAATATAGAAGATACACTGGGACTGAAGTTCAAATTAGTCCCACCTGGGAAAACCCTCTGGCTTTCTCATGAGTGATCCTTGGCTGTTGTCTTAAAATTACTCCAGCCGTTATTACTGGCTTTGGAAAGTATCTACCAAGATGGGATGGATCTAAGTAGTGAGGCTGGTGGATTACTTTTGCTACTACGTTCAGAGAAGACTATTGCCAGTCTCTCTCTTGTAAGTCTACTGTTGAAACCACTTGGGTCATTAAACAATGCCATCCAGGCATCTGCTACAACGGTAGTAGATCTTTGTCCAGCAATAGAAGCTACATTTGGCTCAGAGAGCTATTGATTGAAAAAGTACTGGTAGAAGCAAAGACTTCAGTCCAGAAGTTGACTAATGAAGACACTTATATTTAATCCTTAAGTGAAGAGGACAAGAAGTGTTTGTTAAGACAACTGAAAAAGTACACAGACTTGATTCTTAAAAATCTACAACAGCGATTTTTAGATTCTACTCAACCTCTACATAGCTTTTACAGATCCCTGTCCTACAAAACACCGACAGTTGAGTGGAGTGAGGCACTACCAGCAATGGGGCTGCCATGTGCTCAGGACAGAATAGAGAATTTGAACACAGAGTGGAATATCATACAATGAATGAATGAAGATTTGACTTCAACTTCTTTTTTATTATCACTAGTGGCTCGACCTGATCTTTATGCTATGTTTCCTGAGATGAAAGAACTAGGAATTCATCTCTTGCTACTACCAGTCACAACAGCTACAGTTGAGCGTTCTGTTTGATCATTGAATAGAATTTTGTGTTCTGAAAGAAGTCGCCTTCTGCCTGTTCATGTGAATGAACTAATGAGCATATCAACTGAAGGAATGGAAGTACCGGACACATGAGAAGCCACCAAAGATGAACGCGTTGCATTCAAGAAGTTCGTTAACAGAGTTGTGCAAAATTATAACAAGAAACCAAGAAGGATGTAGATATTGTGCTTCATAGAAGGCTTGAATAGCCAACTTTAATTTGTGTGATTTTAAAACATGAGTTAAATCTAATAAAATGTCATGAAACATTTTTCAGTTTTTACTATGGAGCCATACAGCCCATCTTCACCCTCATGATCTCACCCTTCATCGGCCCTGAACCCACCTCGTAAATTCGAACACCCCTCCCCCAATTTCAATTCCTGCGGAAAACACTGGGCTCTTCCCAGCCAGGGCAGCTCAGCGCTGCGCTGACAGTGCTTCTCACTCCACTGCCTCAGCCCTGCCCACCCCACGGCCCTGGATGGCACCTGCCACACCCCGCTCCCTGCCCACGTGCCATGCAAGGGGGACAGGCCCCTCCGGCACTCTGCAGAGCAGCCCTGTCGCCCACGGGGGCACCAGCCTGGGCCGTTACCTGCGCCAATGGAGGGAGGAGATTTGACAGAGGAGCCCTGGGGCTTGCTCTTCTGGAGAGACTCAGGAGAAAGAGAGAAATGGGGTGAGATACCCCCCTAGGGATGGGATGCGACCCCCCACTTCCCAGAGACGGGGCAAGAGAGCAAACCCACCTGGGGATGGGGTGAGAGAGAGAGAGAGATCCCTGGGATGGGGGAGGGGGAAGGACCCACTGCATGGGTAGGGGGAAAGGATGGGACAGAAAGGCAGGGCCCCTGCACCCCCCTCAGGCTCCACCCCTTCGGTGTACACCCCCCCCACTCTCCATCCCCACCAGAGACCGAGCTCTCATTCCCCCCCATTGGCTCTGCTCCCTTCTCCCCCTCAGCCTGAGCTCAGCCCTATTGCCCTCCCCAGAGTCAGCTCAGACTCTTCCCCCCACAGTCAGGCACCCCCCTGCCAACCTCAGCCCCCCTCTGCCTTGCCTTGGTGTTGCTCCTCCCTTGAGGAGTGGGGGGGCTCCCTGCCAAGCCCTGGTCCTAACTCACCTCCAGGTTTGTCCTTGCTTTCCTCAGCACGGCATGTGTTTGGGTCACTGCAACAGAGAGGGGGGGGATCAGAGCGGGCACCGCTCCCTCCTGACCCCAGGGAGAGGGTGTCAGGATTGGTGTCGCTTCCCACGAACCAAACTGCAGGGGGCGGGGGCAGGGTCATTGTAGGATCCCCCAGAGCAGCAAACCCCAGCTGGCTCCAGCTACGTGAGCAGAGAGCAGCGTAGCCAGGCCTGGCCCATGCTGGGCCTGTCTGCTTACTGTGCCCCCCTACTCCAGCCCTATGGCCGGGGGCTCCAGCGCAGACAGGACCCCAGCAATGCCAGGCCATGTCCCGCTCAGAGCAGGCCAGTGGGCACAGCCCCCCAAGCTGGCTATGCCTGATGATGATAACAGCAGGCGGGGGGGGAGAGAGAGGGAGGATGGGGCCAGCTGGCTACCAGGCACTGGTGGGGCCACTCTGCAGGGCCTGTTCATTATATTTGGATGGCATTGGAGCCATGGCCCCTGCCACAGGATGGGGATGCCAGCCTGGTATGACTGACCTATGCCAGACAGCTTGGTGAAGGCAGGATGCTCCAAGCCCCCCAGTCGCAGACTCCATGGGGAGCCAAGTTCTGAGCACCATCGGTGGCAGGTGCTGTTTAACGACGGATGCCGAGGGAAGTGGGGACACACTCTGTGCCCACCATTGCCATGGCTATGCCCACCTCCCACCACACTGGGGCACCTACAGTGGCTGACGATGAAGTGCTCCATGTTGTCCTTCAGGCGGCAGGTGTCCTGAAGGCGCTCAGCTGCACTTTGGAGCAGATTCTCCTGCTCAGCTAACCTGGCCCTGAGCGCCAGGAGCTCGTCCTTCATTGCCTGCTCCTGGGCAGAGATGGGGGCACAGTCAGCAGGGGCCATGTGCCTCTGCAAACCACAGCCTGGCTCCCAGGCACCCCGGGGCAGGCACTCGCCCCCTCCCATGCTGTCCAGAGCTGTGGCTCAGCATCCCGAACCAGGTGGGTTAGTGTGAACTACCGCAGCCTCTGCTGGAGGCTCTAGGGGCCACAAGCAGGGAGCTGGGGCTAGCCCCTTGCTCCCGCACCCCACAATGCGCAAGCCTCCCGTACTGCGCAGATGGAGCAGTCCCCTAGCTGCTGGCAGCAGCAGGCCCTATGCCCTGTCTGGTGCACCAGGCTGAGCAGAGTGATTGGGATGGTACCGCCTGGGCGAGGAGCAACACCGTCCAGCCTTCCCACAGGAGCACCCAGCGGAGGGCTCCCTGCACCCAGGAGTGCCCAGTCACCCAGACAGGCTCTTAATCCCCATCGGCTCACAAGTTGCCTGGATGAGCCCTGCCCTCCCATCCGTTGGAGCCCCGGACTCTTGGGGGCTGCCTGGGTGACCATGGGGGCAACATTGCAGGGCCAGCTCTAGGTTTTTTGCTGCCCAAAGCAAAACAATTTTTGGCTGCCCTCCCCGCCAGCCCTGGGCTCTCTCCCCCCCCCACAACTGCACCCTCCTGCCGCCCCAGCCCTGGGTCACTGGTAACTCGCTCCCAGGGCGGATCATTCAGCAGGAATTTTGGATGTGCACAGAACACAGACAGGATTGGTTCCCATATGGTTACAGAACTGCAGTAAAGTGGAACAATTTTCAGCTTGTGTGATTGAAGGATATCTGGATGCATATTATAAGACTGTCCTACATAAATGAGGAAAAGTTGAGGTGCCTTTATTATTCTTTTGTTCCATTCTTTGTTTCTATGGGGAATTTGCCAATGCAATATTACTGTCTTCCTTTTAAACAACTAAAACTAAAAAAAAAAAAAAAAATGGCTGTTGAAAATAGCAATTCCAGTCCTAATAACCACTGGGAAGCATTTCTTGCTCAATTTATTCTACTTTTTCTACAGCAAGTTACAGTGGATCAGTATATTTGATTTGGGGGAAATGAAGTAACAGCTGCCCAAATTGAGCTTGAGCACTCCTGAATTTTGAGGGTGTTCAAATCTGGAAGGCAGGTGCTAGATTCCCTTTCTGAATATTAGCTAAATCTGGAAAAGAAAAGTCAATTTCTGCTTCCATGGCTCAGAAGTGTAAATCCTCCTATGTGCCTGGTACTGTATCTAAAGCTGCCCAGGTCCTAGTAGAGCCTCCCCTCCCTTACTTTTCATTTTAAATTCTAGTGGGATCTCCCTTGCTAGGCTTCAGATAGAGAGGTGCACTGTCCATTTAGTCCACCCAATTCTTTCTTTGGGGGAGAGCCCAGGGCTGGGGTGGCAGGAGGTGCAGGTGGGGGCCAGAGCTGGGGCAGCAGGGGGTGCGGGTGTGGGGGGGGAAGAGCCCAGGGCTGGGGCAGCAGGAGATGCGGGTAGGGGGAGAGCCCAGGGCTGGGGCAGCAGGAGATGCGGGTAGGGGGAGAGCCCAGGGCTGGGGCAACACGGGGGTGTGGGCGGGGGAGAGTCCAGGGCTGGGGTGGGGGGGCGGCAAAAAACCTAGAGCTGGCTCTGTCCCTACCATTCACAGGAAACTGCAGCATGAGGTTTCAGTTCCACTCCTTCCCCCTCCCTTTCCTGTTAATTGCGGCCAAGGGAATGCTGGGAAATGTAGTTCTTTCCCTGCTCCAGGGCTGGCTCTATAGGCAGGGAGCTAAACAAGGAACTACAGCTCCCAGGGCCCCCTGTTGGTTCTCAGCTCCCATGCTGGATTCTTGCGCCCCTGCAAATTTGCCGCCCCAAGCAACTGCTTGCTTTGCTGGTGCCTAGAGCCGGCCCTGAACATTGGCATGATCTGCGAGGGGTGCCGGGAGGGTGCCACTCACCGCAGTCTGGGGCTGGGCTGGGCTGGGGGCCGCTGGCAGGGCTCCTCTCCAGAAGGTGGCGAGCAGGGAGGCGCACTGCTCCAGGAGCTGATGCAGGGCACTTGTGGCGCTCAGGAGCTGCCGGACACTGCCCCGCTCCAGGGCCTGGCGGAGGAGAGAAGACTTGTTGCAGACGCTGCCCTGCGGCTCAGTGGTCACAGCAAACTCGGAGCCCCGACACGCCTGGCTTTCATGGGAGGGCACTGCCCAGCACAATGGCCCAGGTTCCCGATAGCCCGTTGCCAGGCTGGCCCCCTCTGCAGCCAAAATAGCTCTGGAATCAGTCCCAGAAGTGATGGAGACAGGTCCCATCTGGCCCCCTTCCCTGAGGCCAGCACCTCCACTGCCCTCGCGCTCTGGCCAGCCTAGCAGTAAACGCCCCATCTCAGGGCACTCAGCTGAGTCCATCGGGCAGGTGATGGTCTCCCATGCACCCAGGTAGGGACAGACCCCCATGATCCTTTCCAGGCCCCCCAGAGCCAGCGTTCCCCAGGAAAGCTGGAGGGGCCAGCCTGAAATGCTAGCTCCCTGGATGGGACCATGAGAGCGGTGTTATGCAGGGCTCTGCCCGCTTCTCCCCTGATCCTTCCTTTCTCGACAGAGGGCTCAGAGCAGCCTGGCCCTTCCCGATATCCAGGGAGAATTACCTCAGTGCCATGGGGCTCCAGGCTGGGCATGGCTAGAGCTGGCCGCAGGTGAGAGGCCATCTGGTGGACCAGCGTTTTGCCCTCCAGGATCTGCTGCTTCAGGGTATAATAGTCATCCACGTGGCCAATGACCTGGCACCCGCCTTTGCTGGCAGACGAACTGCTTGGGGCATCTCCCGCTGGCGCAGGGGCACTCCTCCTCACCAGGGGGTTGTCCACGGGTGGCTCTGGAGCAAAGAGGGGTCAGCACTGCTGGTGTCCCTGAGAGCCCATCAGGGCTGCATTAGCCCAGTGCCAGGCCCAACGCCAAGGGGGGGTTAGTGCCAGCGTTTACATGCCCTGAGCTGGCACTTCCCTAACCCCTCACTCCCCATGTGCCCCCAAGCAGCTTGTTCTGTTTGTCCAGACTGTCTTAGGAGCAGCAGGCCGCGATTTCCAGACATCACGAGGGAGGCTGGGCACCCCCAGTTTTGGAAGCCCAACCTCAGCCACCTTAGGTGGGCTGATTTCAGGTAATGCTGGGCCCCTGCCCTGCCAAACCCAGGCCCCTCAACGTGGCTCAGGCTGGACTCCTGCAGTCACTAGCCATCTCTGAAGCTCTCGACTATGACCTTTCCCTAACATGCAACCTGCAGCTCTACATCACCCCAGCCCTCACATCGCTACTTCTCCAGGCGGCACAGGGCCAGCTCTCCTAGCCTCCACGCTTCGCATTGTCCTCCTCCGAGCTCAGCCCCCCACTCGGATCCCGCCACACGCCCGGCTCCGACGGGCCACCAGAATGCCATGCTGTATGGCTCCCACCGAGAACCTGCCACCTGCAGTCCCAGCCTCTCTGGGGGGCGGGCGGGGTGCCCGCTGTGGCTCTGCACTCCCCTGGTTCCCTGCTTGCATCCCAGCAGGAGGGCACAGCTTGAGATGCCCCACGAGACATGGACAAAATGCAGCATTCACTCAGGGGAAGAGACGAAGGGAAACGCTCTCATGCCTTGGCCTCCTGACAAGGGGAGTGTGAAACCCAGACCCAGGGAATGGGGGGGCTGGGATGCCCCACGCAAAATGGGACCCACGTGCTCTTCAAATCCAAGGCTCCCAGAACCATCTCCCCAGAAGGTGCTGGCCTCTCTCTGCTCCCTCAGGAGTCTCTGCCTCAGGCCTGGAGGGTCTCTCTAGCTCAGTGGGTTTCAACCTGTGGCCCGCAGACCCCTGGGGGCTGCAGACTATGGCTAAGATTTCCAAAGAGGTCCGTATCGCCATTCAAAACATTTTAGGAGTCCACAAAGGGTGAAAACCACTGGGCTAGCTCAAGCAGGAATTCCTGGGGAAGGGTCTCCGGCCCATGCTATGCAGGAGGTGGGACGAGATGGTCCCTCCCGGCCTTAACACCTGGAGTGTGACCAACTGACTCCCTCCTTTGGGCTCCCAGCCCCGGAGCATTCCGAGCGTCCCACCCTCGCTGCCCATGGAGCCTGGCTTGAGCCGCCCGTGCTCCAGGACCCTCTGCAGCAGTGGCCCCGCTCTTCCCTGGGGGACGGGGCACATCCATTACCTTTCATTCGGTGGGCGAGCGGGACCGGAACGCTGAGCAGGGCGGGCGGGGAGAGGGGAGCTGGGGAGCTCATGCCAACATCCCGAACTGGAGGAGATGGGCTGGAGTCTGCAAAGGTGAGACGACAAAGGGTCCATTTACCAGGTTAATGGCACTTCTGCCAGGCATCAGGGTGCCCGAGGGGCCAGCGGAGTCCACACAGTGCCCTGGGGCTGGCGCAGCCTCTCTTACCTTGGAAGGGCTGCCAGTCGGGCGTAGCCTGGTGTGCGGCGAGGAGGGGGGCAGCGCTTCGCTCCGGCTGCTGCCGTGCCAGCTGCTGCCTCAGGGCGCTGTTCACTTGGATGCCACGCAGCAGCTGCCTGCGCAGAGTTCGCACCTCTGCCAGGAGGGCGTCCAGCTCACTGCTGGAAGGTGGTCTGCGATGTGCATCTCCGCTGCAGGCTGCCAACACACACAGCTGCTCAGTCACCAGCTGTGCCTTCCACCCCCTGCACGCTGGTGTGTTGCCCCCCTGCACCTGCAGCCCCATGGATCCTCCCATCCCCAGCCACCATGGGCAGTGAAGGGCAGCCCTCAACCAGCCCCAGCTTAGCATGGCGACACACTGGGGCACGAAAAGGCTGCTCAGTGTGCTTGGTGCCCGACCACGTCAGTGTGGGGTTGAGGAGCAGGGTGCGGAGCGCCAGGGCGATGAGAAACATGCAGGGATGGGGTCACTAGCCCAACCCAGCCCAGTCACTGGCGGGGTCACAGGGACAGAAATCCCAATACGCTGCGGTCTGGAGATGCACAGCCAGGCCCCCAAAGGGCCCGAGCTCTACCCAGCAGCTCCCCAGCCAGCAAGCTCCAATGGGACCCAGCTTGCATCTCAAGGGTTCAAGGTGTTAATGACCATCCCCCCCCAACCACAAAGTTCCCAGCAGAATCCTCAGCTCTGTCCTGTAGTGACACCACACAGGGGCGGGGCACAAAACCCCACGGGTCTGGAAATCAGCTGTGGGTCCATGAGCCTGGCCCTGGCAGGGTCCCCAGTGTAGGGCCTGTGCTGGGACCCCTCATGGGCTTGGGGACACCGACACCAGCCAGCAGGTGAGTGACGTCAGCTATCGGGACACTCAACCTCGGCTCCATTGTAGCTATCTGGGCATCAACCCACAGGCCAGCAGCTGCTGTAACATCTTGTAGGTGCAGAGGCTGTTTGCCGGGACAGCTTCTGGTCTGGACAGCGTGGAGTGGGGAGGGCGGGGCAGATCCTGGACAGTGTGGGGGTGGGAAGGGGAGGGGAGGGCAGGGCAGATCTTGGACTAGGTAGGGTGGGGAGTCCCTGGCTCACAGGTGATCTGGGTGGGAGGCGTGGGGTGGGGGGAAACCCCAGGGGAGGCTGAGCTCAATGCAGGAAGCAGCTTCCCTCCCTACACCTTCTGCACCTGGTACGGGGCTGTCATAAACATACAGCTACGGGGAGCATAAAATCCCTCCTTTACCTGTAAAGGGTTAAGAAGCTCAAATAACCTGGTTGGCACCTGACCAAAAGGACCAATAAGGGGAGAAGATACTTTCAGATCTGTGGGGGAAGGTTTTTTTGTTTTGTTCTCTTTGTTGTTCTCTCCAGGTCAGCGAGGAACCAGGGCAGGGAAAATACATCTCCCAAAGCCATATCTGAACTAAGCATCTAAGATTACAAATTGTAAGTAAAGGCAAAGAAATGCATTAGATTATCTTTTGTTTTAGCTTGTGAATTTTCCCTAGGTTAAGAGGAAGGTTTATTCCTGGTTTGTTTGTTTTTTGTAACTTTAAAGTTTTGCCTAGAGGGGAATCCTCTGTGTTTTGAATCTGATTACCCTGTAAAATTACCTTCCATCCTGATTTTACAGAGGTGCTTCTTTTACTTTTGCTTTATAATAAAGTTCTGCTTTTAAGAACCTGATGGGTTTTTATTGTCCTAAAAACCCAAGGGCTGGTCTGTGCCCATCTTGTTAATCTATTTGGTTGGTATATTATTCTCAAGCCTCCCCAGGAAAGGGGGTGAAGGGGCTTGGGGGGATATTTTGGGGAAACAGGAACTCCAAGTGGTTCTTTTCCTAAATCTTTGTTTAACTCACTTGGTGGTGGAAGCAATACCGTTCCAAGAACAAGAAAGAATTTGTGCCTTGGGGAAGTTTTTAACCTAAGCTGGTAGAGATAAGCTTAGGGGGTCTTTCATGCGGATCCCCACATCTGTACCTTAGAGTTCAGAGTGGGGAGGGAACACTGACAGAGGCATTTTGCACCCCACCTGGGGGACCATCTCTGGGGGGCTCCCCACTGCAGGCAGGTGGGACCTCACCACGGCAGGGGACACAGCATGGGGCTCTAGGGAGCTCGGGGGATAGGGCTGGAGCTGGCTACACCCACCATGGCCTCACCCCATCCCAGGTCTCTGTCCCTGCCCAGAGCCCGGCAGCTGGCTGTCACGGGGGGTGGTGCCCCCGCCCGGAGCCCGGCACCTGAGGAGGGCAGCTGGGACACCCACCCCAGCACCAAACACCTCCCACAAGGGGACAGCGGGCAGGACAGACAGACCCATGGACAGAGCTGGTTATAAATCCATGGGGTTGCTATGATGGCCAGACACAGCGGAGGCCTGGGTGGATTCCCAAGACAGGCCGGCCCTGCAGCGCCACCAGGTGTGCCACCCTGCTGCTGAGGCAAGGCTGGTTGTGTGCCCCTGCCGCCAGCGCCACGGGTCTGAGATGGCACTGTTGGGCTTGTTTGGGAGTAGGACAGTTGGTCAATTCGAGCACATTGAGACATGGGGCCACGCTCTAACCAGTTGGAGGTGCTGCCCCTGCTCCGGAGTCAAGGGCTGCACTGAGCTGCTCCAGATGGGCTTCCCAGTGCAGAGGGGGGTGCTGGGGCACTTAAGAGGGCAGAGCTGGCCCCAATGCAGCAGACCGGGCAGGACAGGCTGGCACATACCCGAGGGAGCCACCTGGGAGGAACCGGAAAGGGTCTCGTGGACGCGCAGCTCGGTGCAGAGGGCTTGGCAGAGCCGCTGGTTCTCCTCGCACTGCTGCTGAAGGAGCGGCACCGTGCGCTCCAGCCTGCAGAGACAGAACAGCCGGGATCAGAGGGGCACGGCCGCACACTGGCTGCCCCCCCCATGCCCTTCTCCTGCTGGACCCCCCCCCCCCCCCATGATGTTACAGAGCAGGGCAGTGACGTCAGAGCCCGTCAGCAGCGGTGCCATGACACACCCGAGTGGGCCGGGACCCAGTGCCCCTGGGACGCTGCTCGGCCACCCAGTGCCACGCCTCAGGGCTCTGAGACACACACCCGTCTCCCCTGCCTGGCATCCCAACCCCCACCTGTGGTTGTTCTCCTGGAGAGCCAGCCGCTCCTCCCGCAGCTGACGGCTGCTCTGCCGCTGCTCTGCCAGCTCCTGTGTGAGTGTCCGGTTCTCCGCCTCGGCCTCCTTCAGCCTACAGCGCGTGGCCTCACGCAGCCGCTCCAGCTCTGGGGGGAGAGCCCCGTTACCCGGCGCCTCAGAGGGGGAGGGGAGAGCCCCGTTACCTGCCGCACCGGGTGGGGAGGGGAGAGCCCCGTTACCCAGGGAAGGGGGAGGAGGGGAGAGCCCCGTTACCTGGCAGCGGGGGAGGGGGGGCGGGGGCAAAGCCCAACAGTAATGGCCAAGGTGGTGAATGGGGCTAGGGCGGGGAGGGGCCACGTGCCTGGGATAGGTAGGGCCCAGTGCCACATGGCAGCGCCTGTAGGATGCTTGATGCCCACAGAGGTAGGACTGTGCCCAAGGGGATAGCACCTTCCCATGCACCAGCCCTGCTCTCCAATCCGCATCCACAGAGTGGGGAGCTGTAGGAGCCGCAGCCGCCAACACATGGGGGGTGGATCGGTGTGGCCCCTACCAAAGGAGCAAGGCCCAGCTGTGTCTGGGGGTCTCCTGTGATTAGGGTGACCAGATGTCCCAATTTTATAGGGACAGTCCCGATTTTTGGGTCTTTTTCTTATATAGGCTCCTATTACCCCCCCACTCCCGTCCCGATTTTTCACACTTGCTGTCTGGTCACCCTACCTGCGATTCTGGGTCCCCAGGAGCGGGGTCTGCCCCACACATACAGAGAGCCCAGATCTAGAGCCGGGGCTGGCACTGAGCGCGCTGCCCTTGGGCTGCACCCCCTGCACAGGGGCTCGTGCCGGGCAGTGAGTGGCTCGCTGCCCCCTGCCCCCTACCTCTGGAGAGGTGAGCGAACTGGAGCTGCAGGCTCTGGTTCTCCTCCCGCAGGGCTCGGGTCTCGCTGCTCAGTGAGGATGCGGACTCCAGCCCCTGGATGTAGATGTTGGTGGGATACCCTGCAACAGGAGCAGCCGTGATGTTGGGGGCAAAGCTGCCAACGCTCCCTGCAGGAGCCCCTGGGCCTCTCCCAGAGTCTGTGCCAACTGCCCACTGCTGTGCCCGAAGGAAGCCCTGGGCACTCCACCCCCAGGCTGGCCATCCACTTGCCCGCGCTGAGCCCACACTGATAGGAGGAGAGAGGACGGAACGGCTGTGGAGAAGGAACGGCTCGGCGCCATGAGGGGGTCCCCCGCCAGGATTGGGCCCTGGGAAATGGGGGCAGGGAGTGGGGTGCAGAGAGCTGAGCCCCAGCCAGACTCCTCCCTCCCAGGGAAGGAGATGTACCCACCCACCCCGGGAGCTGGGCTCTAGGGACTTGAGCAGACAACAGCGACCCCTCTCTGAGCCCCCCGAGCACCTCCCTGCCCCACACCCTTTGGGTACTGAGGTTGCCGGGTACCCTGCCCAGATCCGCACCCTGTGAATTTGGGTACAGGGCTTCTTGGGTACACCCCCCCGGATCCCCGCCCCGAACTCTCTGGGCCCAGGGGGTGCTGGGTTTCCCCCACTCTGCCCCACACCCTCTGGGCACAGGGAGTGCTGGGTTCCACCCCCGTGCTCACTACCCCACACCCTCTGGGCACAGGGGGTGCTGGGCTCCCCCGGTCACTCCCCCACACACTCTGGGCACAGGGAGTGCTGGATTCCCCCGCCCCATCACTCCGCCACACCCTCTGGGCACAGAGTGTGCTGTGCCCTGTGTGCTGCCCACCCTGGTGGCATGGAGCACTCTGAAGTCCCGTCCCGTACCATTGCCCTTGGCGGTGGTGGCGAGGCGTTTCTCCAGCTGCTCCCGCAGCCGGTCGTTGATGCAGATGGACTCCTCCAGGCGCTGGCGCAGGCTGCGGATCTCCACCAGGTGTCCTTCCAGCAAGTCAGCACCTGCACCGGCCGGGGGAACAGAGAGCTGGGTGGGACACCAGGGCTCAGCCGGGAGCAGGTCAGGAGGGCACGATGCTTCCTGAGCACCACAGCCACCTCCCTGCGTGGGCTGGCCCCTGTCCCCCGCAGCCTGAGGAGCAGGACGAGAGCAAAGGGAGCTGACAGGCTGGGGCTGCTACAGTACAGAGGGCACACGGCCCCTTTCACACCTACCCCGGGACACCCACCAGACCACGCTCCCTACAACGGCACAGTTCTGCCCTCCCCGCGGCACGGCTCTTACCCGTCAGCTTGTGGCTGTCTGGATACCCAGAGGGTAAGTGCCCATAGAGGGCCCCCATGTGAGGCTGGGCCCAGAGGGAGTTGCTCTCCAGGAAGGCAGCCCCTGCTTTCCTGTCCAGCCGGGTGGAGCTCTGCAGCGGGCAAGACTGTGGGGTGAGATGGGGAACGTGGAGACAGCGGGAGGTGCTGGCTTCCCTGAAGTTGCTGGCCAGTGGCATTGGTTTGACTGGTGGTGCGGCAAGAGGTCCCCCTAGATAGACATGGACAGAAGTGGGTCCGGGGCCCATAGGAGGGCAAGGCTGGGTGCCACCCTGGGGATGAAGGCAGGACCTGTCCCAGAGAGACTGCCCAGAGGAGGTGCCCGGACAGGAAGGCCCCGAGTGCACGTGTCCAGCTCAGAGCCACTCGTGGCTCTGCTGAGCGCCACCCAGGGACACCTTCCCCACTTGCCCCAGGGCCCTGGCTCGCCCTGGCAGCCCAAAACTCTCCCAACGAGACACCCCAGGGAGTCCCCCAGTGCTCACAGCCTCCCCACTGATGCAGGGCCCCAGGCAGAAAAGTGTGGGTCAGAGCAGTGTATCCATTGCCCCTGTGCTGCCAGCCAGGGCCTGGACTCCCAGGTTGGGGGGAGGGGTCTTGCTCTTCTTGCAGGCTCTTTATTGGCCCACTGGCCATAATCCCAAAGGCAACCTCAGCAGCCCAGATAGGCCTCAGGGCAGAGGCACTGACCATCTGCAGACCAGGGCACACTCACAGATACGATTGCGACTGTTCATTCTGCCCTGCTCCGTAGCCAGGCCAGAGAGCCCCCGCACCGCTCCTGCATCTAGCCCAAAACCCGTAGGAGTGCTGTGCCCGCTAGGCCCAATTACCAGTACAGCCCACTGGCATCCGAGGGCAGCTCCCATGTCACACCAGGCGGGGCAGCCGATGTCCCCGCTGTGAAGCACAATGCCCCGTGACACACATGCCGGAAAGCACTGCAAGCTGGACCATGCCGTGGCACCGACCCACTGGCAGGCACCAAGCTGAGCCAACACGCTGCCATGCATCGGCAAGGGCTGGGGACAAGCAGCAAGAGACAGAGGCCGAGGTATCGGGCCAACAAGCCAAGAGCACACAGGGAGCCCCACGCCTTCCCAGCCAGCCAGCCCAGCGCCAGCCTGCGTTGGGGCGGCACCAAACGCATCAGCAATGGGGCTGGGCAGCTCAGAGGAATTGGGGAAAGGAAGACACCCAGGGTCAGTCCAATCCAGCCCAGCTCAGCTGGGATATGCCCCTCCGGTGCCTGTTAGGTGAAATGAATCAGAGGGTCTCAGCACAGATCCTAGTGACCCCAGCCAGCCGCCCCACCTCAGCCTGCACCACCTGGCCCCACCACTGGCCATCTCGGCAGAGGAGCCAGACGCTGAGCTGAGCCCTGCCAGAGCCAGGCTGGGCACATGGGCTGGGGCTCCTTGGCAGATGCCAGGCATCCCTGGGTTCTAGCATCTCCAAGAGGGTTTCTCACGCCTTGCTGCTCTGAAGCCTGAAACCCACTCTGCCCAGCCACGTTGGGGCCTGGCATGATCCCTCCATGCACTATGGGGCTGGAGGATCCCCCTCTCAGCTCCTACCCTGCCCCAGTCTCTGCACTATGGATCTGTAAGGGGGGGGAGGTCCCTCTCTCAGCTCCTATCCCGCCCCCCCCCAATCTCCACAGTACACAGGAGGGATCCCCCCCTCCAAGTTCCCAGCCCTGCCCCCCAGTCCCTCTGCATAAGCAGCTTCTCCCCACCTGTCCTGGAGCTGGGAATGACCATTTCTCCAGTCTCCTCCCCTCTGCCGTGCCCACCCCCCAGCTACCTGCCCCCTCCCACCTCAGCCTTGCTGGTGCTAGTGGGCCCAGGCCAGCTGATGCCTCTCTCCTGCCTCCCCGCTTGGGAATGGGGCTGCAGCAGGAGCAGCTGGTTGGGTGAGGACAGCGTGTGCCCAGGACAGACAGACAGTGCAGGCATGGGGGGCTGCGAAAGCCATGCAGAGCCACATGCCAGGGGAAGGCAGAAGAATCAAGCCAGAGGCGCTCACTTTCTCCCAGCTGCTTCTGCAGCATGTGCAGTTCCTGCTGCACCTCGGCCAAGGAGAAGACAGGCGTCCCACAGCAGCCCAGGAGAGCAGGGGGGGCGGGAGGAGGAGGGCCGAAGGGCAGGAAGGCGGATGGCCCAGGGGCAGGCGTCAGAGGGACGCTCAGTGGCTTGGACAAGGAGTCAAAATGCAACCCTGGAGATAGGAGAGAGAGCAGAGATGGGGAGAGAGATTAGCCAGGCCCAGGCTTGGGGTGCAGCTGGCACTGGGGCTGCCCGGAAAATCCAGTCACTTGGGTGAGGCAGCACTGCATCCCCCACGGCCATACCAGCCCCCTGACAACGGGGGCCAGGCTGCACTGCGCCCCCCAGGACC
>NW_020664563.1:3857869-3880167 GCF_002925995.2 Terrapene triunguis | reverse complement strand
GGCCATCACACCAACGCCCATCTGCCACTGGACTCCTTCCCAGGTAGAACGTGGAGTGCAAAACTAATTGGAATTAATTTGCAAACTGGACACCATCAGATTAGGCCTGAATAAAGATTGGGAGTGGTTGGGTCATTACAAAACCTAAACCTAATTTCCCCAATACTAATTTCGCCCTACTGTTACTCACACCTTCTTGTCAACTGTTTGAAATGGGCCACTCTCATTACCACTTCAAAAGTTATTTTTCCTCCCTTGGTATCCTGCTGTTAATTGATTTGTCTCGTTAGACTGACCTTACACTTGGTAAGGCAACTCCCGTCCTTTCATGTATTTATACTTGCTCCTGTATTTTCCACTCCATGCATCTGATGAAGTGGATTTTAGCCCACGAAATTTTATGCCCAAATAAATATGTTAGTCTCTAAGGTGCCACAAGGACTCCTCGTTGTTTTTGCTGATACAGACTAACACGGCTACCACTCTGAAACTAAACCCTTTATGTCTCTCTGCATCTCCATATGTTATGTTCTAGTTCCAGTCCCTCCATCCCCTCATGTGGCCTGGGACCAGAGGGGTTTCCTGATGGAGACGATGGCAGGTCTGCAGAGGCTCCTAGTGGATGCCCTGTTCTGTCCTGGAGGACTGGACCCTGGAGGCAGCATTACAGCTGGTCAAAACTCAGAATTTCCATTTCACAGGAGATTTTGAAAATTAATAGTTTCACATTTCAGTTATGACACAAACTGAAGGCTCTATGATCAAGGAAATAAAGTATTTCAATCATTACTAAATAGTACCTGCCCTTACCAATTTTAAAAATAACAGATTAAATGAATATGGAATATTTCAACCATGATGTCCTATTATGCAATATTACTATTGAGAATTTATGAAAGTAAAAATAATAAAATGAAAAATAAGAAGTTAAAAATTTGAAATGAAATTTCCAAATTCTGAAACAAAAGTTCCTTGGTACATGTGGTCACAAGGGTTAAAATGAAGATGGCACTTGCAGAGGTTATGAGCAAAGAAAAGCAAATCCAGAGCCAAATCCAGCTGCATATTAGACCCCCAGAGGAGTGTCATCCACAGCTCAGTTTCCTTGTGCAGTCCAGCTTTAAAGGTGACCTACAAAGTGGGAGGGGAAAACACTTGGCTTCTGCCCTCGTTTGCTTCATTTCATTTAAAGTCCTGAAAGGCTTTTTAAAGATTATTTTTTTCTGCTTGTCACTTGCATTGGAAATCGAGGGGTCCCTGTCTACTCCTGGAGAACTCTGTGCTTGGCTGGAGAATAAGCAGGATGATGACATCACATGTACCAAGGAGGGATTTTTACTGAGTTTTACACACTCATGGATTGTCTAACTGCTGTGTGTGTGTCACTCCTGCCCAGGGCACAAGGAATGCTGCAGACCCTTGCAGTCCTGCTATTCCCTTGAATCTCAGACCCCCAGGACAATACAGGAGGCATGGGACACACCCACAGCTGCTCCACTCCTTCTTTGCAGGGATCGAAAAGTTCAAAGGCCGCTACTTCCACAGCCGGGATTACAAGAAGCCCCAGGAGTTCTCGGGGAAGAGAGTCATTGTGATCGGCATTGGCAATTCGGGAACAGACCTGGCAGTGGAGCTCAGCCACACCGCAGATCAGGTTTGGTTTAGGGAATTTTACACCACTGAATGGTCAGAATGTTGTGGCCCATCACTCTGTGACTTCAGCTGACTCAGCAGTCGAGTGCTCTTCCCCCTCGTGGCTACACTTCCCCTCCAGAGTGCAGCCATACTCGGGGCCCCAGCCCCTCTCCAATCCACACTGGGGAAATCTTCCACTTCCTGTGTTTGACCCCAATGTGGAATTCCCATTGATTTCAATGGTGTGCCAGCAGACTGGGCAATAGAGGGGAGCAGTGAGGAATGGGGAGCAGATCTGGAAGGCCCACCCATGCAGACTTGCTCAATCTGCTATGCATCAAATTCGTACCCGCTCTGATTTGCCTAGGGGGCCTGTCAGAGACATCAGGCCTACAGCCCACCCTGGGGGGATGCTGAATTGAGAACCCACACCTGCTGTATTACAGGGGTTACCATCTGCTCAAACACCCCACAACCTGAGTGAGCAAGGCCAGCAAGCCTCTCAGTCGATGTTGCTCCCAACAAAAGGCCATTGAATTCCAGTTCTACTGGGGATGGAACGCGTGCCCCGGACACAGTTCATACCACCCACCCTCTTTGTGATCTGCAGGCACTTAATGGCAACTAGGGAGAAGGCATAGACATCTCCTTACAGATATAGGCATTTGCTCACAAGTATATGCTTATGCTTATGACATGGTTTGTCAGGGCAAATGCCTGCCTCTAAGGTTATACCTGCCCTGCAATCAGAGGTGTGACTGCAGTACAGTAGACATACCTCAGCTACCTTCTATCTAGCTAGAATAACTATAGCAGTGGAGCCACAGCAGCACAATTGTCTAGCTGCTTGAGTACATACCTGGGGTCCTAGATGGACTTGTACAGCCTGTGCTGCTATGGCTTCCCCGCTATTGTGATTTCAGCTAGCTAGATCAAAGCTAGATCAGGTATCTACATGTGTTGCAGTCACACCTGTGATTGCTGCATAGACATTACCCTTGAAGAAGACCCTGATTGACCTCCTGCTCAGAACGTTGGTGTCTAGAGATGGCTCTCTGGCTTAGCTAGCTGAGCGGGTTGTGGCAAAAATGGTTCTACAGTCTCCTGAATCATAGAATCATAGACTATCAGGGTTGGAAGGGGCCTCAGGAGGTCATCTAGTCCAACCCCCTGCTCAAAGCAGGACCAATCCCCAACTAAATCATCCCAGCCAGGGCTTTGTCAAGCCTGACCTTAAAAACCTCTAAGGAAGGAGATTCCACCACCTCTCTAGGTAACCCATTCCAGTGCTTCACCACTCTCCTAGTGAAAACGTTTTTCCTAATATCCAACCTAAACCTCCCCCACTGCAACTTGAGACCATTACTCCTTGTTCTGTCATTTGCTACCACTGAGAACAGTCTAGATCCATCCTCTTTGGAACCTCCTTTCAGGTAGTTGAAAGCAGCTATCAAATCCCCCCTCATTCTTCTCTTCTGCAGACTAAACAATCCCAGTTCCCTCAGCCTCTCCTCATAAGTCATGTGCTCCAGCCCCCTAATCATTTTTGTTGCCCTCCGCTGTATCTTTCCAATTTTTCCACATCCTTCTTGTAGTGTGGGGCCCAAAACTGACACAGTATTCCAGAAGAGGCCTCACCAATGTTGAATAGAGGGAAATGATCACATCCCTTGATCTGCTGGCAATGCCCCCACTTATACAGTCCAAAATGCCGTTAGCCTTCTTAGCAACAAGGGCACACTGTTGACTCATATCCAGCTTCTCGTCCACTGTAACCCCTAGGTCCTTTTCTGCAGAATTGGTGCCTACCCATTTGGTCCCTAGTCTGTAGCAGTGCCTGGGATTCTTCCGTCCTAAGTGCAGGATTCTGCATTTGTCCTTGTTGAACCTCAGATTTCTGATCACTTTCCCCTCCTCTAAGTGCTTCAGAATTGATTCCTTGAGGACCTGCTCCATGATTTTTCCAGGGGCTGAGGTGAGGCTGACTGGCCTGTAGTTCCCCGGATCCTCCTTCTTCCCTTTTTTAAAGATGGGCACTACATTAGCATTTTTCCAGTCATCCAGGACCTCCCCCGATCGCCATGAGTTTTCAAAGTTTCCCTTTAAATGCATGTGTCTGGGCTCAGGCCCAGGGATGTTATGAACCCTGCATTTATTTCTTGGCCTAATTAATCACTCCTGGCAATGGACAACAGTCAGCTGTCAGCACTAATATTTCTAGATCTGCCCGCTGTCTGATGCTATTGGGGAGGAGTTGACGTCTCTGCAGATTTTGGGATAGGTGGAAGATAGCCTCTTCAGTGACTGAGTTGTTTCCTCCCTGCCCTGGGGTCTCTAATATGGCCCACCCTTAATCAAGCAGAACTAACTGCACTGCATTTGGGAGTTCTGGTGGCCAGACACATGCCTTTGACATGCATCTGAATTGGAGCAAAGGTCAGTGTGTTTTTTCAGACAGCAGAAAGTGCTATGGGATGACATGACTGACAAATGCCATGATGCTTGTAGATTTATCGTCTCTCATATGCCATCGAAATGTCGATTCTGTGTTGCCCCTCATTCTTGGGAGGAGTTCCCCATAGTCATCTGCAAAGCCACCTCATTGTCCTGCTTAAAACTTGCCTTTGTTGTTAACTTTACAAACAACTTGACAGTGGTTACAGAGGAACTCCTGCAGGAAGTGTACAGATGCCACACCTCCTGTACACTCTTTATGCATCTTTGGTTTCTTGTGACACTCTTCCTGATTGAGGCAGAAACAAAGGAGCCCAGGACAAGGCAGTCAGAGGCTGCAGCCAGACTGTAGCAGGGAGTTTTGTTTCCTCATTTCAGTACATAGTTTCCATTCTTAATAAAGGGTTCATTCTGAAAATGATCTGCCTATCAGTAAGGTACAACATGGGATCAGGACTGGATGGCATAGGGTGCTGGGGTTGGTGCCAGTGCAGAGCTTGTGCACTGCTACAGTGCTTGTGCAACTGCAATGAACTTCCCCACCAGCCCTGACAATCAGGGGAAATGCTGAATGTGCCTGGAAAAGGTTCAAACAGCAGGTTGAGCTGTCTAGGAAAGCCACAGGAGCAAATAAACTGGACGATGAGCAAAAGATTCCTCTGCCCTTAATAGTGGCAGGCACAGAAGCCGTAGATGTCTACGATGCATTCCATACAGATGATGGCTGGGAAAGAGAGGAAAGCTTTGCAGAAATAATGAAAATGTTTGAAGATCATTGTGTCCTTAGAAAAAAATGTTACTTACGGAAAATCTATGTTCCGGATGAGGACAATGAATGAAGGGGAAACAGAAGAGTTTGTCACAGAGTTGAAACTAAGAAGTCAGTGCTGCGAATATGGAATATTAAAAGACTCTCTCATTAAAGACCAGATTGTCCTGGAGTGTAACAATAAAAAAGTCTGTGAAGAGTTAAAGGCAGATGGATCTGAGTCTGACACTAGAAAGGGCAACAGGAGTTCCTCATAAATATCCACAAAGAGCACTGCCTATCACACTGACCAGTATTGCCTCATTGTCTACTTGTACTCACTCCCATGTCTGTCGATATCCATCCGTGGTCTCTTGTCTTATATTTAGATTGTAAGACCCTTAGGGCAGGGACTGTCCTTTTGTTCTGTTTTTGTACAGCACCAACCACAACGGAGCCCTGATCTATGACTAGGGCTCTGAAGCACTAAAGTAACACTAATAATAATAATAATAGAATATGTACATGCCAAGCAGCAGAACACACCGAAACACAAATGAAAAGCCAGAGGCACACATCATATGCTTGTGAGTACCATAGCGAAACCAGCAATGGAAAAATTCGTGGAAATTAAGTCAGCTAAGGACAGAAACATGGAAAGCAAGAAACAATGCCAGCAATGTGGCAGCCAGCATGAGTATCGCAAATGAACAGCATTCGGGCAGATATGCAGAAACTGTAATGAACCTAACCATTATGCTAAAATGTGCAGAGAAAGCAGGAAAGTACAGAAAAGGATTCCTGAAGTAGATTCATAGATGCCAAGGCCAGAAGAGACCATTGTAATCATCAAGTCTGACCTCCTGTACAACACAGGCCAGAGAATTTCACCAACCGCCAAGAACAGATCTTTCAGAGAAACATTCACTCTTGATTTAAAAGTTGTCAGGGATGGAGAATCCACCACAATCCTTGGTAAATTGTTCCAGTGGTTAATTACTCTCACTGTTAAAAAAATTTAATCTTATTTCCAGTCTGAATTTGTCTAGCTTCAACTTCCAGTCATTGGATTGTATTATATCTTTCTCTGTTAGATCGAAGAACCGCTTATTAAATATTTTTTCTCCATGTAGATATTTATAGACTGTAATCAAGTCACCCCTTAATCTTCTCTTTGTTAAATTAAATAGATTGCGCTCTTTGAGTCTATCACTATAAGGCAGGTTTTCTAACCCTTTAATCATTCTCATGGCTCTTCTCTGAACCGTCTCCAATTTATCTGCCTCCTTCCTGAATTGTGGGCACCAGAACTACACCTAGGATTCCAGCAGCAGTTGCACCAGTGCCAAATATAAAGGTAAAATAACCTCTCTACTCCTACTCAAGATTCCTGTTTATGCATCCCAGAATCTCATTAGCTCTTTTGGCCACAGCGTCACACTGGGAGCTCATGTTCAGCAGTTTATCCACCACCACGCCCAAATCTTTTTCAGAGTCACTGTTTCCCTTGATAGAGTCCCCCACCCTGTAAGTGGCCTTCATTTTTTGTTCCTATATTTATACATTTACATTTAGCTGTATTAAACTCATACTGTTTGCTTGCACCCAGTTTACCAAGTGATCCAGATCACTTTGTATCAGTGACCTGTCCTCTTCATTATTTGCCACTTCCCCAATTTTTGTGTCATCTTCAAACTTTATCAGTGATGATTTTAGGTTTCCTTCCACGTCATTAATAAAAATGTTAAAAATTGCATAAGGCCAAGAACTGATCTCTGTGGGGATCCTACTGGAAACACACCCACTCAATGACGATTCACCATTTACAGTTACTGAGACCTATCAGCTAGCCAGTTTTTAATCCTTTTAATGTGTACCATGTTAATTTTATATCGTCTAATTTTTTAATCAAAATGCCATGCAGTACAAACACCTCAGAGAAGTCTAAGTACGTTATGTCAACACTATTACCTTTATCAACCAAATTTGTAATCCCACCAAAATAAGATATCAAGTTAGTTTGACAGGATCTGTTTTCCATACACCCATGTTGATTTGCATTAATTACATTACCCTCCTTCACTTCTTTAATAATCGAGTCCCATGTCAGGCTATAATTATCCAAGTCATCCCATTTACCCTTTCTAAAAATTGGCATAACATTAGCTTTCTTCCAGTCTTTGGGAACTTGTCCAGTGCTGAAAGACTTATTGAAAATCAACATTACTGGACCAGTGAGCTCCTCAGCCAGCTCTTTTAAAACTCTTAGATGCAAGTTATCTGACCTGCTGATTTAAAAATGTCTAACTTTCATGGCTTTTGTTTACACCGTCCAGATATACTAGTGGAATAGAAAGAATGTTATAATCACCATATAATGAGACTATATAATCTGAAGAAGAAGATCTATTCTTAAGCACAGTAATGGAAGAGGCTGAAAACTCAAAAGATTGGCTAATTAAAATGTGCACAAATGGCACTTATATGTAAGACAGCACGTTTGTCACGGAGGTCACGGATTCCATGACTTTCTGGGACCTCCATGACTTCTGCAGCGGTTGGTGCGGCTGGCCCAGGGGCCACCTGAGCAGCTCAGGCAACTCCTGGGCCAGTTGCACTGGCTGCTGCTGGGGCAGTCTCAGGCCACGGCACCCCTCTCCCCCAGCAGCAGCAGGAGTTTGGGTGTAGGAGGGGGCTCAGGGCAGGGGGTTGGGGCATGGGACAGGGTAAGGGCTCTGGACGTCACTTACCTTTGGGGGGGGGTTCCCCGGAAGCAGCAACATCCCCTTCTCTCAGCTCTTAGGCGGAGGTGCAGCCAGGCACCTCTGCGCACTGCTTCCGGCCTGTAGGCACCGTCCCTGCGGAGCCGGCACTTGGGGCGGAGGCAGTGCACAGAGCTGCCTGGCCACACCTCTGCCTAGGAAATGAGGGAGGGGGATGTTGCTGCTTCCGGGGAGGCACAGAGCCAGGTAGGGAGCCTGCCAGCCCTGCCAACTCCCCCCCTCCCCAGCACCCGTGGTGCCCCTGGGCCGCCCCCCTCCCCAGCACCCACGGCACCCCTGGGCCACCCCCCCTCCCCCCACCAAGATTTAGTTAGGGGTATATCGGACAGGTCACGGGTCATGAATTTTTGTTTACTGCATGTGACCTATCCATGACTTTTACTAAAAATACCCGTGACTAAAATGTAGCCTTACTTATAGGACATACAGGATAGACACTGGGGCATAAGTAAATGTAGTAACAGAAACTGAAATAGAAAGACGTAAGCAGACCATAAAAGTGGAAGAGTCAAAAGTGTCTGTGAAAAACTATAATGGAGGAACAATTCCAGTGTTGGGAGAGTGCATGCTGACACTTAAATACAAAGGGAAGATGATAAAACAAGAGTTTGTGGTGGTACATAGAGGCAAGCAACCAGTCTTCGGCCTACACATGTGTAAGGGGCTTGGTCTCATTATGAGGATATATGCCACAGAGAGACAGAAGGACAATAAGAACTGGATATGAAAGTATTAATAGCATCATATAACGATGTATCCACAGGAAATGGGTGCCTTCCACTAACATACAAGATAAGGTTAAGAGAAGATACAGAGACAGTGGTATATGCTACATGAAAAGTTCCACAATTTTTAAGAAAGATACTAGAAGAAGAGATCACAGACTTTAAGGCCAGCAGGGACTATCATGATCATCTAGTTGGACCTCTTGCACATTCCAGGCCAGAGAACCTCACCCACCCACTCCTGTAATAGACCCCTAACTTCTGGCTGAGTTACTGAAATCCTCAAATAATGATTTAAAGACTTCAAGTCATAGAGAATCCACCATTTACTCTAGTTCAAACAAGCAAGTGACCTGTGCCCCATGCTCCAGAGGAATGTGAAAGACCCTCAGGATCTCTGCTAATCTGACCTGGGGGAAAATTCCTTCCCTACCACAAATATGGTGATCAGTTAGATCCTGAGCATGTTGGTGAGACCCACCAGCCAGACACCTGGGAAAGAATTCTCTGTAATAACTCAGAGCCCTCCCCATCTAGTGTCCCATCTCCAGCCGTTGGGGATTTTTGCTACTAGCAGTTGCAGATTGGTTACATGCCACTATAAGCAGTCCCATCATACGATCCCCTTCATAAACTTATCAGGCTCAGTATTTTTTTTACCCTCCTTCTCCCCCCCCACCGTTCCCCTTGGGAGGCTGTTACAGAACTTCACTCCTCTGATGGCTAGAAAACGTCATCTAATTTTAAGGCTAAACTTGTTGAAGGCCAGTTTATATCCATTTGTTCTTGTGTCAACACTGGCACTGAACTTAAATAACTCCTCTCCCTCCCTGGTGTTTATCCCTCAAATGTATTTATAGACCGCAAAGCTATCTCCCATCAGCCTTCGTTTGGTTAGGCTAAACAAGCCAAGCTCCTTGAGTCTCCTGTCATAAGGCAGGTTTTCCATTCGTTGGATAATCCTAGCAGCCCTTTTCTGCATCTCTGCATCTCATGGAAGATGGTATTATTTGGAGAATAGAAGACCATCAGATTGGGATCAGTCCTTAGAAATCATAGAAAAAAAAGGAGAGGGACCACAGCTGTGCATGGACCTTAAGGAGCTGAACAAAAACATAAAAAGAGAACATTTCTACTTGCCCACAAGAAGTAAAATATTGTCTGAGATGGCAGGAGCCAAATTCTTCAGCAAATTAGATGCATCATCAGGATTTTGGCAGATCCCCTTGGATACAGAGCTCCAAGATCATAGAATCATAGAATATTAGGGTTGGAAGAGACCTCAGGAGGTCATCTAGTCCAACCCCCTACTCAAAGCAGGACCAACACCAACTAAATCATCCCAGCCAAGGCTTTGTTAAGCCGGGCCTTAAAAACCTCTAAGGATGGAGATTCCACCACCTCCCCAGGTAACCCATTCCAGTGCTTCACCACCCTCCTAGTTAAACAATGTTTCCTAATATCCAACCTAGACTTCCCTCACTGGAACTTGAGACCATTGCTTTTTGTTCTGTCATCTGCCACCACAGACAACAGCCGAGCTCCAGCCTCTTTGGAACCCCCCCTCAGGTAGTTGAAGGCTGCTATCAAATCCCTCCTCACTCTTAATTTCTGCAGACTAAATAACCCCAGTTCCCTCAGCCTCTCCTCTTAAATCATGTGCCCCAGCCCCCTAATCATTTTCGTTGCCCTCCGCTGGACTCTCTCCGATTTGTCCACATCCCTTCTGTAGTGGGGGGACCAAAACTGGACACAATATTCTAGGTGTGGCCTCACCAGTGCCGAATAGAGGGGAATAATCACTTCCCTCGATCTGCTGGCAATGCTGCTACTAATACATCCCAATATGCTGTTAGCCTTCTTGGCAACAAGGGCACACTACTGACTCATATCCAGCTTCTCATCCACTGTAATCCCCAGATCCTTTTCTGCAGGACTGCTGCTTAGCCAGTCGGTTCCCAGCCTGTAGCGGTGCATGGGATTCTTTCTTCCTAAGTGCAGGACTCTGCACTTGTCCTTGTTAAACCTCATCAGATTTCTTTTGATCCAATCCTCCAATTTGTCTAGGTCACTCTGGACCCTATCCCTACCCTCCAACATATCTACCTCTTCCCTCAGCTTAGTGTCATCTGCAAACTTACTGACTTGTACTTTCAACACACCATTTGGTAGATACTGCTTCCTAAAACTTCCTTTCAGCATATGTTTGCCTGCAGAACATGAGTCAGGTGTGAGAGGCCCTAGGAGGTGTGAAAGTGTAGCCTGAGGGCACAATAATTTGGGCAGCACTGCTGTTGAATATCAGGAACAAGTGAAGAGAGTATTGGAAATTGTAAGAGCAAATAACCTTAAACTGAATTAAGGCAAATGTCAATTTCAAATCATGGAGATAACATACCTGGGAGGACAGAGTGACCTCAAAGGGAGTGTTGACCAATGAAACAAAGATTTGGACAATACTGAACATGTCAAGACCTGAAGATATAAATAATAATATGTGGAGATATACCTATCTCATAGAACTGGAAGGGACCCCAAAGGGTCATCAAGTCCAGCCCCCTGCCTTCACTAGCAGAGGCAAGTACTGATTTTGCTCCAGATCCCTAAGTGGACCCATCAAGGATTGAACTCACAACCCTGGCTTTAGCAAGCCAATGCTCAAACCACTGAGCTGTCCCTCCCCCATTAAAAAAGGGAATAAAAAGATAAAAAAGGGAATTCAAAGGCTGCTAGGAACTATGCCAGCAAGTTCATGCCTAACTATGTAGCTTCCACAACTCACCTAAGACACCTCCGCCACAAGGTCACTGAATGAGCATGGATGCCAGAACATGAAAGCCCATTCTGATATCAGCTCCAGTGCTGCAGTTTTTTGATCCATTGAAAGCATCAAACTCTCCACAGATGCCTTGAAAAGAGGGTGGGAGCAGTACTATTACAGTGTCATAGAACTGGTTGTGTCTCCTGTGCCTCAAGGGATATGACAGCTGCAGTGATTTTCTCAATGCTTCAAAGCAGAAACTGATCACAAACATGGCTACCCCTCTGAAACTACTGATTGCGATTCACAAAAGGAACTTTGCGAAGAACCACTGAGACTGGGGCTGCTTTCGAAAATACAGAATTATGTGTGGTAGAGCACCAGCTTTGCCTCGCGAGGTCCTGCACTTCTGGGCGGTTAGGGTTTGCCTCAGAGGTTTGTTGTGACCCTCAATGTAGCCTCTCTTCCCTCCTAGAGAGGAGGGTTACAGCTTACTGAGTCACCTTCATCATCGGCCAGTCAACGGGTTTGGTGTAAGAACCCTCTTTAGTCCCTGTCTTCCTTCTGCAGGAGGGGGCTCCCCGCCCACCCTACACCCCAGGCCCTCCGGACCTTTTCATCGGGCCCCTGCCCTGTGGCCCCACCCAGCCATCCCACCCCTTCACCGTGAGCTGGCTGAATGAACTGCAGCCAGCTCGTTTCCAGACCATGCCAAGGAAACATCTGTATACGCTCATGCTCCACACCCTTCATGTCCTGACCCTCACGTCCCGTCACGACATGGCGGGACCTCCTACCACCTCTGGAGAGTGAGGAACCCCGGTGGGCCAGCCTATATTCCACCCTGGTCCCGAAGCCTGTTGGGGATATTAGTTGGGGGCTCCTTCACGGAGCCGTGAGCACGGGCGTCTTCTTGGCGTGGTTGACCCCCGTGCTGGACACCTGCCACTTCTGCAGCATGAAGGAGACCCTGGCGCACGTGTATCTAGAGTGCACCAGGTTGCAGCCCCTATTCCGGCTCCTCTTAAACATCCTGTTACGTTTTTGGCTGCACTTTTCCCCTCACCTCCTTATCTATGCACTCCCTATCCATGGCCCCACCAAGTCGCGGGACCTCCTTGTCAACCTCCTCCTAGCACTGACCAAAATGGCCATCTACAAGACCAGAGAGAGGAGGTTGGCTGATGGGGTTTCCTGCGACTGCAGGGCCTATTTCTGATCCTCCATCCATTCATACGTCCAGGCGGAGTTCTTCTGGGTGGTGTTTGCTGGTTCCCTTGACACTTTCGAGGAGCAGTGGGCACTGTCCGGGGTTCTCTGCTCGGTGTCCCCATCAGGTTCCCTTCGTTTAGCCCTGTGACCTCACTCCTGTCCGTTATATCTTTAGTTGTCCTCCGTAATTAATTGAGATCCCGGACTTTCTAGATCCTCCCCTTAGGCTGGGGGAGGTCCTTTAGCAGTGGACTTCCACCCACCCACTTTCCAGATCCCAACAGGACCAGACTCCTGCACCCAACCGCTCTGGGTCTGTCACACATGTAACCTTTGAGTTCCAACCCAGACACCACATAGTAATGGCTAGGGCCCTACCAAATTCATGACCCATTTTGGTCAATTTCATGCTCATGTGATTTAAAAAATCATAAATTTCATGATCTCAGCTATTTAAATCTGAAATTTCATGGTGTTGTAATTGTAGGGATCCTGACCCAAAAAGGAATTGTGAAGGGGGGTTGTGGTACCCTACCCTTACTTCTGCACTGCTGCTGGCAGCGGCGCTGCCTTCAGAGCTGGACAGCTAGTGAGCGGTGGCTGCTGGCTCAGAGCCAAGCTCTGAAGGCAGAGCTGCTGCCAGCAGCAGTGCAGAAGTAAGGATGGCCTGGTATGGTATTACCACCCTTACTTCTGCGCTGCTGCCTGAAGAGCTGGGCCCTCAATCAGCGGCTGCCCAGCTCTGAAGGCAGCAGTGCAGAAGCAAGGTTGGTAATACTGTGACCCCCCTAAAATAACCTTGCGACCCCCCCCTGCAACTCCCTTTTGGGTCAGGACCCCCAAGTTAAGAAACACTTGTCTCCCCCGTGAAATCTGTAAAGTATAGGGTGAAAGCACACAAAAGACCAGATTTCACAGGGAGAAACCAGATTTCACAGTCCATGATGCATTTTTCATGGCCGTGAATTTGGTAGGGCCCTAGTAACGGCAGATGCACTCTCAAGAGCAAATGCTCTATCTGTCAATTCACAGGCTGATGATCTGGAACAAGGAATAAACATTCATGTGAATTCAGCTAAATGCTGCAGTGATACAAGAAGTAAAGGAGGAAAAAATCAGCACTGCACACTTGTATATTTCCACTGCAGAAATGAGTTGTCAGTGCTCTCAGGAGCGCCCTGAAAGGGGACACAGGTCATGGTTCCCACAGTGATGGGAAGGAGAATATTGAATCCAATACACGAAAAGCACCTGGGAATGACCAAACCAAAAAGGAGAGCTAGAGAAGTTGTATTCTGGTCACAAATGAGCAGTGACATTGAAGAGATGATGAGCAGGCGTGGAACATATCAGAAGTACAGAGATTCCCAGCAGAAAGAACCAATGATACTGCAAGAACAACTCGCAGTTCCACAGGACAAAGTCAGAATTGACACGTTCAGCCTGAAGACATGATCATCTGGTTATAATGGACTACTTTACCAAGTTCCCAGAAGTAGTCAGATTCGAAGATACCATCCTTGCAACAGTTTCCAGACTCATCATAGAATTCCATAACTAATAATAACTGACTGTTGTTAGTGCTGTGGAGTGTTGTTAAGGCTGCTAAGTTTTTAATGCTGCTAATGCGGCTGTTCTTGGAGCCCCAGTGTTAGCTGTATTAGCAGGGAGTGCAGCCTGCTGATTCAGCAGACCTCGATGTCAGAGGTGGATTATGGTTTGGTGGGGCCCTGGGCCAGAGCAAGTGGGGGCCCCTTCCCACCCCTTCTACCTGCAGTCCCCCCCCCACAACCCCTCAGTGCTCCTGCCAGGGAAATGGGGTCGGGGCACGGGGGCTTTCCCTGCTCAGATCGGCAGGAGTGCTCGGCAGAGCGGGGCAAGCCCCCACGCCCCGACCACGCTCCCCGGCAGAAGCACCGGGCAGGCGGAGCGGGTCAGTGCACAGGGGCACCCATTTTTCCAGGGTCCCCCAATTGGCCGGGGGCCCTGGGCACAGGCCCCATTTGCCCAGTAGCTAATCCGCCACTGCTCAATGTTATTCATAAGAAAGACCACAGGCTCAGTTTGGTGGCGAAGCTGCTTGGCCACATTTATTGTCCACAATCCCACAGTACTAGTGCTCCATAGGAGCTACAGATACACTAACATGTGTGCCTGTGACAATGGTACCAATTCAATCAGCACACCAGGATGCTGTCCCCTAGGACAGCACAAAGATGTCCCTCCTATGAGTTCTCCTGTTATACAGTGATACAAACAAGTTATGTATTACACTCCAGGTGTTGTTAGTTTCCATCCTTATCCTTGTACCTGCTAGTTCAAACAAAACATCCTCATCCATTATCCTATCATCCCCTCCTTATCTTTACAAATGTATTTAGTGAGTACTTTGCAGGCGAAGAGTACTAATTTAACAAATAAGTGCAAAAAACATAATGGATTTTATGTTTATAATGGGTACCTAGCTACCAGTTCTCTAAGGCTAGGTCTACACTACGGGGGGGGAGGAGGTGTTTGACCTAAGATACGCAACTTCAGCTACGCAAATAGCGTAGCTGAAGTTGCGTATTTTAGGTCGACTTACCTGGCTGTGAGGACGGCGGCGAGTCAACCGCTGCCGCTCCCCCGCCGACTCCGCTTCCGCCTCTCACTGCGGTGGAGTTCCGGAGTTGACGGCAGAGCGATCGGGGATCAATCGCTACCCGCCGATCCGGCGGGTAGTGAAGACGTGCCCTTAGTTTGTTAAAAGTCTGCTTTTCTGAAGTCCATTGTCCTTATTCCGCTGCTCTCACTCCTTCCTTTCCTTAAAACCATGAAATATATCACTTCATGATCACTTTCACCCAAATTGCCTTTCACCTTCAGATTCTCAACCAATTCCTCCCTGTTGGTCAGAATTAAGTCTAAAATGGTTGCGCCCCCCCTGAATTACTTCCTCCACTTTCTGAAACAAAAAGGTGTCCCCAACAATGTTCCCTCTAATTTTTTTCACCCATGTGTGGAATGAATTTTGTTATGTGCACCAATATTGAGATGATGTGCGCCACCAGTAGAAACAAAAAACCTAGATATAATATATATTTTTAAAAAGTTACCATAGGGATAATTATTGCAGCCAGGACAGGTTAGGCATTTTAGAACTCACTACTCAAAGAATTGAATTTAAACATGAGAGAGAAATAAAATTCTGAAATGCACAGACCAGTCAAAAACTAAAATAACAGCACTTTGAAAGAAGAAAATTATAGAGAATATATGTGCATTGCAGGAAGTACCCAGAAGTAACAATAACAACACAAGTATGTGTTGGGAGGTGAGTGTGAAAGAGACAGAGAGTATGTGTGTGTCAGACAGAGACTGTGTGTGTGTGTGTGAGAAAGAAACAGAGACAGTGTGTGTGTGCGTGAAACACAGACAGTGTGTATGTGTGCTGGCTGCTGGGAAAGTATATGAGAGACCGTGCGCTGTCTCTTTAAGGACACAGGCACTCACCAGCAGGCTTGTTCAGACCGCAGCAGCTACCACCAGCTCCCTTCCCTGAGCGCTGTCCCCCAACCCTGCTCTTCAGACAGGGCCGGCTCTAGGTTTTTTGCTGCCCCAAGCAAAACAATTTTTGGCTGCCCCCCCCCCCGGCTCTCTCTCTCCGCCCCCCCCCAACTGCACCCTCCTGCCGCCCCAGCCCTGGGTCACTGGTAACTCGCTCCCAGGGCGGATCATTCAGCAGGAATTTTGGATGTGCACAGAACACAGACAGGATTGGTTCCCATATGGTTACAGAACTGCAGTAAAGTGGAACAATTTTCAGCTTGTGTGATTGAAGGATATCTGGATGCATATTATAAGACTGTCCTACATAAATGAGGAAAAGTTGAGGTGCCTTTATTATTCTTTTGTTCCATTCTTTGTTTCTATGGGGAATTTGCCAATGCAATATTACTGTCTTCCTTTTAAACAACTAAAATTAAAAAAAAAAAAATAAAACAAAAAAAAACAATGGCTGTTGAAAATAGCAATTCCAGTCCTAATAACCACTGGGAAGCATTTCTTGCTCAATTTATTCTACTTTTTCTACAGCAAGTTACAGTGGATCAGTATATTTGATTTGGGGGAAATGAAGTAACAGCTGCCCAAATTGAGCTTGAGCACTCCTGAATTTTGAGGGTGTTCAAATCTGGAAGGCAGGTGCTAGATTCCCTTTCTGAATATTAGCTAAATCTGGAAAAGAAAAGTCAATTTCTGCTTCCATGGCTCAGAAGTGTAAATCCTCCTATGTGCCTGGTACTGTATCTAAAGCTGCCCAGGTCCTAGTAGAGCCTCCCCTCCCTTACTTTTCATTTTAAATTCTAGTGGGATCTCCCTTGCTAGGCTTCAGATAGAGAGGTGCACTGTCCATTTAGTCCACCCAATTCTTTCTTTGGGGGAGAGCCCAGGGCTGGGGTGGCAGGAGGTGCAGGTGGGGGCCAGAGCTGGGGCAGCAGGGGGTGCGGGGGGGGGGGGGGGGGGGGGGGGGGGGGGGGGCAGCAAAAAACCTAGAGCTGGCTCTGTCCCTACCATTCACAGGAAGCTGCAGCATGAGGTTTAAGTTCCACTCCTTCCCCCCCTCCCTTTCCTGTTAATTGCGGCCAAGGGAATGCTGGGAAATGTAGTTCTTTCCCTGCTCCAGGGCTGGCTCTATAGGCAGGGAGCTAACCAAGGAACTACAGCTCCCAGTGCCCCCTGTTGGTTCTCAGCTCCCATGCTGGATTCTTGCGCCCCTGCAAATTTGCCGCCCCAAGCAACTGCTTGCTTTGCTGGTGCCTAGAGCCAGCCCTGACCCCACCCCGACACTCCCACATCCTGGCTCCTCCCCCACATGCCTTCCAGCGCTATTACACCCCAGCCCTGGGAAGGACATGGCAGCAGGGGAACCCCCAGCAAGATGCCAACAAGGTAAAATTCTCCATGCATGGCAGGCCAAGTCCTGCTCGAAGGACGCCAAGGAGCCAGCCACGGTGGAGCCAGCTTCCACCCCTCTGCAAATAAGGGAGGGTTGGAGGGGGGCAGCTGTGGAGCAGCTTCCACCCCTGGGGACAGCCCCTCCAGGACTGGCCTCTGAGCTCTGCTAACCCCGCCTGCAAAGCCATTGTCCCTGCTGCAGCCCGGAGGCGGCCTGTACCTGTGTGTGTCTGGCCGCCGTCCATGGGATGGTGCTGTGAAGATGGCCCAGTGGGGTAGCCTCTGATGGACTCTGCTGGAGCCTGGTAGGGTGCAGCGGCAGGGGATGGGTTGGATGCCAGAGCAGCAGGGTGAGTGACGTCTAGAGACCCATAGGTGAGAGAGAAAGGGTCACATCAGAGAGCCAACGACAGTGCGGGCTCACGCACCAGCGCCCAGCTGCATCCCTGGTGGTTGGGGCAATAGCCACTGCAGCCAAGGCAGGCGTAGCGCCTCGACGGGACCCTCGCCCTGGGGAGGAAGCGGGTGACCCAAGCTCTCTAAAGCAGATGCAGAGAGAGGAGATCGGACGTAACACAGCCGCCGGGCCAGCCGGCGTCTCAGCATTCTCCATAGAACAGCCCCTTGCTGACCTGAATCTGAATGGGCTGCGGAAGTGGGGTGTTTCCTCGAATTCCTACGGCACCCCAGCACAGATGGGAGATGCCCACGCATGGCCAGAGCCTGCCTCACAGACACCCGCTTGCTGGTCACATTGGGAAGCCTGGGCATTGCGCCCAAAGAGGTTCTGTGTGGAACCCTGCAGCGGCTTCCTGGTGACCCTGGGCAAGCTGCTCGGAATCTCTGGGCTGGATCCTGATCCCAGTTACACTGGTGTAAACCTACAGCAATCCCCCTAGCTCCAGCAGAGCCACTTCGGAGTCGCACCAGAGTCCAAAGCAGGCCCTCCGTGCCTCAGTTTCATAATATGCAAAAAGGAGGCTACACGGCAGTACAGCTCTCTGCGGTGTGTATCTTTGATCTATGGGGCTTCCCTAGCTATGGGACAGGGGCCGGTGTTTCGGCTACGAAACCCCCACAGCTTGCCCCCATCCATCAACTCAGGCTGCGGGGCTCTAACTAGGGTGACCAGATCTCTCGATTTTATAGGGACAGTCCCGATTTTTGGGTCTCTCTCTTATATAGGCTCCTATTACCCCCCAACTCTTGTCCCAATTTTTCACACTTGCTGTCTGGTCACCCTACCTCTAACACTGCGGTGTAGAGGTCTGAGTGTGGGTGGGGTGGGCCCCAGGCCCCTCCCCACTTCTGGGGTTTCAATTTTACAGCCCCACAGCCTGAGGCCCATGGGCCGGCTGCGTGCGTCTGCAGCCTGGACATCCCCACTGGTACGCAGAGCGCAGCCCAAGGGGGCCCTGAGACACTGCTGTAATAGCCTGCATGGGCAGTGCAGGATCAGTCCCTTTCGGGGGAGGGGGGAGGAGTGAAGAGGGCTCAGCTATGCCCAATGGGGCATGGCTGTGACATCATCCAAGAGGCCCAGGCAATTGGGATGCAGCTGTGGGTAATCAGTGTCCCAGCAGCTCCTGCCAGGGAATTGGCCTGTCTAGGGGCTACCAGCCAAGTGCGCCAGCGGGGTGTGGCTTGTGAAGCCCTCTAACTGCCCTGCACAGTCCCTGCTGGTGTGCTTTAAAAGGTGCCTAGTGCATGCAGCCAGAGGCCCCTTTAACGCGCACTAAGTACCTTTTGGAGCGCACCAGCAGGGTCTAGGCAGGGCAGTCAGAGTGCAACACCTTTTAAAAGTCACACCCCTCTGGCCTGCTTTGCCATACCACATAGACAAGCCCCAAGAACCCCTCCATCCCCCTCGCTGGCTTTGCAACCGCTGACAGCCCACCCTGTCCAGTGCGCTCCCTCTCCTAGCGATACAAGTAACCCCTGAAATTCTGAGGACCAGACAAAACTAGCAGGGAGAGAGCCAGCTCTCCAGCCTTTCTGGGTCCCGCTCTCTGTCCACTCTGTGTCCTGCTGCACGATGGAGGCCAGGCTGGGCTCTCAGAGCAGGAGCGCACTGGCAATCAGTTCACTCAAGGTATTTAGCATGGTTGTAAAGGCTACTGGGGTTCCTCCCACAGCTCTAGCCAGCCTGCAAAGTTTGGTGGCTCCCTCAAGGTGTTAAGTACCTCGGGTTAATCATTGCCAGGTCCAGAAGCCACTGAAGACAAGTGCCACCTCCCTCCCCTCCCAGCCAGCTTCCCTGGTGTTTGGGGGCTCTTCACACAACCACCCAGGGGAGAAAAATAATATTCTTTTATAGGATAACATGGTTGAGTGGCAGGGGACTCTGGGGCAGGAGGCGGCCAGGGAACAGCTTCACACAGCCTCGATTCCAAGCCGGCAGCGCCCCGAGAATTCACAGATGTCTGACAGCACCTAAAGGTACTTCAGTGGGAGGAGCTGGAAGGGTCATTATGAGTGAGGTGGGTGCCCCCTGATTCTGAAGGCAGGTCTACACTTCACACACTGCATCGGTGCAGCTGTTGTGCTTACGTGAGAGAGCGCTCTCCCGTCGGCGTAGCTAATCCACCTCCCTGAGAGGCGGTAGCTGTGAGTGTTATTTTGCAGAGGCCAGTGGCAGACGGATTGGCTGGGATGGAAGTATCATGGGGCTGCCAGAGTCGAAGACTCATCTCCTGTGGGCTGGAGGTGAGCCCTGAGACACTGTGGGGAAGGGGCCCGGCTCGGGACACTAGAGACCAGTTCCCGTTGCGTGCCCTGGTCAGCCCTGAGAGCGCACAGAGGGCTCGGGGCAGCCTCCCCATTCTGCCAGCCCCTGCCTGGGCACAGTCCATAGGACACAGAAGCGCCCAGCTTTACCTGTGAGGTGCCGGGACGGCTGCTCGCCGCAATCCCCCTGGAGCTGGCTGTACTCGCTGGTGGCATCCCCGTCGGAGCAGGCCTCCGGGCCATCAGACAGGAAGGAGGCGCTGCTGTTGGAGCGGGGTGACTCGGAGAGCGCACGGCTGCTGGATGGGGTCTCGCAGCGCTCCTGAAGCTTGGCCTGAAGGGTCTCAATCATCCTCTCCTTCGCCCGGAGCTCCTTGCTCAGCCTGGGAGGGAGCATGTGTCAGCCCCACATCTACACGCGCGCACAGTTCACATGTTCAACGGTAGGGGTGGCCTCGCATGATGCACTGAGACCATGCGTTCCCCTACCCCATGCATTCCCGTGCCCCCTCTCTCTACAGGGTCTGATGGCCTTGTCTTTGGCACACCCAGCTTCCCACTCACTCTCAAGTATCCAAGCCATCCGCCCACATGGGCCCCTTCCTGCTCTCATGAGGGTGTTCCTCACTACAAAGACCCCCGCACACTGATATGAAAGTCTTCAGATGCCCTGTCCCAGGCTCCTGGGCATGGCCGGGCCCCCGCATGCAGGGGCGCAAAGGAGACAGCCTTGCAGGTATTAGCCTACGTGCCACTAGCCAATGTCTCCCCTGGGCTGGGATCGGGCTCCGCTGGCCTCTTTGCTCAGTTTTACGGGGCTAGTAGAGGAGAGGCAGCCTAGCACAGCTGGAGAGCCCTGGGAGGCCCTTGGACTCCCCTTTGCCAGCAGCCGGTCAGCAAAGAAGAGGCCGGTGCCCTTTGCTCTGCAAGGCAGCCTGAGCCCCGTGCAGTGCGGCAGGCACCCTGCCCGAGCAGACATCCCAGGGCTCCCTGGAATCACCCGTGTGGTTACCTGAGCGCCACGAATTCGTGTCCGGTTTTATCCTCCACGTCAGAGCGATCCCCTGAAAGCAAAGCCAGAGGGGTCTTGTCAGGCAGGGCTTTGGAGCTGTGCTCTGGCTCCGCTCCAGCGCCAGGCAAAAACCTGCAACTCCACTGCTCCGCGCTCCAGCTCCGGGCTCTGCTCCAAAGCCCTGTCGGGGCGCAGGGCGGCACAGCGCCAGCTCCCCTTGGGCCCCCATGCCAGAGCACAGCACCCTCCATTCTGTGACACCGAGAGACCATACCCCCCCCCCCCCCCGCCGAGAACCCACCCCCCCCCCCCCCCCCCCCCCCCCACGGCGCTCCCCCCCCCCCCCCCCCCACTGAGAGACCACTGAGAGCACAGGCCCCCTGTCACTGAGAGACCACTGACAGACCCCGGGTCCCCTCCCCCATGCAGTACCCCCAGACTAAATTGCCCCTGCTCCAGTCCCAGTCCTCAAGCTGTTCCCACCTGCTCCGGAGGGGGCAGCCATCCTGGGAGGAGTGGTCATGCAGCTACGCTAGGCCAGGGCAGCGCTCTCCATGCCTGGGGGTAACCCCCATCTCTGTGGGACCCTGGCCCCCAGCCAGCTCTCAGCGCAAGGTGGAGCCATCTCAGGGCCTCACCCTCCAGCTCTGCCCAGCAACACCCTGACACGCGTCAGGTGCTGGAGAGATACAAAGGGACCTTCCCTAGCATGTGCAGGGAAATGCTGTTGTCAGCCAACCAGCAAAGACAGCAATTGCCAGAGGAGGGCAGATGGGGCTAGCGCAGTCTCTGACCATGGGGCACACTAGCTGCTGCAGTGGGCAATTATGGGATCACCGGCCCTTGAGGGACTTTCCTTCCAACCACGGTCATTCCCCAAGGTAGGCAAGCCTACGTCCCCTCTCATGTAGTATTAAGATTAGCCCTGTAGCTGCAGCTGTTCTCTCTCCATATAAACATTCATCCTTTGGGGAATCCTCCTAAGCCCCTGGCCTCAATGAGATCTAGTGGCGGTGAGTTCCATCAGCCAGTGGTGCCAGGGCCGGTGCTACCATTTAGGCAAACTAGGCGGTTGCCTAGGGCGCCAAGGTTTGTGGGCGCCAAAAAGCGGTGCCCCCAATTTTTTTTTTTACAGCGTTCCTACGCCCCCTCCCTGAGCGCGCGGTCGCTGCTCCACTTCTCCCGCCTCCCAGGCTTGCAGCGCCAATCAGCTGTTTGGCGCCGCAAGCCTGGGAGGGGAGGAGAATTAGAGCGTGGGCGGTGTGCTTGGGGAGGAGGCGGAGCAGAGGTGAGCTGGGGTGGGGAG
>NW_020664563.1:3854774-3857769 GCF_002925995.2 Terrapene triunguis | reverse complement strand
GCATGTTACTCAGCCACGCACTGCTGCTCAGCTTGCTGCTCAGCCTCTCGGCCAACTGGCCACCCTGGGCCAGGTGCTCCCGAAAGCTCTGGCCCATGTAGTAGTCGATGTCGGTGCCTCGGAGAAGCTCCTCGAAGGATTTGACAGTGTCCCTGAGGTGCTGGGTGAGCAGGCGGCACACGCTGCGCCCTTCCCGCATCTTCTGGCGCAGGTGAGAGAGCTCCCGTGCTTGGGCCTGGATCAGTGAGTCATATTTCCTGCCAGGGCAGAGGGCAGGAGGGTTAGCCAGCCAGAGGGGGGAGTTAGCTGGGCAGAGAGGGCATGGGGAGGGGCGGCACCCCGGCCTGGCTGCTCTCAGACCGTCCCTCCCCAGGGCAAGCGAGCTGCCAGAAGAGGCGCCAGCCTCACCTCCAGACAGCTGGAGCCTCCACAGACTCTGGCCTGTGCAGCGAAGGCACGCAAAGCGAGGCAGAGCCCAGTGGCCTGCCCGCCCAGACCCTTGGCCTCCTGCTGGCAAAGGGCCAGGCCCTGAGGTTCCCAACCCTTAGACACAGGCCCAGGAGGACGGGGGGGGGGGGGAGGTTCTGAAGGATCCCTCAGCAGCTGCTGGAGGGCGGTCGCTCCAGGCACGGGCCTGCATGGCTGTGGAGAGCAGAGCCCATTGCCCGGAGATGCTCTCACCGCCCCAATGGTTCTAGCTATGCCAAGTCCGTGCTGGGTTGTGCCTCAGCTTTCTGGGCCTTTCACCAGCTGCCTGCTGGAGGGGAGGATGCCAGAGTTAACTGGCACCTGCCCTGGGTGCATGGCCCACATGGCCAGAGACTCAGCTGCTGTAACTCAGCATCGCTGCCTGGAAGCCCCGGCCCACTCCCTCCAGCTGTGGGTCTGGCCCAGCAGGCCTGTCCCCCTCCACCTGCTCTGGAGTCTATCTGCTCCCTACCCTGGCCAGACGGCAGAGCGCAGTTCCTCAGGCAGCACCCCTCCTGCCGGGGGCCCGGGCAGCTGGGCCTCCAGCAGGGACACCCTGTGGACGAGCCACTCGAGGTCTCTGCTGGCCTGGAGCGCAGGGGGGCAGAAGGCCCCAACGCCATCAGACTGCCAGCCCTCGTCCTCGTCGGTGGCGCTGGGCACCAGCTTGTAGAGCCGCTCGGCGCCCGAGGCGTAGTCACTGGTGCTGGAGAAGGAGCGGGTGCGGCGCTGCAGCCTCTGGAGTGCCTTGTTCGAGTTCTGCAGCTGCACCTGGAGCTCCCGCACATGCTGTTGCAGAACGGCAACGTCTTCCGACTGGCCCCAGCACAGGCCCCCCCGTGGCCCCGGCCGGCTCAGCTCCTCCATCAGGCTGGCCTTGCTGAACACATCTGGCTCCTCGCACTCTGGGGAGGGAAAGGAAGGCCTGAGGTCTCGGGGTGCCCAGCCCCTGCTGCTGGGGGTCTAAGCCCCACGGGGAGATGGGCTGGAGGGATTTGGGGGAGCAGCTTTGGCCGTAGGGCTCCCAGTCAGCTCCTAGAAGAACGGGAGAACCACACACAGGCCTCTGACGGGGGTACTGCCTGGCACCGGGGAGCCCCAGGCAGGGCTGGGTAGCGTCACTTCCAACTGCAGAGCGCCAGGGAGAAACCCAGAGAGATTTTCTGTAGGTCCCACAAAATGAGCAGCTCGTTTTAAAGCAAACTGCCGGTAACCAAGTGGTGAGAGTGCCCGTGCCGGTGGGCTGCTGGGCACGGGACGGCACCGAGGGCAGAGCTCCAGGGGCTGGGCCCAAAGGCTGCCATCTCCCCCCAGCCCTGCCCCCTCCCCACTTGCTCCTTACCAGGGCTGGGGGTCTCCTCCCGGTCGGCCTCATTTTCACTCCTCCCGCACGTCTCATAGCCCAGATCCTGGAGATCCACCTGCACCTGCTTGTTGTCCTGCTGCACCAAGGGCTCGCCTGCCGGGGCAAAGAGCCAACATGGCAGCCTGGGCCTCTGGCGTGTGGGCCCCATGGGCCTGGGACCCCACAGGGGCTCTGCTTTCTGCTGGGAACATGCTGCCTCCTACCTGGGGCAGGGGCTGTGTCTGTTCGGTGTTTGGGCAGCACCCGGCGCAGTGGGCCTCCAGCCCAGGGACAGATACCTATAGTGGAGTCCCACAGACCAAGGGCCCCACTTGTTCTCCCTTGGCCCCAGACAGGCGACTGCAGCTCCGCACAGAACGGCTCCATTCCAGACTGTGTCTATGATTCTGGATTCTCTCACCCGCCTGGCCTCAGCCCAGCTCCCTGGGACGCGGGAAGGACAGGACCCCGGCTGTCTCCATTTCCCGGTGCAGAGGGAGAGGGAACCCCAGTGCAGCTCTCCCCCCACCCCCCGCCAGCACCAGGCGCGAGGCCGACTCACTGAGCAGGGTCCTGTACTGCTCCAGCTGCTCCGCCTGAGCCCGCACTGTGGCCTCTGACACGGCCAGCTTGTCCTGCAGCTCTTGGTTGCGCTGCCGGCACTGAACCAGCTGCCCTGACGGCCCTACCACCGGCTCCACCAACTGCTGCCAGCTGCCCGCACGGCTGCCCTTCATCTGCTGGGAAGGAAGGAAGCAAGCAGTGACACAGCCGCTAGCCAGCCCCCTCAGCTGATGCAGCTGGAACAATGAGTGTGTGAGTCACCTAACTAACCCCTGGCCTTTCCCTCCATTGCCTGCCTGCCCCGCCCACTCCCTCAGGCTGCAATGGGGTGGGGGGCAGCCCCAAACACAGTACAGGCACCTAGGCCCATTGCCTCCCCTCACCTGCCTGGGAGGGTGGCTCTTTGCCAGCCACAGGGCACCGGCACCAACAGCAAGGGGGAGAAATGTCAGGGGCAGGGTGAGAGCTTGGGGTCCAGAGCCAAAGCTGGGGGCAGTCACTGACAATGAGACAGAGGAACAGCGTGCACAGACAGACAGGGTCAGGGCACGGAGACGGCAGACAGACACACAGACAGGGGATAGGGCACAGAGGCGGCAGACAGACACACAGACAGGG
>NW_020664563.1:3822094-3854764 GCF_002925995.2 Terrapene triunguis | reverse complement strand
AGACAGGGGATAGGGCACAGAGGCGGCAGACAGACACACAGACAGGGAAGAGGCACAGTAGGGGCAGACAGATAGGAGAAGGGGCACAGAGGCGATAGACAGACACAAAGACAGGGGATGGGGCACAGAGGCGGCAGACGGGACAGGGAAGGGCACAAAGGTGGCCCATGGGGGCAGCCCCTCCTGAAAAACCGGTTGCCTTGGCAGATGCAGATGGGGAGCAGGCTCTGTGGCAGGTCTGAGCTCTGCGAGCCAGGGGGAGTGAAGACAGCCCTGTTGCGTCATTCTGATCACTGGGAAGGAGCCCGGGCTGCCCAAGGTGCCCGTATTGCCCTCCCTTTCCCCCAGCTTGGCTGGCCAGGGAAGGGGATGTCAGGTTCCCATCTACTGCAATGGCTTCTAGTTCAGGGGCACCCGGGGCTGGCTCCATCCCTCTCCTGGCATGGGAAGCCAACAGGCAACCAGAGAAGACTGCCCCCTGCTGGCCAGGGCGGGCTCCTTGCTGAGGGCTGAACCTCTCCCACTCCCGGCCCCTTAAGCCAAGGGAGTTACCTGGCTCATGCCCCTGGGGGCTTGGGCTGGTCCCAACTCCACCGCCTGGGACCCAGGGCAGGGCCTCTTTGCTGGATCCTCCTGGAGCTGCCCCTCCAGGGCCGGGCGCTTCGCAGGTGCCACCCCCATCTCTGCCCGGAACCGGTCGATCTCCGTGGCCATGCCGGTGACGAGCTGGGGCGGGAACTTGCTCTCGCCCTCCGGGCAGTTCAGCACCAGCTGCTCCTTGAGGAGGGTGACGACTGTCTCCGAGCTCTGCAGCTTCCTGCTCTGGGTGCGCAGGGCCCCCCTGGCCTCCGCCTCATCCTCCCAACCCTCTGACAATGGGGATCCCCCCAGCCGCTCCTTCAGCTCGGCGGTCTCCAGGCACAGGCTCAGCAGGGCTTTCCTGCAGGGGACATGGGGGCTGCCGTCAGCGTGGGGAGCCTGAAACAACCCAACCCCAAAGCAGCTCCCCACCTCTACTCCCCATCCCCACAGATCCCCCCAGCTCAGAGAGGGCTGGAGAGTTCCTCTTGCCCTGTTCTCCCAGGCCATCGATCGCCCTCCATGCTGCCTTGGGAGGGGCCCTGGGCAGCTGCATGCCAGGCCAAGCGGCTGGCAGGACTCCTGGCAATTTCCAATGCCCCTGCAATGATCATTGCCTGGCCTGGCGCCCCTCTCTCTTTAGGGTGACCAGATGTCCTGATTTTATAGGGACAGTCCCAATTTTTGGGTCTTTTTCTTATATAGGCTCCTATTACCCCCCACCCCCTGTCCCGATTTTTCACATTTGCTGTCTGGTCACCCTATCTCTCTTCACGTCTCTCGTTGGCTCCCCCATCTCCATCACACACAAACCATGGTCCTCCCTTTCGCAGCCTCTCCCCAGCCACCCCATCATCCCAGTCAGCAGCGAACAGTTGCCTCCCAGCTCTGCTGTGCCTGGGACGCCAGCCGCCATCGTCCTGTGCTGCCCCTGGCCTGGGAGACGCTCCCTGCCCGACCATCTGCAAAATCCTCCCCAGCCACTTTCGAACCCTGCCTTCAGGCTCCGCACTGCCGTGACCCCTGCAGGTCAGTGATGAGTGGAGCCCACTGCCCAGTTTTGTCTCTCTGACTCCTGGTTCTCCCCAATCTGTGTCCAGCTCTTATCTCCTGTCTGATACGTAGCTTGGCCGCTCCTAGGGGCGGGCACTGACTCTGTCTGTGTCTGGACAGCGCTTAGCATCACGGGGGCCTGGGCCATCACTGAGCTCCCAGGTGCTAGCACAATACAGATAGTAACCTGGGGCACCACGTGGTGGCTGACAGGGAGCAGCTGGAATCCCTCCCCTGGATGCCCCTCAGGCACAGACTCTGGCCCCTCTGCTCTCCACTGAGGGCCACACCCTCCTCCAAGCAGCACAGCTGGCTCCTGGGTGCAGACCGGCCCCTCCCCCCGCAGCCCACCCTCTGCCCCCATGTGCAATTTGCCATGGGGATGTGCTAAGCAGGAGAGTGAGTCTGCCATGCAGAGGGGTGGCAGCAGCATGGAACCACTTCCCCTTCCCCACTGGCAGTCCAGGATGGAGCACAACCAGGCCGGTGCCCTCTGAGGCTACGTCTTCACTACGGGGGGGAGTCGATTTAAGATACGCAAATTCAGCTACGCGAATAGCGTAGCTGAATTCGACGTATCTGAGCCAACTTACCCCACTGTGAGGACGGCGGCAAATCGACCTCCGCGGCTCCCCCGTCGACGGCGCTTACTCCTACCTGCGCTGGTGGAGTACAAGCGTCGATTCGGGGATCGATTGTCGCGTCCCGACGAGACGCGATAATTCGATCCCCAAGAGATCGATTTCTACCCGCTGATTCAGGCGGGTAGTGAAGACGTGGCCTGAGAACTTCTCCAGGATCAGGAGGCTGTAATGCAACCTATGGCCTAGGCCCGCAGGCACTGGAAGAGAGATGCATTGTGCAGACATCCACATCGCTCTCTTCTCTACAGCCACTGCCCACTGCCCTGGGCCTTAGCCCATATTGTCCTGCCCACACCCTGTGTCTCCCCTGTCCCCAGGCCCTCCCATTTAATTGTGATTCATCCCCACCTCCCTCCCCAGCTAGCCAGGGATCTACAGCTGTCAGCTGGACACTGCCAGACCCCAGGGGTTCTGTGACCCAGGACGCCCTCTGCCAGGCCCCTGGGGGGGTGGGGGTTGTGACCCAGGACGCCCTCTGCCAGGCCCCCGGGGGGTTCTGTGATCCAGGACACCCTCTGCCAGGCCCCCAGGGGGGTGGGGGTTGTGACCCAGGACGCCCTCTGCCAGGCCCCTGGGGGGTTCTGTGATCCAGGACACCCTCTGCCAGACCCCCAGGGGGGTCTGTGACCCAAGACACCCCCTGCCAGGCCCTTGGGGGTTCTGTGACCCAGGATGCCCTCTGCCAGGCCCCCAGGGGTTCTGTGATCCAGGCCACGCCATGTTTGGAAAAGTTTAGCCCATAGCTAAGTTGGGGGAGGGGGAGGTTTCGCTGACATAGGGGATGTCTACACTGCAGTCAGACACCCACGGCTGGCCCGTGCCCGCTGACTCAGGCTAAGGGGCAATTTAATTGCGGTGTAGATGCTCAGGCTGCAGCCCGAGCTCCTAGACCATCCCACCGCGCTGGGTCCTAGAGCCCAGGCCCCAGCTCAAGCCCGAATGTCTATACTGCAATTAAACAGCCTCTTCGCCCCAGCCCCTTCACCTGCATCAGCTGGCACGGGCCAGCCTGGGGTGTCTAATTGCAGTGTAGACATCCCCTAGTTAAAGCAGTGAAACCCCTCTAACATGGATGCAGTTATCCAAGGATAAGGGGCTGTTTAGCTTATTTCACTGTGTAAGCACGGGATAACTGAGCTCACGCTGGACAAGAAGAGGGAATTACAACACCTTCCCTGATTACTACAAGGGGCAGTACAGTAAAGGCCCAGTGAAAGTATAGCTGCCCTAACACTATCTCAGTGTGAACTACTGAAGGTTATTGGATTTGCTTGGCAGCCAGGAGGGGTGGTGTGACATTATTAATATGAACTGGAACCGTACAGTTCATTGTTGAAACCAAGGTCTTGTAGTCAGTGGTGAGCTGGAGCCGGTTCCCACCAGTTCGAGGGAACCGGTTGTTAAATTTAGAAGCCCTTTTAGAACCGGTTGTCCCGGTTCTAAGGGGGCTTTTAAATTTAACAAAATCTCTGGCAGCTCCCTGCCCTGCCCCCGGCCCCAGCTCACCTAGCTCCGCCTCCTCCCCTGACGCTCCCCCCGGCTTCTCCTCCCCGTCCCCTGCTTCCCGCGAATAAGCAGGGCTTTCTGCAGGTGAGCTGGGGCGGGGGCGGGGCGCGAGGAGGACTCCAGGCACCGCGCGGCCCGACCCGGCCCCAACTCCGGCCGCGCGGCTCTGGCCCGGGGTAAGAGGCCGGGGCCGGAGGGGTTGGATAAGGAGGGGACAGGGAGCGGGAGGTGGGGGGGGTTGGACGGGGCAGAGGTTCTTGGGGGGCGGTCAGGGGATGGGGAAGGGGGGGGTTGGGTAGGCGCCGTGTGGGAGTTCCGGGGGTCTGTCGGGGTGGTGGTGGATGGGGTCGGGGCAGTCAGGGGACAGGGAGCGGGGCGAGTTGGGCAGGGGGTGGGGTCCTGGGGGGCAGTTAGGGTTGGGGGTCTCGGGAAGGAGTGGTCAGGGGACAAGGAGCGGGGCGGGGGGTTATGGGCTGCGGTTTCTGAGGGGAGCAGTCGGGGGCAGGACATGGATGGGGGGTGTACTCACCGGGCGGTTCCCTACCGTGTCTTCGGTGGCGGCTCCTTCAGCCGCTGGAGCCGTGCCGCCGAAGACCCAGTAGGGAACCGGTTCCTAAGATTTTGGCAGCTCATCACTGCTTGTAGTGGCACCAAATCTTGTAGAAAGGGGATCAAATAAGGTGTCTAAGACAAGGTTATGGTTCGCTGGTTATAATTATGCTATCTGTATGTATGTATCATTTTTGTATTTAAAGTTATAAGTATTGGCTCTATACCGTCTATATTTCAAACTTGTGCTATGCTTCTGGGTGACAACCCAGACAAGTTGGTGTCAGCTCTGCCTAGCCTGCTTGATGGCCCATTAAGGACCATCAGCTATACAATCGACCTCTTGAGAGAAGGCAGATACACCTTGTGACTCAGCAAGGTATGCAGGAACATGCCTATGGACAGAACTCTAAGGTGGTTTTTTTTCTTGCCATGTGCCCGAATGCTTGTCTTTGGAACTAAGAAAGAGAGGCCACATGACAAGAGACTATAAAAGACTGCTGCAGCTCCTCCATCTTGTCTTCAGTCCTGCTTCATACCTCTGGAGGGACTTTGCTACAAGCTGAAGCTTTGAACAAAGGACTGAATGACCCATCCCAGCTGTGGATGTACTCCAGAGACTTGATTTGAACCTTGATTCCATCACTGCTACAAGCCTGAACCGAGAACTTTGCCATTACTGTATGTAATTGATTCCATTTAACCAATTCTAGCTCTCAACTATATCTTTTTCCTTTTATGAATAAACCTTTAGATTTAAGATTCTAAAGGATTGGCAACAGCTTGATTTGTGGGTAAGATCTGATTTGTATATTGACCTGGGTCTGGGGCTTGGTCCTTTGGGAGTGGGAGAACCTTTTTTCTTTTACTAGGGCATTGGTTTTCATAACCATTTGTCCCCATAACAAGTGGCACTGGTGGTGATACTGGGAAACTGGAGTGTCTAAGGGAATTGCTTGTATGACTTGTGGTTAGCCAGTGGGGTAAAACCAAAGTCCTCTCTGTCTGGCTGGTTTGGTTTGCCTTAGGGTTGGAAAAACCCCAGCCTTAGGCTCAAGTATCAGGGGGTAGCCGTGTTAGTCTGTATCTACAAAAACAACAAGGAGTCTGGTGGCACCTTAAAGACTAACAGATTTATTTGGGAATAAGCTTTCGTGGGTAAAAACCTCACTTTTTCAGATGCATGTAACTGCCCCGCTTTAAGCAATTTGTCCTGAATTGGCACTCTCAGTTGGTTCCCACCAGAACCAGCATCGTTACAGGTGGAAAGCCTAAAGAAAAGGCTCCTAAGGGGTGTATTGGAAACTGCTTTGGGTGGAACTGGATTAGGAGTTGGAATACTGGATGCTACTAACATAGAGGTATTGGCAAACAAACTGAGTTATGTTACAGCTGAAATACAAGAATCTAGAAATCCCATCAGTGCATCCTTATCAAAATGAGGAATGGGGCAACACTTATTTTCTAAAGTACGGCCAGTATGGCAACAGCAAGGTGAACAGGATTTATTACTTTTAGCAGGGGCTATGGGAACTGTGATAAATGAAGGTGGGGGGAAGGGTAGGTCCTCTTTATGGACACTCAGCCAGCCAGTAGCTATAAAATCCCTCTTAGTAGCTGTTCTCTAATTGCTCTACCTGTAAAGGGTTAAAAAGTCTCACTGCTATGCATAGGTAAAAGGAAGTGACTGGGCACCTGGCCAAAAGAGCCAATGGGAAGGCTAGAACTTTTTAAAATTGAAACAAGAGTCCCCTTTTATCTGGCTGCTGTTGTTCTCGGGGAGAGGCAGACAGGGAGCAGTTATGCTGTGAGAAACTTGGGCCAGGTACGGAAAATCATCAGTATCATACCTAGAAACTATTCATCTAAAACCCCAGATATGTAAGTAGATCAGGAAATGTCTAGGAAGATGTGATTAGGTTTATCCCTTTTATTTCTTTATGGCTTGTGGATTCCTCTGTGCTAACCCCAGGTGCTTTTGTTTTGCTTGTAACCTTTAAGCTGGACCTCAAGAAGCTATCTTGATGCTTAATCCTTGTAATTGATTTTTTTTTTAAACCTAGCAAAAAGCCTAAGTTGCAGATGTATTTTCTTTCTTTTTGTTTTTAATAAAATTTACCTTTTTTAAGAACAGGATTGGATTTTTGTGTCCCTAAGAGGTTTTGTGCATATGTTGTTTAATTAGCTGGTGGCAACAGCTGATTTCCTTTGTTTTCTTTCTCAGCTCTTCCCCAGAGGGGGTGGGTGTGTGTGTGTGAGAGAGAGAAAGGGCTTGAAAGTACCCCACAGAAAGGAATTCCCAAGTGTGCCTTCCTGGGTTCTCAAAGGGGTTTTGCCCTTGGGTGGTAGCAGCATCTACCAATCCAAGGTCAGAGAAAAGCTGTAACCTTGGGAGTTTAATACAAGCCTGGAGTGGCCAGTATTAATTTTTAGAGTCCTTGCGGGCCCCCACCTTCTGCACTCGAAGTGCTAGAGTGGGGAATCAGCCTTGACAGGAACAATTCAAGAAAATGTGTCCTTAGCATTAGCCTGTACACAGGCCCAAGAAATAAGTCAGCAATTGGTCGTCCAAATGATTCGGGAAGGTATACAAGGAAATTTGCTTTTGGAAATAAAAAAATTGTTGTTAGAAAAATGTTACAGGATGGGAGAGACAATTAATGGCATGGTGCAAATTGGTAAACTTTACACTGAATAAAGACCAAATGGTTCTACGAGCATATGTAGTAAAAGAACACCCCTGTCTAACTATTGATATATATCCAGTGGTACCTCTGGGAATCCAGCTAACAAAATATTTGGTTATGTATTCCGCTGATCATCATTCCTGGGCATATAAAGAACATCAGCAATGGAAAACCATTGACATGTTTCAGTGTGTGGCCTATGAAAATTTGGGATGTGTATGTGAGGATCAAAATTTACAAAAGAAGAGATAAATGTTTTTATGCTCAAACCTAAGGGACCTAAAGATGTATGTTTGATATATTCACTGAACAAAAGTCAGCTGTTATATATATATGCAGGAAGGGGATGTGTTTGTGTCAGGAATCACTGTCCAATGGTAGTAGTATATTATAAGGAATTGTTTTTTTATGATTTATTTAGTTAATAGATGTTTTTGCAATATTACAAAAATTATAAGTTGCGATTTTTAATACTATGTTCCCTTATGGACTGTAAACTACTTAAAGTTTAAACCACAGTTGTATCACAATGCAACGCCTGTAAACTTAGGCATGAATAAGACCATGATAAGGAAATTGTTGGCCCATCCTATGTTATATTCATATTTACAATATGTTGCACAGACAGGAAAGCAAATACGTATTGACGTACCACATGATAATACAAAAATCATATGTGCTGAAAACTATTGCAAATGCAGGAGATCACTCTTGGTGGGAAATGCTATTAGGGTGGTCGCCTTCTGCAACTGGTATGCTAAATATAATGGTTCACCCCATTGTGGTGATCATTGGAATCCAATTGGCTCTAATAGTGAGCATAATAGCTTTGGCTTGCTGGATGAAGAGAACTGTTCAGAGAATACAGGAAGCTGGCATTCAAAGTCAAATAAGGCCCTTGTTAATTATACCCAGGAGGCAAGCTCAAGCTCAACAGGTCTGAGTATTGGACTCCTGTAATAGTAATGACGGCTTTGGTAAAAGTGTCATTAAGGAGAGGATTGTAAGGTCTGAGGCCTTTTTCTACAGTAAGCAGCAGCAGCCATAAGCTAAGAAGCAGAGAGTCACATCCTCACATAAAGGGCTGTTAAGGAGGCTCCTGTCCTAATAGTACCAACCATCACCAGATAAAGAAACAGATCTTAAGAAAACTTTGTTTGATGCATTCTGTCTGTCAAGGAATCACTTATCAACAGCTGTGATTGTGAAATCTCTATTTCTTTATTGTTTGCCTTTACAGTCCCCACTTCTCTACTGTTTATCTGTAGGGTCTCTGTCTGGTTCTTTGATTGTTTCTGTCTGTTGTATAACTAATTTTGCAAGATTTAAATCAACTAAGGTGGTGGGGTCTGACTGGGTAAAGAACTGTTTTGTAATGGGGTCGGATGGGTGAAAAACACTGTTTTGTAGGACTTTAGTTTAAAATGATTGGTTAAGGAAGAGCTAAGCAGGACTCAAATGTAACTATATAAACTGGGGTCCAAACAGAAGTTCTCTGGAACCTAACCCCAGGACACAGCCCAAGATCAGAGCTGCCAGACTCCACATTCTGCCAATCATACTGTGCAGAAGCTGGAGTCCCCGGATGACCTGATCCTGACTGGCCACCAGGAAAAGTGTGTCTGCCTTATTAGGAGTGGTGAGCATTGTATGCTTAGCGTGTGCAGTCTATTTTGGTGACTGTTAATAAATAGAGGTTAAGGCTATTACTGTGTAAGGCTTTTTCACTGGCAAAAGGCCCCACAAACCCACAGAAGATTACGCCCTGAGCCCTAGGAACTGGTTATAGGCAGGTGCCTTTCGCCCGGAGCCGTAGGAACTGGGTACGGGTGGGGGTGCCTAAATTAACCGGGTTATGCCTTGAGCCCACGGAAGGGTAACGGTGAAGTGCCCTAAAGAGTCTGTGCTCCCTCCTTGCCCTGCAGCCTGATACCCTCACACGCTCTCATGACCCCAGGCTCTCATGCCCGAATTGCGTCAGCCTGTCCTACCTGATGGGAGAGAGAGACGAGAAGCCGGCTTCCTCCATCAGAGCCTTCAGTTCCCACAGCTCCCCTTCCACCTTCGCCTTCTGCTCCAGGAGCTGCTGGTTCTTGGCTCTGATGTGGAGCAGCTCTGCCTGCAGGCTGCTGTCCCTCTCCAGGGGATCCAGGGTGAGGAGATCAGGCTGTGCTGCCTCGGCCACCAGGCTGTTCACAGGGAGGCCTTGACTGGTCTGGAGGGGAAGCGTGGTGCCATATGAGAGGTTATTGCGAAGGGCTAATGTGCAATGGTCACTGAGCTGCCTGGGGCAGGGCTGGATGGTGCCCAGGGAGGCCTTTAAAGCACCGACCCTGCAAGCTGCACCCAAAGGCCTTTGGTTCCTGCTGGATTTCTTCACCAGGCACCAGGCCCCGGTTCTCAGCTGATCAAAGCAGCCAACCTGACTCCCAGCTGTTTAGCAATGAACAAATCTCAGGTCAGCTGCACAGCTCCAAGGCAATCTGCCCTGGGTCCTTCCAGGAGCTCCCCTGGCCGCCCCACTCTGGCCGAGCTCCGGCAGCACCTCAGCAGAGCGGTGCATCTCTTGGACTCACCTGCTGGCTCGCGGCGCTGGGCGGCGCCTCCCCCTCGACGCTGTCAGCGCTGCCATCCTTGGCGTCCTCCCGTCCAGGCTCACCTAGCAGAGACACCAGGCCATGAAGCACTCAGAGCAAGAACAACCCAGGCTCTTCCAGCCTCATCAGAGTTTCCACTAGCCCAGCCGCTCTGCAGGCACCCAGTGTGGGGAATGCCGCCAAGGCCCCACAGTGGCTAGAAACAAAGGACTGAGCCAGGCCAGCTGCTCCCACCCTGGGGCATGGACCCATTCCCTCCCTGCGCCAGGCACCCCCATAGGGCTCTGGAGGCCAGTCCCTGTCCCTGTGAGACAGCGTCCCACTGGGAAAGCCCTCACAGCTGGGGCTGCACACGCTGCAGGGAAGTCTACCTGCACTCCCCGAATGGCCTCTGGGCCTGGAGCAGCAGTAAGTGAGGCTGACCCAGCCCTGCCCAGGAAAATACCCACCCCAGCAATCCGTGCCCCATGGTGCCCTCTGACACAGCCAGTCACCGGCAAGCTAGGCCCAGTTCCTGGCTTCCCAGAGACTCAGAGCCATGGGCCTTTCTGCAGAAGATGCCCTGTGCACATTCCTGCCCTTTCCCAGCAAGCAAAAGCTGCATGCACCCCAACCCCCACCCCACACACACACACAATGCCATGCATGAGGCCCATTCCCACCCAGCTCCCTGCAGTTCCCCCCATGCCTGGATGGCCTCTCCTTGCTGCAGGAAGCCTGAGAGGGAAGGCACGCAGCTCCCAAGCTGGGTTCCCTGTAAGCTGCATGGTCACGACACCACGCAGCAGCCTATTTTGCGCCATGCAGGCACTCAGGGAACCCGCCCGGGGACCCACTGTGGCTGGGAGAGGGGCACCCTTCCCCTGGTCCCAACCTAGCCCGACCCCCAACCTGCCATGGCCGGGGCGGCCCCCCAGCCCCAACTATGCCACAGCCTGGACCTGCCGCAGCTGGTGCCCTCCTACCCTGGCCCGAACGCGGCTGGGGTGGCACGACGCGGATCCAGCCGCAGCCAGGGCGGCGTGTTGCAGCCCGGACCCAACTGCGGCTGAGGCAGCGCGGTGCGAACCTAGGCGGCCGTGCCCAGATCCAGCTGCGACGGCCCAGCCCGGACCTGTCGCAGGGCACCCCTCCCTGAACGTAGCCCCGGCTGGACCTGCGGGATTTGGGGGGGGGGCGCCTATTCTGCAACCCCAGTCCCGAAGCTGCTGCAGTGGGGAGAGGTGCCTCTCCCCCTGCCAGCCCAGGTGCTGTTGCGAGGAGTCCTCTCTCCCAGCTGTAGCCCCAGAGCACCCTCCCGCACCTCAAACTCCTCATCCCCGGCCCCACCCCAGAGTCGGCACCCCCAGCCGGAGCCTTCACCCCCTGCACCCCAACCCTCTGCCCCAGCCCTCACCCCCAGCTGGAGCACTCACACCCCTGCACCCAACCCTCTGCCCCAGCCCTGAGCCCCTCCCACACTCCGAACCCCTCGGCCTCACCCCCACCACATTCATTCTGTTATGTGCACCGATATGAAGGTGAGGTGTCACACATCACCTCCATATTGGTGCACATAACAAAATTCATTCCACACATGTGTGGGAAAAATTAGAGGGAACACTGCTCCCAAGGCCGTGGGGAGGGTGCTTGACAGGCAAGGACTCCAGTGTAGCACGTGCTGCGGACCCAGGGACACTGCACGACCTAGTTACTGTGCAACAACAAGCAGAATAAATCTGCAGACACCACCGATCAGCCAAAAGGGGTCTGGTCCAAAAGGGAGAGGGGAAGTGATGAATAGGGGACCCAATGGAACCCCAACCAAATGACCTTTGCAATAACCCTCTGGGTCAGGACTGGAGCTGTCAGGTGCTACTGCAGTACTGATGGATAATAATAATAATTGTGTTACAAGCTCTCTGCTCCCTGATGCCCTCACCCCTGACAGCTCACCGCACAGCCAAGGGCTTCTCTCAGCCTCTGGGCACTCTTCTGCCCAACAGGACCAAGCCTCACAACCATCAAGGCGCCGCCAGACTCTGCTCTGCCTGTCAATTGTGGTTCCTGACACCGGCTGCCTAGAGCTTGGCAAGACCCATCAGGACAGGAAGGGAAAAGCCAGGAACTGACGGGTCACCGGCTGATCCCAGGGCTGCAAAGAGCCCAGCAACAGGCCATTGCTGGGAGTGAACATCTTAGGGAGGTTTGGAGTCAGCCGCAGGAAATAGCAGCGCTGGGCCTGAGCCTCAACCCCGGTGCAAATCAGCACGACTCCACTGCCTTTGACAGATCAACACCGACTCCCACGTGCCGTGGACTTGGCTCCACCTGCTCCAATATCAGCAGCAAAGAGGGAGGTTACAGGACAGAGTGAACCTCACAGGAAGCCATCCTCAAATACCGGCCATGGCTGGCTAGTGACCCCAGCAGATACCCAACCACCTAAGCATCAGTGCTGCATGCTGTCCATCGCCCCCAGGCTGGATCGCCCATGTTTAGCACCAACAGCGCTGAGGGCAGAGCGCTGGAGGAGAGTGCTGTCTTGGCCATGCGGCGGCAGGGCTCTCCTCCCTCCACAGGCTGGCAGGGCAAGGTGCTGGCAGCAGAGCATGGTATGGTTACTCTGCTTTAGTCCTGTTGGCTCAGCCAGAGCCAGGCTGCCTCTGGCCTATCCCAGATTCTCCTATGGATTGTGAGGAGAGGGCAACAGCCACTTCCAGCTCCAGAACCGGGAGGTCAGACACGGTGCAGTGCCCAGCCCTGCACCACAGAGGGTGCTGAGGGAGACCCCCTGGTCTGTCCCACAAGGAGGGTCCAGGGCTTTATCTGAGCCTAGTTGGGGGATATGTTAATGGGAGAGGAGACCCTGCAGCCTGGGCCAAGGTTGACTGCCCTGCCCTCTGCACGTGAAGCACTGCGGCTATGGGGAGTGGCCTGTTGGGCAGCAGGACAGAGCCACCCTCAGTTGCTGGAGCAGGGTGGGATGCAGTTACCTCTGCTGACCACGGCATGCCAAGCGCTCTCCAGCCCTTCCCACTTCCACAGGACCAGAGCTGGCCAGTGGGCTGCCAAGTCTGGGATCCACCCTCTGCCATTAAAGCAATACCGGGGATTTCAGGGGAAGGCAACGCCTCTCACATAGCACCTGGCTAATTGTCAGTGCCACACACGGTGAGAACTGCTGCCTGGCCTCAGCAGAAGAAAAACTGATGCCCTGAAGCATTAGATTTGATTACATTTATTTTAGCTCCTTGTCCATAAACTCAGATTCTAGACTCTGACCTACAGGCAGTGAATTCAGAAACTGTGTGAAGAGAGCTTTTCTTTGCTCTGAATGTAACGCCATTTAAGCAGGAAAACTCCCTGGTTCTTGCAATGTGAGGCAGAATGAGCAGAGGGACCAGTCGAGCTTCTAAACTTCCCTTCATGAGGTTCAGTATCTCAATCGAGTCTCCTCCAAGCCTCCTTTTTCTCCCCACCGAGGCTTTGAAGCCCATCTTGGGACAGGCACCATTTCAGTTAATTTTTTCTTACAAGTCTATCAAAGCTGAGCCCAGTTCTGCCCCTCTTTCAAGGTACTCATGCATCCTAGCTAACTGTACACTGGCCAGGTGCTCTCTGGAGCCACCTCCAATAGCTTCTCCATTGCTATCCTCAGAGGATCCCACCAATTCAGAGACCATCAATACAGCTGAAAAATTCAGTCTATTGTCGCTAACGTGCCTTGCCAGGCACTTCCCTTCTGCCTTCTAGTGTCATTAGCGAACTCCCCCAACTCAAAAGCTCTGCTGCCTTCTCCAATCAGTCTATTTCAATGGCTTGCGTTCCTTTGCTCCCACTAGAGTTACGGTTGCAAAAGTTTCCACAGATCTCCCTGTTTTCACATGCCCAGAACTTTCTGCAGCAGCCATTCTCCATGCTGATGGAGAAATCCTGGCTCCGCTGAACTCAAAACTTACTTCAACAGCATCAAGATTGCATTGCACCATTAGTCTCGGCACTGGGCTATCCTCTCCCCCATTTTTTAATGTGGGCAGAGCCCCTTAGGGAGTTTTTCCATATATGAGTGTAAGTAAAATACACTTTTTGGACTTCAAGGCAAACATAAGAACAGCCGTAGTGGCTCAGACCAGAGATCCATCTAGCCCAGTATCCTGTCTTCCAACGCTGCCCAGTGCCAGATGCTACTGAGGGAGTGAACAGAACAGGGCAATTTATCGAGTGATCCATGCCCAGTCATCCAATCCCAGCTTCTGGCAGACAGGTTTAGGGATTATTTAGGGAAAATTTGGATGGCTCTTGTTTGAAGCAGGGCTTTAGCAGCCAGTGCTGAGCACTGTCCGGTTGAGGATGCACTTGCCATGTATTCTGGATAGGCCAAATATTTCACAGACCGCCTATATTTACAAATGGTAGAGAGGCTTTATTACAAAATACTCAATGCTATTTTTATCCTTCCATGCTAAGGTGCTTGACTCAGGCCTGCTGCCCTCTGCACTAACCAGCCTATATACTTCTTGTTTGGAGGGGTCCATACACAGCAGGACAGACCCCCCAGGAAGGGGCGTATGGGTGCCAGTGAGTTTAAGCTGTCTCTCTCAGCTGGCTGTGGGCTGCTGTGCAGATCAAACTTGCCTGAGCTCAGAGCATTCTGACCACCACACCCCCTCTTGCTCCTCGCATACCCCTAGGCTGGGGGATGAGAGGGGACAGCAAAGGTCCATACACTGGCCCTGCACTGGGGGAATCCCCTGGGGGCTTCCCCCCCCCCCACCTTCAGACCCCCATGTCCCACTGGAGTGGCACATAGGAGCTGTAGCAGCCAGGGCCCTGAACCTGTCCCAGGATTCCTGCTGCTGTCTAAGTGGAGTCATGAGGGACCATCTCCTCTCTGTTCCATCACAGTCATATAGGCAGCGCCAATTCTCACTGGTGCTTCCCAGCCATCTCAGATACAAACCTGTCTGCCCACTCAAGTCCCCCACTCTTTTTTGGCATTACCCTTTCCCCATAGCTCACTCCCATGAAATAGGTGGGTCTCTGGTTAGTTTGCCCAAGATGCATTAGAGCTGCATTCTCCAGATCAAGTCTTTGTTTAAAATGGCCTGTGTGCCATTCTAACAGCTCTAACAGCAGCTGATTTGCACATGGCCTGCCAGTACAGTACCAGTGCAAATTTCAGGGTCATTTCCTGCTAGTCCAGCTCATTCATAAAACCAGCCCTAACACTGATCCCTGCAGCACCTTACTAGAAACCACCTCCCAGCCCCAGCGGCTGCCGTTTCTATCTTTTGGTTCTCTCCGTGCTAGGGTCCAACTCATGCCAGCTACTAGTTTAGACGTGGTTGTTACCAGCAGGACTCTGCTGCAGTTTCTTTGAGCAGTGAGAACAATCTCTCTCACCCTCTCATACCCATATAAGTACAGCCAGTTGCAGGCTACCTGGGGTATTGGATGTCTCGAAACAAAGCGCTATACCGGCATTCTGAGGATTCATTGCTTGAAATCCCCCCGCTACTTATTGCTCTTGGTTCCAATATACCTTCCATCTTTACCGATCTTTTTCCTCTTAATAACTGGTCCAACATTTTCCTAGGGAAAGAAGCTGAACTTACCAGCTGGTAATTGGCAGGGCTGTTCTCCTTTTCCTGACTTGAAGATTGGATCCATACTGGCTTTTCCCCATGCTTGTTCAAAGAGTTAGCCATGATTCAGTAAACTTGTTAATTTGCCTATTAGTCTAGGATGCAGGTGACTTGGACTCACTGGCATATTCTGCAAAGCATTCCCTCTCTGCTCTGCAGAGATCACTAATTATCAGAAGGGTTTCCTTTACCGCCTAATAGGCCAAACAAGTTTACATAGTGAGATTTTAAAAAGCAGCTTCCTAGCCCCAACATATTCAATACTCTAATTTATTTGCCCCCCTAGTGTATTAGCAAAGCCCTCTTTTGGCTAGCCTGGCATTGCTCTGCCCCTCTGCAAGCCGTGAACAAGCCCCACCCAGAGTCTCTTTGAACTTCACATCCTGGAGCAGCCCTTTGCAAAGCTGCGGCAGTGCGTCGTGTTCCTTGCACCTTCCTGCACGGCGTAGAGCATCGTTTGCACTAGGCGCGAGCTCTGCCAGGTTCCCCTTCAGCACAGGTAGGTTACGACTCCTGCCATTGTGCTGGGCTTGCTGGATGCTGCAGTTTCCCCATGTTTGCTCTCCTGCCCGGCCGCACTCAGGGAGCCTGATCCTCCCCAGGGCCCTCCTCCAGCCAAACCTGCGAGAAAGAGCCTCTCACCATTCCCCTCTCACTGCTCCATCAGGTGGTGGGGCTCCCTCTGTGGGATGAGTCAGCTGAGCATCTCCCACCTCGGCAGATCCCACACGATCCACTGGGAGCCCTGTCCCTAGGTGAATGGCTCTGAGGCAGCTGTATTATCAGGGTCTCTCGAGTAATTTCCTCTGGGACCCCCAGCAGGTTGGGAGCATACAAGGCCCCCAGTGTATTCTCCCTGGCTCCTGGGCCTTAGGAAAAGGTGAGAGCTCTCCCAATCTCAGCATATTTCAGGATCAAGCCCCACAGTGAATATTCATATCTTCACACATTCATATCTTCACCCTTCCCTTCTGACCCTCAGCCAATACCAGCCAGCCCTGATGATTTACTGCACCCAAGCTTCCCCTGGCTGCTCCAGAAACTCCTCTTTAGAGGCTTCAGTCTTTGGCAAGGCAACACTGGGATGATTTTCACCATTGTCTGAAGAGTCATGCCAATAAATCCATCTAATTGCAATGCTTCCATTTCCATGGCCCCTGGGAACGTAGGGTCCCGCACCCAGGCAGCCTGCTGGCTTCCTACCACTAGGACGGCTGTTTCTGGAGAAGAGCAAAGGGGCAGTATCCTGCTGCTGGGGCTAGCGAGGTGCTAGTTTGGCCACACTCTTAGAGCAACCTCAAGGCTCTCCTAACCTGCTCCCCTGGCCACTCCGTAACCAGGAATAGCTGGAGGGATGCGCTGCTTTGGTCACACCCCCTTTAGCATGTCACAGGGGAGGGGGGCTGCAAGAGGGCACCTGCCTGAGCTGCTACATGGGTTCTCTGCACATTGGGTTTTCCTCCTGCACAGAGGGGAAAGCCCAGACAACTAAACCAGCTTTATGAGCCTTCGGCACCTCCACAGCACCCACGAGTCAGGCCCATCGCTTTTACTGGCTTTCCTGTGCTTCCGCAAACTCTCTGCACCTCTGCTACAGTGTCTTAGCTAGCCTCCCGCAGAGCTCACCACCTGTCTGGCAGGCACCAATATGGGGGGCTAAAAAGCAGGCAGACAAGGTTTCAAATTGCTTTGCAAAACCTTGCCCTCTGAGATTGCACTTGTAGCACCTAACACAAGAGGACTTAGAGCGGTAGCAGCAAAAGGCCTGTTCTGCTCCCAGCAGGAGCAGGCCCAGTTTTGTGATTTCCCTCATCTCTTAACATATTCGGACCCTTGAAGCAGTTTCAGCTGGTGCACATCAACGCAGCTCCCCTGAGAGCAATGGGGCTGCACGGAGGCACACCAGCCAAGCTGGCCCCTTGTGGCTACTGCACCTGGGAAGCCTGCAGTGCACCAGTTGTGTCCTTCTGAAATTAATAGGCAGCATGTTTACAACAAACAAAAGGAAGTATTTTTTCCACACAACACACAGTCAACCTGTGGCACTCCTTGCCAGAGGATGTTGTGAAGGCCAAGACTATAATAGAGTTCAAAAAAGAACTAGATAAGTTAATGAAGGGTAGGTCCATCAATGGCTATTAGCCAGGATGGGCAGGGATGGTGTCCCTAGCCCTGTTTGCCAGAAACTGGGAATAGGCAACAGGGGATGGATCACTTGATGATTACTTGTTCTGTTCATTCCCTTTGGGGCATCTGGCATTGGCCAGTTGGAAGACAGGATACTGGGCTAGATTGACGTTTGGTCTGATGCAGTATGGCCATTCTTATGTTCTGACCCCTGGGATTTTTAAAGCAATAGACCCCAGCCCTTGGTCATCTCCAGTATGGAGTGATCTTTCCATACCATGTACAGCTCCTTTTTATATAGCACAGCTCGTCCTCCCCAGCAGCCTAACCTAGCTCTCTCACACAGCCGGGAGACAGGGTCACCCAACGGCATGAGATGCTCACAACACTGACCTCCTCTTACCAAGCCAAGTATTTCAGCTGGCTCAGTTGAAGTTTTAAGCTTCCAGCTTTAGCATAAAGACACTTCCTACCGAATATTGCCACCGCCTTAGTCTGAGCCCCATTGAGTTGCAACCCTGCTTTTAGGGAAGGGGACGGCTGGGGAAACCAATGCTTGTCTCAGAACATCCTTCAGATTCACTCTCTGACACACACGTGCTGAGACCCACCCATACTCCAGTGGAGTACTGCTCGGTTGGGACTCTGTCTGCTCTTATTTAGCACATCCATGAACGATGAGGGAAGAGCAAACAGAGCTGTGATAGACCCCCCCCCCCCACCGATGACAGTGGCTAGCGGGGATGTGGCCTACGCTCCAGCGGAAACAGAAATCACTCAAAAGGTCCCTTCCAAGGTTAGAAACGTGGTCAGGCAATAACACAAGGAGAGGCAGCTCTGAAAAATGAAAAACAAAGACAGCTAGAAGGGAGAAAAGTATCTAATGGGAGGTTAAGGCAACAGGAACACAAGTATGAGATGGGATGAGTGTGCAATAGGATGGGGCTGCAAAGGAAAACCCAATGGGATTGGGAGCTGCATGTGCAGAGCAGGGAGGTATGGGAGTCTGGTGTGTGTGAAACTAGTCTATTGTGTCTGACAGAAAGTGGTGAGGAATTAACAGGCAATCACCAGAGAGAACTACTGAGAAGTGGAGCAAGGAGAAAAGGAATGCAACTGAGCAGGGCGCTGGAAATGTCGCTGCAGCTGGGGCTGCCTAATGCCCAGCATAATTGGGCCTGGGCCTGACGTAAAGGATTCTTTGTAGCAGAAGAGCCCAATATGCATCGCTTCTCTTTAGGTGACAAAAAAGAGGGAACTTGGTAGGAGTCTACCAACACCTGAAGGGTGCAAACGCCCTGCAGAGAGGGGAATTATCCAGGCCAGGGGAGGAGAAGGAGCAACAGTTTTTAAAAAAGGAGAATTGAAACAATCAGGAAGACAGGCCTGCCAGGGCGATCTGTCCTTAGACCATGAAATAGACTTCCTGGGACAGCAGCTCCATCACTGTTGGTATTTACACCGGCCTGGACAAAGCACTGATGCTACATCACAGGGAAGAACTCCAGAGAGAGGATGGCAGTGGATGGGCTAAAAATAACCTACCAGGTAACTGTTAGGTCACGTATTTGGTCCCTTCTGGCCTTGGAATCTATGAATCTCTCCATCTTTGCCATCTCTGGGTCTAATTCCCTCTGCCTTGCACCAGTGTAGCAAGTGTAAACGCTGCTATTCTGAGTGGGAAGCATGGCACCCCCACTCTGGCTGGCACAAGAGACTAAGAGCAGTCTGTACTGCTACAGGTGGCTAGAGGTAACGCAAACAGACTCTGGAGATAGCACCTTTTAACAAGGAGAGACCTCTCTCGGCCTGTGGGTCAACTAGTCAATATACTGGCCATTTATTTGCAGCTACAAAGGAATGTTTAGACTCCACCATCTATCTTTGCAATGGCTTCTGGGATAACCTGGAAACCAGGACTGGCACAAGCATTGTCCCTCGACACAGCTAGAGGCCTGCATACTCTGCTCCCCGCTGCCCTCAGGAGGTCACTGTTGGTGGCCAGCAATTCAATTTTTGATCCAAAAAATGGGGAGGGATCAGAAGATTGGAGAAAAGCAAACGCTCCACCCTGTCCCCCCCCAAGGAAAGAAAAGGGATCTGGCCATTCTCCTTCTGTGCCCTGACAGTAAAATAATGGAGCATGGGGGAAAGCACTACACATCTCACAGCTATTGGAATCATGAGCAAGCAGGAACCAAGATTTTGCCACACAAAGCTGAATGCTTTTTTCACTAGGCTCAGTGGCTGAAGGGGATGCAGCAGATGCGCTATATTTGGACTTATAAAGCATGCGATACTCTCTCATGTCACCATACTCTTAGAACTGAAGTCAGCTTTGGTATAAATACTAGTATGTGGACAGAAAGCGGTCAGAACGGCCATCCAGAAAGGCTAATGACACAGGTTATGCTAACCCACACAACAGCAGTGCAGGATGCAATGGGGTGCTGCAGGGACTAGTCTTAGCTACAGCCTATCTTTATCGATGCTGGGAATGGGGGCACAGGCAGCCCAGGAATGAAATTCAGATGAAACTAAAATGCGGGAGGGTCAGGAGGGAGATGTACTCCAGGCAGAAAATACAAGGTTCAGAGGATTGAAAACCTAGTGGCCAGGGGACTAGCCCAGGACTGAGAAAACCCTAGTTCAGTCCCCTGCTCTGCAACAGACTTCCTGAATGACCTTGGGCAAGTCACTTAATCTCTGTCAGTTCCCCAGCTGCAGAATAGGGCTAACAGCACTGCCCGACCTCCCAGGGAGTTATGAGGATAACTGCTAAAAGGATTTGTAAAAAATCCTTTACATAGAGCTTGGAAAGAACTAAGCTAACATCGGGGGGAAACAGTCCAAACCCCAGCTCCAGGGTATGCTGGGAGGCCAGGATGCTGAAAGAAGCAAATCAGACACAAGACTGCAGCATGACAAAACTGGAAAAAGAAAACAATGCAGTGACAGCTCAGGGCTGCATATGTAAAAGCATCATCACATCACCTGTCCTTTAGGCCATGCCAATACGACTTCATTCTGTTCTGGGCACCTTACCAGATATTGATGAAGTGGAGAGAGAGTCAGTTCAGAGAGGGGTGATAGAGTTAGCAGGGTAATGGACTAAGGAGGAAAGATTAAAAGAGCTACATCTGTCTGGGATGGCAAAGGGGGAACACAACAGTAATATCTGCAGGATGTAAACAGCACACGCAGAGAGAGAGGAGAGTGTGATACACAGATGTAACTAAGAGTGATGGGATGAAATTAAGAAAGGAGAAATCTAGATTAAATATTAAGAGAAACTTCCTTTCAATGAAATGTATTAGGCTGCGAAAGCAGCCCCCAGAGTAGCAGTGGAATGGCTATCAATCAGCACATTCAAACAGTAGCAAACACGCATTGGAAAAATCCTGAATTGGCCAGGGGGAGATGGCCTGGACACACCTAGCCAGGGCTTTTCCATCCCTGCCTAGAACTCAAGGGTGGAAAGCACACAGGAGGGAAGAGGGTTAAAACACATGAATGGTTTGGTCTCCTCCTGACAGAAGCGTGAGAGCTGCTCTATCCCTTCTACATGAATGAGGCAGTGTGCAGGGAACGAGGACACCGAAGGGAACTGCAGCTCCTCAGCCCAGGTTGCTCTGCCATCCCAGGTTGAGGCCTCATGTTATTGCTCACTGTTGAGAGGTTGGTCCAGATAAGCACACGTAAGAGACGGAGAGTGGGTGGCTAAGCGATGTACTGGATCTAGTCCCACCCATGCTCACAGAAAACATAAGAAGTGGTAGATTTCCCCTCTGCCACTCAAAGGATGGCTGCTGAAAAGCTGGTGTGGGAAATCCCTGCTGGTTTGGCTCTCCTGGTTTACGGCAGTAGGAATACCTTTATGAAAGAGAAACTGAGGCCCTGGAATAGACATTGCACTCATGAATGGAAATGCCCACTTGCAAAATAGCATAGAGCCGCATATGCCCAGAGGGGTCCTGCAGCCTGACCTCAAGTGTTCAAAGCAGCGCAAAGAACTAGGGTCTACTCGTCACGGACTAGAGGGGCATGCACAAGCTGAGAACACGGAGCAGAGTCGTCATGGCCCATTCCACCCTGAGAGGAACACGTCCTGCCAGGTCAGACTGGGCTTTGTCACTCCCAACCCCTCTCAGCCTCAGCCTTTTGTCCTTGAGAGGCTGGGAACTCTTTCCTTTTGCTGCACAGAGGAGCTTGCTGATGATGACAACCCACGGGGACAAAGCTTAGCCCAGGACGAATGAGTCATGTTCCAAGGCTGGCAGAGAGACTGTCTCAACCACAGAAATGGAAGAGATTCCAGTCAAGGCTTCCACAGGAGCTGGATCCGGCTGTAGGCTAAAACGGGTCATTTCGTTGTTAGGCCAAGAATCAACATCAGTGATACAGCGACTACCAAAAAAGGCCCTCCTCTCTGGCTGCCACTGTCCTTGTCAAAGGGCCTAGCTCTGTCTGCAAGGGAGAACTTGCTTCTCCCCAGACACTTTGCTCTCTCTTTACTCTGTCATGCGGTTGCGGAGGCAGCCGTTGTCCTATGAGCAGCACTTAACTGACTGGGAAAGATTTGGAGGAAAATAAAAATACACACCCATGCATTTGTGAGATGGCACAGAACATTTAAAATCGCTTTCACAGGGAGGGAATCTTTATTTGGCCCATTGGGAGAGGAACAAAGGGAGGAGTAGGAGAAGGATGGAGGTGGATCAACTAAAATGGAATGACTCAAATGTGCAAATATATTTCATAACCTCCCCTGAAGGACCAGAGACAGGTACATAGACGAGACACACATGGGTTGCACGGATCGCCATTTCCAGGGCAGCTCTAAATGCACCACTCCTATCACATCATTAGTAACAAGTCAACCCTCCCAGAGTCAGTCAGCCAGGCTTGCTCGGTTAGTGACCAGTTTCCATCCAGGGCAGGTGGCAGGGTGAAGGCCAGAGCTCAGAAGGCATGCTGGGGTAGGACTCTCTCTCACACTCTGCTGTTCCCCACCTCCAAAGGCGCCCAGGGTCTCCAGCCTGCGCAAATGCTCCATGCTTCTGCCAAGAGCCTCTTCCAGTCGTCCACGGAGCGCCTGGGCCCCCTCCAGCTCCGCCCGCAGAGTCTGGCCTCTCTCGGGGCTAATTAGACACGTCATACAGAAAGGGAAGAGGGTTAGACAGGCTTCACGGAATGTCCACACCAGTAAGGAGACAGAGCGGTGCTGGCTCATGTCTAACCACCACTTACTCAGAGCACTGCTCATCCGTGCTCCAAAGGTAGATCCAGCATCGGCTCCTTCCGCTTCTCTTCTAACTTTGACCAGAACCAGCTGCAGGTGCCGGGCCCCAGCACCCACCCCCCACATGGGTCAGGCACAGACTCGTACACCCACGGAGCAGTTCCCCCAGACTCACCCCCAATCCCCTGGGAAGTCAGGGCAGGGACAGTGGCTTCCTGGCCGTCGCTAGTTATCACCACTGAATCAAATACCAAGAGAAACTCCATGTGTGCGTGGTTCCTTCAGCCCCGCAGACTGCTCAGCTCCCCGCCCCACCAAGGCTCGCGTGGTGGAGGGTAGCAACGTCAGTCATGCTGTCATGGAGGGGAATGACCTGGACAAACTACTAGAAGCCCCAAGCAATTTTCAGATCAATGATTTAACAAAGGGACATGCAGCCTCTCTGAGATGTCAGGAAGCAAGGGAGGGGAAGCCAAGGGGGCGGGGAGAAATCAAGGGGAGAGGAGAATCTGAAAGGAGCATTAGAGCTCTGGGGTGTCATTAACTCCTGCTGTCTTGCCTGACTCATGTGATCTCCTCTGCCATGGGAAGGACGCTGCCTTTAATCAGCCACTCCCCAGCAGCAGCCCACTGAACAATTCCCTGCTCACACAGGCTCACGGACACCCTAGTGCTTCAACTTTTCCCTTTGAACAAGTCCCCCAGAGGGAGTGCAGCTCCTCCACCTCGCAGGACCACACGGCAGCATGAGGGCCCCCTACCTGTCTGGGTGAGCGTGGAACTTCACCAGACTGCTGTACAGCTGCCTTTCTGCTTGCAGAGCTTCATTCAGGCGACTCTTCTCCGCCACCAGCCCTTCCAGCATCAGCAACAGCTGGGGAGAGCGGAGGCAAAAAGCAACAGGCAGAGGTAGGAGCTGAGCAGAGTCCAGCCAAGAGACTGGAGTTGGTCATGTCAGGGACATGGAGATGAGGGGCTGACCTCCGCCCGTGCGTGGGATCCAAACCACCTCTCTGTGCCATAAAGAGGATCTGAGCCCCTCTTATACCTGCACGTACACTGGCACACTCTCTCCCAGGCAACAGCATTACAGTGCAGAACTGGCAATAGAGAATTAACTAACTGCAGGAACTGGAAACAGGCCTGAGCCTGCAGCCCATGAGATATCCCCTCTGCGGGAGATTTCATCAGAGCATGCGCTACCTGTTGCCGTCTGTTCCCTGTAGCCTCCTGTCCTCGTGACTCTGCTGTGGCTACTTTCTCCCGAAGCACCAGGACTTCTTGGGTCAGTCGTTCCACAGCTGGGATTTCTTCAGGATCAACCAGCTGCATCTGCAGGTCCTGAAAGCCAAGGAGAGCAGAGTTGGCTGGAGATCAGCAACAGGAGACACCCCTTGAATCGATGCAAGCTGGAATTAATCAGTGCAAGCTGGAATTACAAAGGTCCCTAGAGACATCACAGATTAGGGTCACCAACAAGGGGAACTCCTATCCCTTCCAAGGGTGAGCCAGACAATTCAGAAAAAAACCACACTCGGGGGTGTGCAGCACCAACATCCCAGAGCAAGCCTTACTGTTGCTTTGTGCTAACAGGAGCCTGACTCAAGACTCCAGACAGGATGCAAGGCACCCTGCACGCTCCAGAACTCCTAAACAAGGTCCAGGATGCACAGCAAGGGCACTCCAGGAATAACAAGATCCCCAAATGAGCATCTGAGCAAAATGATGATCTGAGCAAAATGATGGGAGACTCCTACATAATGAGATGTCAGATGGAGCCCTGGGTTCCCAACTCTTCGTGTTTTACAGGAACCATGGAGTGAGGCCCAGGATGCCAAGCCCGAGATGTTACAAGATCCATGCGTGAGATCTCGAATACAGCTCAGGAGTCTCCTCATACATCCACCTCGTTGCTGATCTCCATGGAAACCTGGCTTCCTGTTTCTGACATTTTACAGTACACTGGAAGCCAGCTAGAAGCCTCGAGGTGGGGGGAACTGGAGGTTGTTCACTAGCATCCCTGGGCAGAGATGATCAGACAGTATGTCAGGAGAACTGTAGAGATCCCACCTTTATAAGGTCCTCCTTGCTCTGGATGTTCCTGGTCAGGGACTCAATATCTGAGGCCTGCACCTGCAGCTCCTCCTCCTGTGCCGTCACCACAGACTGAAGAGAAGAGAGCTCCAACTACAGAGCAGAGACCACGGGGTCAGTGAAAGCTCCGCAACCCAGACACATGCCATAAACCCTCCATGCCACTGCCTCAATCATCCCACCCTCATGCCCCTAATCTGTGGTGCTGGCCAGAGTCGTGAGTGGCCTCCTTCACTCAGTGCAACACTACTACACGCTGTACGATGCCTCTATCTGAGGCTAAAGACAACATTTCTGAGAAAGGGGGAGGAGGGCCAAACTGGGCCCAGGAAGGAAACTTTCCTTCAGTCTCATCAAGTCAGCACTGCAATCCCATAACCAGACCCTTTGTTCACCCCTCCATCAAGAGAGGTGCCTGTGGAGTTGATGGAGGGGAAATGGAAATAAAGGACCCACATCAGTCTGTCAGCTTCATGACTTTGACACCACATGGGGACAATCCCTAGTCCAGTGGTTCTCAACCTATTTATCATTGTGGGCTGTGTTGGGCTGCAGGTTGAGATCCACAGCGTGCCTCCCCCCCAAACCTCCCTCCACAGATCCCTATGCCCAGCACCTCCTGCCCAGAGACCCCTTCACAGAGTGGGGCCAGGAGTGGAGCCCTGGGCAGGATGGCAGTGACCCCGGACCCCGCTGTGCAGGATCGGGTTGCAGGGCAGCCGGGTGGCAGCCCGGACCCCAACCCTGTGGGGCTAGCCGGCAGCTCCGACACCAACCACAGCCCTCCCCAGGCCGGCTGGCAGCCCCGGGCTGGCTGGACCACCCGGACCCCACCGCGCTAGGTGGCCAGGCAGCCAGGAACCTGGACCCCATGTGGCCCAGCGGCCCACGGGTTGAGAATCGCTGCCCTAGTCAGTAGTGAGCATAAAGGTCGCTACACCGGAAACCAGAGCATCCCCGGGATAAAGCATAGGCCAGCTACTCACAAATGTAATGATCTAGATGGTTTCCATTTAGGAAATAAGCTACCTCTGGGGTGGAACAAAGCAGCAATTTAACAGTGCACTGCTCGTGACAGGACGTGAAAAAGAAACTATATCCAACAAAAAATGCAAGAGGAATAGGGAGGCTGAATGTAATCGCCAGAGCTGAAAATCTGACCAGGACACCAGGGCTAGCACCTTCCATTCCCATGCAGGGTCCTTACCAGAAACCAAATAATAATTAATACTCAGTGCTTCCAAGCTCCATTGTGCTGGGCACTATACAAACACTGAGCAAGAGACAGCCCGTTCCCCACAGGGTGGGAGTATGAACATAGCATGGCTGTTTGAAGGCAGGCCAGGCTGGATTTGGTCTCGAGTGAAACAAGCCTCAGACTGCAGACGCTCAGGGTCTCGCCACAAACTCACCCTGCTTTCTCTTTCCTTTCTTGCCATTAGCTCCAGTTCCTCTCTGGCATTAACAAGCTCCTTCTCCAGCTCGGCAGCCGTCTCCAACGGGCCTGGAGAGGAAACCACAGCCCCAAAAGTTACATTAACGCAGGGCTTGAATTATCTACCAGACACACCCTGGTTTTCTAACTGCAAGCATTAGAAACAGAATCTTTTCCAAATTAGAGCTCAAATCCTGAACAAGTTGATGGCATTTGCACCCCTACCACGGAGATGGATTTTTCAAGGCCTTTTCTAATGCTCCTGCTCCCATAGTGATCCTCAACTACCAGCCGCCCCAGCTAGAGTCCATTCCCATTCCTGATGCTCTCCCCTCCAGAGTCCAGAATCCAGTGGCCTCAGCCCTGGGAAGAGTTCCAAGTATCCCCACCTGCCCTCCCAGATTAACCGCACTCCTCCCAGTCAAGGAGGGCAGAACATTCTGATTAGCCCAGTGATCAGCAAACACCAGCTCCCCCTCCCACACCAGCTTCCTCCACTCAGCACTGGAGTCCAGAACCCGTCAGTGATTCCCAAGCACCAGTCTCCCATCCCAAATCCAAGCCACAGTCATTGAGTGCCCCAAGTTTTATCCCCAGCCTCACAACCCTGGGGAAGGATGACTCCAGTCAATACTCCTGGTTAAAGTTCTTTGGTGTCTTTGCAGGTTGTTTGTCACGAGACAGTTCTCCCCATGGCAAAAGCCTTGGGTCACCTTCGTACTGACCTTTCTCCATCCTGTATTTGCTGTCCTCTCCCTTGGAGATTCCGGTAGCAGTAGCGTTCCCGCAACCTCCTGGCAGTAATTCCTGAAAACACAAAATGATTCCTGGTTTTCCCCCCTTAGAGATCACCCTGTGCACCCTGCACAGTTTAGACCCTTCCGCCCACCTCCAAGCCTCACCGCCCAGCGCTGAGACCAAACACGACACATGCTCCTGTACTGGTGTCACACAGACCATTGGCCAGATGGGGTTTTCAATTATGGGGGAGCTGACCAGAGGCCTGCAAGATTTTGGGGATCTCAGAACCCAGAGGAATGGAGGGAGACAAGCACAAATGGGCTGAGAGCTTAAATCTGGTGTGAGAAACAAGCTTGGGAAGTCAGGAAAGGGACTCCAAAGAGAGAGGCGTCCAGAGCAGGAAAAGGAAAAGAGGTTCTTGGCCACTATGTTTGGGTTGCACCAAGTAGCAGGGACACCAGAGAAGAGACAGCAGCAACAGTGCAAGAGATAAGAGAATGGTCTAGGGCAGTGGTCCCCAACCTTTTTCGTCTGGCGGGTGCCAGACGATGAGCCACCGAGGACCATGGCCGGCAGACAAGCATCCGCCGAAATGCCGCCGAGAAGCGGCAACGTCAAGAGGTGTCGCCGCCAAAAATCAGCAGCATTTCGGCGGCGACGCCTCTTGATGACGCTGCTTCTCGGCGGATGCTTGTCCGCCAGCCAGTACACGGGCGCACATAGATGCATTGGTGCCCGCGGGCACCGCGTTGGGGGACCACTGGTCTAGGGCTTTAATAGCTAGAATGAAGAGGAAAGGATGAACCGAAGCTGCTGTCATGAAAAAGTGGCAGGATTTAGCAATGGTCTGGATGCAGAAGGCACACAGAGGAATCAAATATGCCCACAGGCTGTATGCATGGGCAACAGTGCCAGGCCGGGGGATTTTCCATGATGGGTACCAATCTTCCAACAGAGCCTTGCCTTCTTCCAGACACCTGCTAAATCGGACACCTTGGGGGTGCTGGCAGTGAGCACGACAGTAAAGGTTACAAAGCCACTCCCAAGTCAGCCCTGTTTACACTCCCCCAGAGCCCTCTGAAGAACTTTTCTAGGCTGAGCCACACTAGCTAGCTACATAGCAGAGATATTTCTCTGTGCAACTCAGCATCGAGAATTCAGAGTTAACAGTGGAGCTCAGCCCAAATGCACGATTTTGGAAAGGTTAAGGAAAGTCTCTCCAGCTCATTGTGAGATATTGGGGAGTAGAGACAAACCACCGATGGCCTATTAGCTCCTTCCAGCCTAAACTCCATGATTCTAAACCCTATGACATGTTTTACAACTTTAAACAAAAATTAGACGTTTGTTCACCAAGAAACCATTGAAATGGTTCCAACAAAAGCAGCCTGGCTTATGCTCAGTGACAAAGGGTGCGACGTTGCACTCCGTAATGTTTTATGGAAATATGCTTACAAGTGTAAATATGATGTAACTGGAATATGCTTTATGCAAAAAGTTTCTTGTAAGGTATCATTACAAAAGGTTATAATCTACTGAGTGTGTTCATCCTATTTGTTTGCATGTATTATTTCTATGTCTGGAGTTAGGAGAATAAGACATAAACTTGTACTACTGATGTAAACACATTAAGTGGAAGCCTTTAAGGGTGCTTCAGAATCAATGAACTGTGAATGGGTTTGTTTACTTGCAAGGTTCGTTCCTGTAAACCAGACCAGGAAGAATGGTAGAATCCATCTTAAACCTGGTGCTTTTCCATTTAGAAGGAGGGGTGGGGATCCAGAGAGACAAAAGATTCCCACCTTGTGCCAAAGCTATAAAAGGGGGTGGAAGAGAACAAAAGAGATGGCCAGTCATGAAAACCCCCTAGTTACCACCTGGGCTGGAACTAACAAGGACTGTACCAGGGGAAAGGATTGGGCCCAGACTAGGAAGGCATCTAGTCTGTGAAAGAAGCTTATTGGAACATCTCTGAGGGCGAGATTTTACCTGTAAACAGTTTCTTAATGTATTAGTCTTAGACTTGCGTGTTTTTGCTTTATTTTGTTTGGTGACTTACTTTGTTCTGTCTGTTATTACTTGAAACCACTTTAATCCTACTTTTAATACTGAATAAAATCACTTTTGTTTTATTAATTAACCGAGAGTAAGTGATTAATATCTGGGGGAGCAAACAGCCGTGCATCTCTCTCTATCAGTGTTATAGAGGGCGGACAATTTAGGAGTTTACCCTGTATAAGCTTTATACTGAGTAAAACTGATTTATTTGGGGTTTGGATCCCATTGAGAGCTGGGTGTCTGGGTGCTGGAGGCAGGTGACCTGCTGAGCAGTTTTTGGTTAAAGCCTGCAGCTTTGGGGGCGCGGATCAGACCTGGGTCTATGTTGCAGCAGGCTAGCGTGTCTGGCTCAACAAGGCAGGGTTCTGGAGTCCCAAGCTGGCAGGGAAAATGGGCTCAGAGGTAACTTCAGCACATCAGGTGACAGTTCCAAGGGAGTCTCTGTGAGAGAACCCGTCGCAAAGGGGTTCCTAGCAAAGCTGATTTAAAAACACTTGACAATTGAGGATGAATACTCCAATACTGCCCACACAAGCAGCGTCTGCTCTCAGCTGATCTGTGGGAAGGAGCTGCTGAGTGACTGAGAAAAAGCTGTGGGGTTCAGATCAGGATGTTCTGATCTCACCTGGACTCCCATTAGCAGGGATGGTCTTTTTGGTTTGTGCCTAGCACAACAGGGTCCAGATCTACGTGTGGGCTCCTAATATTTACTATTTGTATTGCTATAATGCTTAACAGCTGCCAAGGGCTTCCATGTGATACACTCAGTGCTTGATCACTCTTCCCGCACAGTACGTCTCCTCACCCCCCTTCTGGTATCTCTCTGCATTTGCTTTCTTCCCACAGGCCTCTCTCTCTCCCCTGCTGCTACAGCAATCACTTCTCTCCCCCGTCCTGAGGCAGCATGCAAAGGACAGAACAATCCAGTGCACAATTCCTACTTGAAAGGGCTGCTTGTCTTTCTGGAGGAGAAGCCTGCCATCAGCCGCTGTGTTCTTCCCCAGCTCCTTCCCCACCAGCTGCTGGCGCAGGAATTGTACTTCGCCACTCTTTTCTGCCAGAGCCTGCACCATCTTCTCGGCTGCTACCTGACGCAGCGGGAAAGCAAGGCGAGAGGAGAGAAGCAGAGGTGACAAAGAGTTGGGTCTCAGTTGGCTACTGGCCCAAACCCTGGCCCGGACTCCTTGCTCTGGCAACATAAGGACAGATTTACCGATCGCTTGCTGCTGGAGCGGAGATCAGGAGCTTTCCTTTCCAACTCTAACCAGGGACTTTACTATGGGCTTTGTGGCAGCACACACAACAGTCAATGCTACAGCATTGCCATCACAGCCCCCTGCTTTCACTTACCCAGCCTTTGCTGAGTAACTCTTCAGCAGTGCTACCAAACCTTTGACTGGGATGGTGAAAACTCGCCCATGGCATGGGGGCTGCGGAGTGCAGCAATATGGGAGGAGGCCTGGAAGGACAGAGGGGATGAGGATAGAGGATGGGAGCTGGAGGAGAGAAGGGAGGCAAATGCTGTGAGGAGATAGCTGGGAGCTTGGCTTTTTAATCCTGTTAAAAAGGAAAATTCAATGCAAAACTCCAGTGACATTTAAAACTGACTGATCTCAATGCACTGAACACAGGCAATTCTGAGGGTAAGACTCTTGTGGAAACATTAACTCCCTGGTAGTCCACACAATAGTCTTGAATACTAGTTTGACTGTTAAATACAGCTAACATACAATGAACAGAGCTCCCCCCATGCTGTCCCTCCACCCTTCTGATTCTATGCAGAGGAGATGGCTCCACCAGGCTATGGGGCTTCCCTCTGGTCGCCTGATGTCACCGCTGTGGGGAAGAGCTCCAGGGTTCACCTTTCCCACGACTGCTGGCCAGGTAGTGGTGGTATGTGTGCACAGAATGCCCCGTGAATGTGCACAAGCCGAGAGCTGCACACCTTCCTCTCCCCAACCCCACAATACGCACATGCAAACCCTGATCTGGGTGCACAAGAAGAGCCCCCAGGTTTCACAACGTAGGCCTGTGGGGCACGTGGACAAGCGAACGGTGCGCTCAGAATTATTACCGTATAATTTCCCACAGACGACGAGTTGATATTTGTAACCTTACTCTGCATTAACATGGGCAAGGGGGGTATTCTCATTGTTATGTGGTTCTGAAACATGAGACACTTCCTGCAGCTCCCCCCGTGGCATCAGAGACTAGAGACCAGTTTCCACACAGCAGACCCATCACAGCCACGCTGGTCAGCGGCTGCTCTGAGCGCAACTCACTCGGCTTCGCTGCTCCCGGGTGCTCATGGCTTGAAGCAGCTCCCGAAGTTCGGTCTCATGTTCTCCAGCCTGTCTGTTCCTGTCACTCAGGAGATCCTGCAGCATCCTCTCCTTCCGCTGGAGACGCAAGCACAGATCCTCTGCAATCTCACTCTGCCCTGGGCCCAGCTTGCAGAGCAAGGTTGCTGTGAGCTCCTAGGGGAAAAGGAGGGAGAAAGGGGTTGAGACGTTCCATCTCCATGCTCAGAGAAGCCTGGCACTTTGGGATGAACGGCTGTGCAGCCTGGGAGCACCTCTCTGATCACATGCAGTCACCAGCAGAGAATCAACGCACAGCGAGCATTTATGCCAACGCAGCATTCGAGGGCCTGCCAGGATTCCAGGGAGCAGCTTTCCTGGTTCGCCCCCCTCTTCCTGCAGCACATATGGAAGGGGCTGGGCCATGCATGTCACTCAGAGGCTGACGTGCCTCTGTGCTTCCATTCTGTAGGGAGAGCCTTTGCTTCTACAGAGCCAGTAATTGTTAGTGCTCTCAAATTGAGGACTATGCTAGTTTAGATATTTTTACATTGCCTCTGATTTGCTCCCTCCTCTGAACTGCGGCCAAGAGCACAGAGATTTAAAAAGGTGACACACTGGGGGATCATAGAATATCAGGGTTGGAAGGGACCTCAGGAGGTCATCTAGTCCAACCCCCTGCTCAAAGCAGGACCAATCCCCAACTAAATCATCCCAGCCAGGGCTTTGTCAAGCTGGGCCTTAAAAACCTCCAAGGAAGGAGATTCCACCACCTCCCTAGGTAACGCATTCCAGTGCTTCACCATCCTCCTAGTGAAATAGTGTTTCCTAATATCCAACCTAGACCTCCCCCACTGCAACTTGAGACCATTGCTCCTTGTTCTGTCATCTGCCACCACTGAGAACAGCCAAGCTCCATCCTCTTTGGAACCCCCCCTCAGGTAGTTGAAAGCAGCTATCAAATCCCCCCCCATTCTTCTCTTCTGCAGACTAAACAATCCCAGTTCCCTCAGCCTCTCCTCATAAGTCATGTGCTCCAGACCCCTAATCATTTTTGTTGCCCTCCGCTGGACTCTTTCCAATTTTTCCACATCCTTCTTGTAGTGTGGGGCCCAAAACTGGACACAGTACTCCAGGTGAGGCCTCACCAAAGTCGAATAAAGGGGAACGATCACGTTCCTCGATCTGCTGGCAATGCCCCTACTTATACAGCCCAAAATGCCGTTAGCCTTCTTGGCAACAAGAGCACACTGTTGACTCATATCTAGCTTCTCGTCCACTGTGACCCCTAGGTCCTTTTCTGCAGAACTGCTACCTAACCATTCGGTCCCTAGTCTGTAGCAGTGCATGGGATTCTTCCGTCCTAAGTGCAGGACTCTGCACTTGTCCTTGTTGAACCTCATCAGGTTTCTTTTGGCCCAATCCTCCAAT
>NW_020664563.1:3806020-3821994 GCF_002925995.2 Terrapene triunguis | reverse complement strand
TCTCCCCCCCCCCCCCGCGGCCAGAGCGCCGGGGGCAGGGCAGCGAGAGGGCGGCGAGCCCCGGCTGGGGCTCGGCTCGGCTCTCCCCCCGGCAGCCAGAGCGCCGCGCCGCCCACCTCCAGGTGCCGCCCCAAGCACCAGCTTGGGTGCTTGGTGCCTGGAGCCGGCCCTGCCCCTAGGTCCTTTTCTGCACAACTGCTACCTAGCCATTCGGTCCCTAGTCTGTAGCAGTGCATGGGATTCTTCCGTCCTAAGTGCAGGACTCTGCACTTGTCCTTGTTGAACCTCATCAGGTTTTTTTTGGCCCAATCCTCTAATTTGTCTAGGTCCCTCTGTATCCAATCCCTACCCTCTAGTGTATCTACCAAGCCTCCCAGTTTAGTGGCATCTGCAAACTTGCTGAGAGTGCAGTCCACACCATCCTCCAGATCATTAATAAAGATATTAAACAAAACCGGCCCCAGGACCGACCCTTGGGGTACTCCGCTTGAAACCGGCTGCCAACTAGACATGGAGCCATTGATCACTACCCGTTGAGCCCGACGATCTAGCCAGCTTTCTATCCACCTTAAAGTCCATTCATCCAGCCCATACTTCTTTAACTTGGCGGCAAGAATACTGTGGGAGACCGTATCAAAAGCTTTGCTAAAGTCAAGGAATAACACATCCACTGCTTTCCCCTCATCCACAGAGCCAGTTATCTCATCATAGAAGGCAATTAGGTTAGTCAGGCACGACTTCCCCTTGGTGAATTCATGCTGACTGTTCCTGATCACTTTCCTCTCCTCTAAGTGCTTCAGAATTGATTCCTTGAGGACCTGCTCCATGATTTTTCCAGGGACTGAGGTGAGGCTGACTGGCCTGTAGTTCCCCGGATCCTCCTCCTTCCCTTTTTTAAAGATGGGCACTACATTAGCCTTTTTCCAGTCATCCGGGACCTCCCCCAATCACCATGAGTTTTCAAAAATAATGGCCAATGGATCACCAAGAGGAGCAGGGCTATGAGTTTGCCCCCCACCCCCTCCTATACACTCCACCAAATCAGGGTAATGGGTCTGACCCCCCCTCCAAGGGGAGCAGGATGGCACAGTGGCATTGAGTGAGTGGCCCAGAGGCCTGGCAGTAGTGCTCAGGGATCCCATCCAAGAGGGAATGGCTGGAGGCACTGCAGCAGGGAGCATGGGCCTTACTTCCACTTCCTTGTTCCTGTCATGCAGAGAGGTCTGCAGTTGCTGTATTATCCCCTCCTGCTCCTTCTGCCAACAGCTGGATTTTGCCTCGACTTCCTCTTTCAGCCACTGGAGGTTCTGGCAGGTTGCTGACACCTGCTCTAGTTCCAGCGTCTTGGCTTTCAGCAGGCTGTCCATGCTCTAGGGACCACAGAGAAAACCAGGAACACACTGAGGCCCAAGTAGATTCTTGTGCACTTAAGTAAACAGGATTGAAATTATTCAGTCTCTTCTACCCTTTTGTGCAGCCCCAAACAGCCATTATATTCACTCCCTAGAGAAAGCTTCCACCTCAGCATCCAGCTGAGAAATGCCATATGGAACTATTAGTTTAACCCCTTCCTTCCCCAGAAGCAGGAGGCCATCAGAAAACTGCCTGGTGGGGAGGGATGAGGATGTATGCAGGTAGTATGCTAAGCAAGCACTCACCAGAGAAGAGCCACAAGAATGAATAAAGGATTAGCAAACATGCCTTATAGTGACAGACCCAAGGAAATCTATTTAGTTTAAGAGATGGTTAAGGGGTGACTTGACCACAGTCTATAAGTATCTACATGGGGAACAAATATTTAATAATGGGCCCTTCAACCTAGCCGAGAAAGGTCTAACCCGATCCAATGGCTGGAAACTGAAGCTAAACATATTCAGCCTGGAAATAAGGTGGAAATCTTTAACAGTGAAGCTAATTAACCATTGGAACGATTTCCCAAAGGTCGTGGTAGATTCTCCATCACTGACCATTTTAAATCAAGATCTTTTCTAAAATTATTGTGGGGCAGGTCTCTGGCCTGTTTGATGCAGCTCAGACTAGATGATCACAGTGGTCTCTTCTGGCCACGGAATCAATGAGGCAGCCAAAGCAGCAACGTAAGGGCTGGCCACACCAATGGAATGAATGCTGTGCCAAGCTGAGCCGGGAGCTCTGGTCACCCTACACATAGGTGCATTACACAGGGGACAATATGCTGGGGAGGGGATCACACTTACATGAATGGTGGCCTCATTGCTGGACAGGACGCTGCGCAGTCTCTCCAGGTCACGCTCCCGCTCTCTCACAGAGAGATGGAGCTGTCGCAGCTCTTGCTCCTTCTCTTCCACGGCACAAAATTTCTCATCTATTGCTCGCTACAGGGAGAGAAAAGGTGACAAAGCGATCATAGAGAAACACTCCCTCGTGCAGAGACAGCATCCTGAATTCTCTTGCCATGCAGCCTACTTCACACTACGTGGGAGAACTCAGCTCACTCTATGGGGATGGGGAAGTGGGGACAGCCCCAGGGAAAGGAAGAGCAGGGGATACCAAACCCGGGCAAGGGAGAGCAAAGCACAAGGGATGCTTTGCCTACCCATCCCCCCAGGAGCCCAGGGAAAGGATGGGGGAGACTGTGCTGGAATGTCCTGTGCTTACCTCCAGAGCAGCATCTCGGTCTTTGATTCGCTGCTGCAACTTCTCCAGCATAGCATCAGTCACCGCAGGGTTCTTCTCCAAGCTCTGCCGACGTTGCAGAAGTTCCCGGGATTCCTGAAGGTACCCCATAAGCACACATCAGCACAGACACCAACGTTACTGAGCCAGTGCAGGGAGTTCAGAGGTCAGAGCACCTCTCTCTGAGCTCACTCTCCTCTCCCCACACTCAAAGGATGGCAGAGTCCACAGGTCAGGTCAGTGTTCATCTGTCTGATTCCCTCCCCAGTCAGGACTCACCTCGGGCTGAGTCGTACTGGCATCAGCCACAGCTACAGATCCCTCCCTGTGGCTGTAGCCAGAGGGTTGCCCTCAGACTCCAATCTCTCTGAGGGCAGGCACTGGTCATGTGGTTGCTGGCACCCAAATACCAAGGTGAGGCTAATCCTTGATTCACATCATTTCACCTCACCTGCAGAAGCTGTTCTTTGTGAGCCAGCCTCTGGCTCAAACGCTGAACACGCTGCTCCTGGGCCCGGATCTCACAGCATCTCTCCCCCTCCAGGGCCCGCAGCTCCTGAACCTTGCCCTGCAGCTCTGCTTGTACCTGCTGCACAACACTACGCAGCTCCTGAAAGGAAAACACACTTCTCACTTCTTTGCCATAAGATGCCCACTTAACAGGAAGCCCTGTCAGTCAGTCACACCAGAGACGGAGACACCCTCAGGAGTTGCTGTTATCCTGTTAAAAACAAGGAGGAGTCCGGTGGCACCTTAAAGACTAACAGATTTATTTGGGCATAAGCTTTCATAGGTAAAAAACCCACTTCTTCAGATGCACGTTATCCTGTTGAATCTCACAAGGTAAAGGGCAGGCTGGGCTGCAGGAGAGGACAACAGGGATTCAGTAGGATTCAGATGTTATAGGTTGCTGTCATTCAGATCAGAAAACTGAGAGCCTGACCTCCTTCCGCAGGAGAAGGGGATGCTAACCCTTCAGCAAGCATATGGATGGAGCACCAATGAAGAATATCTTCATGTGGTTCAGCTTATGGAAGCTAGGCTCAGTACATGTGTAGCACACATGTAGATGGAGATAGGGTTTTCACAGCTGCATGGACAGATGTCAGCATGGACCGTGGCTGAGTATGTCTCAAGTGGGGGGTTCCTATTCCCTACCTCCATTGCTATGAAGTTTAATACATCTCCACATAGACACATCTGATTACTTACCTACATGCTGAGTAGGAGTTTTGTACAGCACAGCCACCAAAGCAATCTTTCAAACATTTATTACTTCTTCTTTGAAATTACAGAGACATTTAGTGATTTTTAAACTCTAAATCCATCCATCTCACCAAAGTGACCACTTGACACGGAATACCAGCCACATGCCTCTTTCTTTAGTTCTATGTATTATTTTGTGCCCAGTGCAAGAACAGAGCAACTAACTCTTAACTTCTTCAGAAAGTCACTATCAGAGTGGGTCCAATCACATGAAGTTTGGTAGTGAAACTGACAAGCAACTGGAATTAGGGTTCTGCACTCAATTCCCTAACTGCACTTCCGCAAAGTGAAAATTTGTTGGTGACTGTACAACTTTAAAACTGATACAATTTTTCCTGTGTATGTAGGAACCTTTTTTTAAATCCCCTCTTCTAGCCAGAGGTGAAGTTTAAAGTTTTCAAGTCCACCCTGGCTAATCCACTGGAGAAATAGGAGTATAGCATCACAAAAAGAAACAGGACATTTGCACCAGTTAAAACATACCAGTAAGTGACACTACTGATCCACTGTATTCAGTCTCTGCACTGATTGTGTGCACGTACTGTTGAATGTAAGCTAACAGGAAATAGACCCACTTAAGGCATTCAGCTAATAGAAGCATTATGAAGGCCAGTGGTTTGCTGTCTTCATATGCAAAAACACTTTACTGTCATTTGCACTTTACTGTCATTTGCTGAAGCATGCCGTACCTGATTATGTTTCCACGACACCTCTTTCAGCTGCTGTTCCTCCTGCACAGCAGCCTCTAGAAGCTGGGTAGCTCTCCTGGCTTCAGCCAGTTGGTGTTCTTTCTGCCGCTGAGCCCTCTTCAGCTTCTGCATCTCCAGCTGGGTGCAGAAGAGCGTGTTCTGCAGACCTAGCAGTGCCATGTGCTGCTGCTGCTGGGAAGGGGATGGACCGTCCGAGGTCTGACAAGAGAGGAGAACAGAAATGTGAGTGTGTTTAAGTGTGAGCTCACAAGAGCTGTTCAGAACAGTGAAGGAGCCCGTGACAGTGAAAGACCCAAGGCCTTTCAATTTTCTTTTAAAGGCAAAGGCCCCTCATTTCTGGGGGATAGAGGGGCCCACAGGGACGTACCTGCAAGTGTCCAAGCTGGCTTCTATGTAACATGTCTCGTAGTTTGGCCATGGTCTCATTCTGCCCTTCAATCACATGGTACAGCTCCTCTGTCTGCAAGATAGGGGATAGGACACCCAACCGTTAGCAAGCCCCACACCCCCAGGAGTCTTGGACACAAATTGCCTCTGACTGTTGTACGTGCTTTGACAGAAACAAGTCACAGGAGAAATGAGCAAGGTCCAAGGATGGCTGAAGGGTTCCCTCTGAATTGCTGCTAGAATAGCATGCTTCCCTGCATCCACATTTCCTATACAAGGGCACAGCAACGGCCCCCCTCAACAGTGCTAGTTACCTCACTTTCTTTGCTCTTCAGGGCCTCGTTCAGACTCTGGATTGTACGATCTTGTCTCTGGGATGCTTCCTGGACAGATTTTAATTCAAAATTCATCTCATTTAGCTTTTCCTGCAGCAACTGAACATAGAGAACACAACGGTTTAGTTACCAAGCCCCAAACTTCATCAAATTGCCCCTAAGAATCCCTCCACACCATACTGGGTCCACAGAGCCCAGAGGTTCCTCTTTATTTCCCCAGATCAAGACCAACGTGGCTCCCTCTGAAGTCTGGCTCTGCTGCTCTTGAGCTGGGTGGAGAGAGTAGCGACAAGGCAATGCAAGGCCTTCCCTTCTTTCACAGGGGCTGAGGCCAACTTCCAGCCATAGGCACCGACTTTGTGGGTGCTCTGGGTCTGGAGCACCCATGGGGAAAAAATGGTGTGTGCTGAGCTCCCACTGGCAGCACCCCCCCCGTCAGCTCCCTCCCACCACCCCAGCGTCTCCCGACTGCTGGCGGGCCCTGTGGATTAGTGTCTCCCACTCTCTCCATGCGCCTCCCGCCCACCGCAATCAGCTGTTTCGCAGCATGCAGGAGGCTGGGAGGGAGGGGGAGGAGCGAGGACGTGGCGCGCTCAGGGGAGGAGATGGAACTGGGCAGGAAGAGGCGGGGCAGGGTGGTGCCGGGGTTGGAAGAGGCAGGGTAGGGGTGGAGCCTTCGGGGAAGGGTGGAGTGGGGGCGGGGCCTGGGGCAGAGCTGGGGGTCGAGCACCCCCCGGCACTTTGGAAAGTCAGCACCTGTGCTTCCAGCCCCCAGTGATCCAGTCTGAGGGAGGGGTTGGAATCCTGGCCTCCGACCCCATGCATCACAACACCTTGCGCATCCACCAGGAGAGCCCTGCTTACTCTGTCTGATACTGTCTCCGACACTCAGCTGCCTAATGCCAATCCCAGTTTCAATTACTCATTTCTCCAACCCCTTCAAAAGAGTAGGAGAGGCTTCAGCCCATGGTACTCCTGGAGATCTGGAACCTCCAAAACGGAACCCACATATCCCAGAGACCACTTCCTTTCCCTCCAACTCACCCACTACAGCTAGAGCGTTACCGTTACATATTTACACTCTTCCTCCCTTTCTCCAGGTAGCACTATCCAGCCAGCCACTCACTCTTGCAGCAACTGCCTGGATTTAGGTAACACCATACTCGAGCAAATGCATGGTCCATCCAGCCCAGTGTCCTGGCTTCAACATAGTGAAATCCACATAACGGAACGTAACGGGGTGTTCACTGCAACCCGCTGCATTCAGCCTCCTGGGCCCGCTCCCCAGTGTGTCAGGACCACTTCAAGCTGGTGCAACAACCATGCTCTTTATTCCTGTGTCCAGTCCCCACCACCAAGCTCTAACTATTTACAGAGTATTTACAGGTTTGGCCTAGCACAGGCCTCAGTGGCAACAGGGTAGCAGGCTCCTGGCTCCTTCTGAGCCTACTCTCCCCTCCTGGTCTCTGCCCCACCCTCCGGATTCACTGCCTCCCAAGCATTTAGCCCCTGTTAACAAGGCTGGCAGGTGGGGCCAGTCCATGCTAGTTGCCCAGCCCCAACCCATTTCCCTGAGTGGGGCTGGAGTGGCAGGTGCTGATTAGGGCTTCCCCTGCCACACAGAAGTTTTACAACATCATGGCTGGAGGGGAAGGCTGGTTTATGGCCTGAAACATGAGTGCCAAAGCACCTCCTATGTTTTCATCCTCACTAGTGTAATAGAAGATAAATCTTTTCTCAATCCCGCTGAGCAATTGCTTCCATAATGGCATGTGGAAGTGACTTCCACAGATTAAGTTGCTTAAAAAAAAGTGTTTATTTTAATCAGTTTTAAATGTTGCCTTTTAAACATCATCTTTTATTATGAGAAGGTAAATATCTATAATGACCTTGATACCACAATGGTCCTCAAATACTCCCAAATGACCTTCTCTATACTGCTCATTAATTTATATATCTGGCACGCTACCTCTTATTTGGCTTCTTTTGAAACTAAATTGCCCTTGTCTTTTTAATTCTACACCCCTAATTATTTTCATTGCTGCTCTCTGGACCTTTTCTATTTCGGAGTTATCCTTCCGGAGGGTGGCTGGCCAAACTGAACTCAAGTGTTCCAGCTATGGACAACAACTGATTTATACAAGGGCACTGTAACAGACAAGGTTTTACCATCCCTTTCTTAACACTGCTAAACTCTTTGCAATTTTGCCTGCTGCTGCATGCTGAGCAGAAGTTTGCATGGAGCTGTTCACAACGACCTCTGTGGTGTTTTCCTGATCGGTTACAGTTAATTTACAGCACTACAATGGGCATATATAAAACCAGCTATCCCTTCCCATGTGTATTCATTTAACCTGCCACTAGGCTGGCCATCTTCTTGTTCAGCTAATTTTTACTTCATGCCCTTTAAAAGCATGCCAGGGTGGGCCCCTCTGCAGGCTGACCTCCTTCATCCCACACCAAAAGGAGGCCAGCTGCCTCCATGGCAACTTCCCTCTCTGCCTGCAGAAGGCTCACCATAGAGCAGGGGTGGCCAACCTGTGGCTCCGGAGCAACATGCGGCTCTTCAGAGGTTAATATGCGGCTCCTTGCATAGGCGCCAACTCCGGTGCTGGAGCTACAGGTGCCAACTTTCCAGTGTGCTACAAGGTGCTCACTGCTCAACCCCTGGCTCTGTCCCAGTCCCAGGCCCCACTCCACTCCTTCCCCCAAGGCCCCCACCCCTTCCCCTGAGTCTGCCATGCCCTTGCTTCCCCCCCGCGCCTCCTGCACACTACAAAACAGCTGATCGCGGCAGGCAGGAGGCGCAGGGATGGAGGGTTAGGTGCTGATCAGCGGTGCTGCTGGCAGATGGGAGACACTGGGGGCGGAGGAAACTGATGGGGGGCTGCTGACATGTTACTGTGGCTCTTTGGCAATGCACATTGGTAAATTCTGGCTCCTTCTCAGGCTCAGGTTGGCCACCCCTGCCATAGAGAAGCAGCAGCCAAGAAGCCAGAGTGGGAGGGGCAGGCAGTGGGTGGAGCTAGGGGATGTAGGCATCTTTCCTCCAATGGCTCTATGGAGGCCCCCTGGCATAGGGGAAGGTCTTTCAAACACTGCTTTAGAACTGGCATAAAGAAGGAAGTTGCATAGCATAGCTATAGGAAAGGAAGCACTTCCTAACCTGGTTGAAGGCCAATAGCACCACCTCAGTTTGGGCAACTTCCAGTGCCTGCAATGATACTTCATGGCTATTGCTAATTAAGGTAAGCGAGAATCCTCAAAGAGCTGAACGTGCAGCCAGTGAACAAATACCTTGTTGGTGGCATCGTACTGCTGGATTTTGTCCTGCAGCTCAGCAGCATGCGATTCAGACACACGCCCACTCGCCACGGGGTCACACTGAGTCAGCTGCTGATGGTCCTCAGGCAGATTCTGGAGAGACAGAAGAGATGTGGGTGGCCTGAGTCCTTGCATGGTTTCTATTCAGAGTGATGGTGGTCCTCCTAATGTGGATTTCAAAACATCTGCTCCTTATAGCCGCCTTCTCAACATCCTGCCACGTGCACCTCCACCCTCTCTTGCTACATGTCTGGCTGATCCTTCAGGGACCTTCTGGCAGTTCCTCCTCCCCTCCCAAGGGTCTGTTCTTGGCCCACTGTTCTCCCTTTACACCCTCTCACTGGGTGATTTCATCTGTTCATACAGCTTCAACTACCATCTCCAGCCAGCAACTCACCAATCTACTTCCCCTACTCCAATCCTGTCCCTCCCGCGTGCCTTGCGGTCAGCTTAACATGGCCAGAGCTGAACTTAGCTTCCTTTTGAAACTCCATTCACTTTAGACCACCACCAGTTCCTCAGCCCATAACGCAGGATAATCGCTGCCTCCTCCCTTGCCGTCACACCCAGCCAGTCCTGACACTTCATCATCAGGATCTGACCTTTTCTGTCCAACCTGACAGCAAACACTCTTGTTCAGGTCCTTACCTCCTGTCCCTATTATTGTAACCTCCTTCTCAGGGGCCTCCCTGGCACCCACATCACCCCCTTCAGTCCATCCAAAATGTTGCTGCTAAGATCACCTTCCTCACCACAGTACTGGAACCTATTTCCCACCCTCTTTGAATCACTCAACTGGCTCCTGTCTACACAATGTCCAGCCCAGATTCTTGTAATCACCCTTCACAGTTCTCCATAACTTAGCTGACCTCCTTCTGCGCTGCCCCTTCCACTCCCAGTGATGCCAACCTCAATGTCCTACTTTATCCACAAATATCGTTGCCTGCTCCCGCAACATGCATGGAATGCCCTTTCTCAGATGATTTGTGAGGCCAACACTTCTCGTTCAGGTCCCCCCACTTGCTCCTGCCACTAGGCCTGAAAAAGTTAGCCAAGACAGACATCAATTTACTTGGAAAGCAAAGAAAAAGAATCACACCTTCCTTAGCGCAGCATGCTGTGGCCAGCAATCACTGGGTAATCATATAATAATTTGATTGACGCTTCTGTCATCAGCCCTCCTTACTGTCTCGCTCCTTCACATCTAATTAGGCCTGTAAGCTCTTTGGGGCTGAGTTCAGACCCACTCTGTCTAGAAGGTGAGAAGCACTCTTTCAGGTATCAGCAGCAATAGTAGACAACGATTTTCAGGGAAAATGCAGCTGCCACCCAAATTCACTATTGCCTTCCTGCTGAGGACACACTAAAGATTTGAGAATGCCTTGGCCAGACTTTCTTGAGTAGGAGCAAGGAGACAACAAAGCCAGCTCCAGACACCCCTACACACAGCTCACATGGCAGCTCACTTTGACTAGCTCTATCTCACTGAGTTTTCCTCTCCGATGACCATAGGAAATGGGTCCCTCAAAGGAGCAGGTGCTTCCCCAGCAACAGCAAGCGTAGAGAAGCCTTGAATGCCTGAGGGCAGCACACTGCTCTTCAGCCTTTGAACGCTGGGTATTGTTTTCTCTCTGCTGACTGATTTTTGGTTCCAACCTGCTCCTGCTTCCCCCCACCCCCGTTCATTCTCACCTTCTTGGTCCCGTCTGATCTTCTTCTTCTTCCTCCTCCTCTATTCCCCACTCCCCACCCTACCCCCCCATGACCCTCTTCCCCTTCTTTCATCCCCCTCTTCCACTTTTCTGCTCCTATTTCCTCACCCCCTCCTCTCATTTGCTCTCCCTCCATTCCTCTATAAGCTAAAGGGGACAAAAACTGAACCAACAAGCCTAAGACCAGCACCACTCTGACCACTTTGCTTGGACGCAATATTCCTTCCCCACCCAAGCCTTTAATTTTTTCCAGTTTCAGATGTAAGCTCTTCAGGGCTGGGAGGCTGGACCGTGTTTGTACAGCAAACAGCATGGTGGGACAATGATCCTGATACACAGCAATATAAATAAATCAAATAGCAAGAGCTGCAGAGACAGTGCTGCATTCTGTCTCTGGGTTGCAGTGAGATACTAAGCACCAACATCTCTGGTAGATTGATGAGAGTGCACATGACCTCTGAAGGATGGAACAGCAAGGGCTGTGAGCTGAAGAGCAGAAAAAGGGGGAAGGAACCTTAAGGCAGCTGGGACAGCCAGAGATGACCCATATTCTAGGAGGAGGCTGTTAACAAGAGTCAGGCTGCTGGGAAAGCAATACAAGGAGCCCTCTGCATCTGAATAATAAAAACCTAAGAGTGGCCCAAAGCACTGACTGCTGTCATAGCTAGATGAGATCAGCTAGCTGCTGTGTCACAGCTACAGTTAGTGGTTAGAAAATCAAGAATTACTGGCCACTTGTTCTTCAGTCCTTCTGCTTTTGTAATTTTTAAGAGCCTAACATCCTGCCCCAAATAATAGAGTCGAAAGGTTTAAAACAGATCATTTTGGCTGAGCTTTGAAATTTTGTCTAGATCTAGTTCTCAGCAGGGACAAGAGCCTTTGCTTGCTTGACAGCATATTTAATGCTGTAAGTGATGGGGCGAGCAATCACTTCTGAACAAGTGCCATGGACAGCGGGTAAGGTTTTAATAAAGCTCTGCACTCTGACATCCCTGCACATTGTTCAACCTGGCCTGACTAGGGGCCCTTGAGCATAGACAGGGGCTGCTGCTAGCACATCTTACAGGAGGCAGACTGTAACTCTTTAGTTAGGCTGCTGAAAAGGCACAAGGAAAAGCATAAATTCTCCCTCCTCCCCAATTACATTCTTTGAATAAATTGACACTAGAAAATTAAAAAAAAAAAAAAAAAAAAAAAAAGAGCCATGACCTACTTAGAAGAGCCAAGTCCTGGCACTTAGGATCTACCATCCTTAATTCTTCATTACTGGGACACTACTGTACCAAAAATAGAATCTTTGCGCCCCAGAATTTTTTCTACATTGGCATTTTCTAAGTTCTCCCCACCAGTAGGCCTGCAGCAGCAATAGCAGCATTAGCATAGACTTCCCACCTGTCTTTCATAACCATCATGTTGTCTAACCCTGCCGAGAGCAGGTTTGCACAGAACAGTGGTGAAAACACTGGCAGCCAGTTTACGCTAGCATTCTTGCTACTGCCTCTGGAGCTGCAAGGCTGAAAGCGGTTTTGATGTTTTGCAGAAAATGCCAGTGCCAACCAGGCCTAAGAAGTCATCTGCCTATCAGATCTTAATGCTCTGAGACATTCTAATTGTGATGAATGAACCTTAAATGATTGCTATTCCAGGTAAGGACCAAAGACAAGAAGCCTATCAGCTTCTTAGGGCAACGCAACTCCTATGATTGGCAGATTTTCATGTTAATGGAATGAGTGCAATATTTGGCTCTTGAAGAGTAGTTTTCCTACTGGGGAAAAGAAGGGAAAAAAAACATTTATACAAAAACTATTTACTTTGCTGGCAACTGTCTGACTTTCCATTTCTAGCATTAAAGCCATCTAGAGTGTGAGTAAGAGCTTTCTCCTTCTGCCAGATCCAGCACTGAAATCTGTGGAGTGCTGGTGATAACATTTTGTTGCCATGGTAAGAAATGGGAAGTTGCAAATTCAACATGATGAATCACTGCAGAAACAGACATGTGACAAAGGCTGGCGTTTAGAAAACCCTTTGTAAGTAACTCTGAGATGTAACAAAGATAGTAAGACATGAGAGAAAGCCAAGCCATTTAAATCCATATACAAATTAATGTTTGTTCCACTCTTGAAAGATGTGCATTAAGAAAAAAAAATCTTATTCTTAATACTGTACAAATGTCCCCAGTAATGAAAAATGAGCAGTGAGGGATATAGAGACTGTAGGATAGGGCAGAAGCTGCAGCACTGTCCCTCACTAGGAGGTTTTTCAGGTGGTGTCAGCAGATCTTCAATCATGAGCTACAAGTGGATTAGCAGTGAATTTATTGCTTTTGTCAGTTTGTGTTCCTCCATAGCACAATTTCTAGCCTGTCAATAAAGCCACATCATAGCTGATGCAGAAAGAGTACAGGTCTCTGGAAAATGACAGACTAGGAAAAGTATCAGCCACTGAATAGGAAATGTATCCACTGACTACAGTTGCCATAGTAATAAACAAGCATCTTTCTAGTCCCTAAGGCTAGCAGGCACATTAGACAGCAAGACTGCTAATGTGAATACAATTAGACTGACATGGATATTCCTGAATTGAAGCTGACTGAGGCTTTCTATTCATTAACAAAAGAGGTAAAGTAGTTACAGGTGTAGTTTTCTGGCCACATGCTAATCAGGATTTTAAAGCCTGGCAAAACAGAGAAAATCCAGAGCTATAAGTGGACTGGAATGTACACAGTGGGCAAGACACCTGGAACTCCTCTGAAAGCAGAGTCTTCAAATCACAGGCTCTTTGGTGGCATCTGCCACTAATCACTTGAACTTTTTAAAGGATCAGGAGACAAACCAAGTATCTAGAATGCTAGCCCTAAAATCATCCACTGAAACAAATCCATCTCAAAGACAACAGTCTCTGTAGGTAACATACCAGTGTACCCCTGTGTGCTGTGTACATTTGAGGACTGATCCTTAGAAGGAGGATTATAGTTTAGGACTCTGTCTGAGAGGAGGAAGATTCCTGATACATCAGAACAAAGCAGTTATAAAGGCCAATAGAAATCAGCACTTAGAAGAGGTCTCTGGCAACTGACAATATTTCCTTTAGTGGAACTTATAAATTTAAACCAAGTTATAGAGAGTAGCAAGGAAAAATAAAGTAGCAGTATTTGCTTGGTAGGAAACTAGAGGCAAACTAAAACTCAAACCCACACTAGTATACAGTCTTAGGAAGGAGCAGGAGAGAGAGAGAGAGAGAGAGAGAGAGAGAGAGAGAGAGAGATGTGAAGGCACCAAGACCCAGAGGGCTCACTTCTTCAAAACACGGCAAGAAGACAATACCTGGTAATGGAAAAGGAATGGATTGCATAGAGGGGGTACAGTTAAAATAGTTAAAAGGCAGCTACCTATTCCTAGCCTGAGTTTGGCTACATTTAGCTATCCATATGATCTCAGCACATCTGAATCCACAGTGGTCTCAGGGTCAGTATTTTTTTTAAACTAATGTTGCACATTGACCTCTACCTGTACCCGAAGTGGCATATAATCTTCACAGAGATCATCCCACAGCTCCTGCAGGTCAGAAAGCTCCAAGGGAAAGGGTTTTGTGGCTGCACTGAGGAAACCAGAACCAGCATTCACTGAGCCAAGAAGAGCACTTCCATCCACCAGATCATGGCTAGGCTTGGAATATGGCAGGATGGATTTCACTGGAATAGGTAACCTGCTCCCTCTGGGACTCTGAACAGGCTTGTAGTCAAAAGCTTTGATCAGGCTAAGGGCTAGCTCCAACCTATTCCCGTACAATGATGAGTTTGGAGTGGTACGGGCATCTGAGCAATCATCACACTTCTCACTCCCTTTTACACCTTTGTCTGCTTCCTCATCCTTCTGTCGTGGAGGGCTGACCTTAACCGTTGTGTCCAAGGATTCAACAGAGGACCCAGGAGTCCCTTCCTCCATGCTTTCTTCTTCCACAGGCACCTTGACACTTGCCAAGTCAGCAGTTATAGGTTCACATACAGAAGATTCCTCGTTGCATACACTAGCTGGCCACCTGGTGGAAGGACCACAAGAGATACTCCTAGCCACCTTTCGTGGGACTCTGCAAATTGCTTCATAGTCAGCATCTGCAACACGTAATGCAGCACAGCCACGGCATCGCCTTGGGCGGTTACCCACGCTCTCCGAAGTGTGGCAGCTGTGCAGTTCTGGGATATGTTCCTCATGCTCTGTCCAGCATTCAAATCCAGAATAGGCAAAGTCCTCCTGAAGAAGGGCTGTGTATCTGACATCAGGCAGGCCAGAAATGTCAACAGTCACATCCCCAACAACTTTGTCATCAATACCAGAGTCTTCATTATTCCTCCTATACATGCTGGCAATGCAAAACTTGAGGCGATCCTTCTCCAGCAGCAGCTTCTGCAAACGCTCGATGGAGAGGGCTTCGATGCGAGCGATGACCGTGTCAAACCTGTAGATGCGGTCCAGCATGAACGCACACTTGCTGCAGGCAAATTCAGCTTTGCCATCTCGGCAGAGCTCCTTGCCCAGGACATGGGAGAGAAGCACCTGCAAGTTGAGCTTGGCAGCCGTGTGGAATATCCAGCGTCTCTGGTTGCCACAGAGCTCCCGGGCGCAAATCCGACAGATCTCCCTCATCTTCCTCTCTACCACCCAGACCCACGCCCAGGTCTGCTGGGGGAGTCCTCCCTGCTCACTCAGTATATCTCCTGGGGGCGTTCACTGGGACCCCCTCACCTCACAGGCTCCCCCCCACCTTGAGGATCCCCCTTACCCCACAGGCTGCCCCCAGGGATCCCTGACCCCACAGGCTGTCCCCGACCCTGGGGGATCCCCAATCTCACAAACTGCCACCAGGGATCCCTGACCCCACCTTAGGGTCCCCCTGACCGCACAGGCTGACTCCCCTTGGGGAACACCCCCGACCCCTCAGTCTGTCCCAGGGACCCCTCAAGCTTACCCCAGAGTCCCCCTGACCCCACAGCCCCCCAACTTGGTGACCCCTGACCCACCCCACCGGCTCCCCGCTTGGGCTCGGGGCCCCGCCCGTACTGCGCGCGGCCCGAGGCCGGGGAAGGGCAGGGCGCGACCAGCCGTGAGGCGGCAGCAACCCGCCACGACACGTCCCACCGCCCGCGAGGCGCCTCCTGCCACTGGGGCTCTTTGATTACGGCTCAGATTGCAAGATGGCTCCGCCGCGCATGCGCGCCCGGCCGGGATTTCTGGGAGTTGTAGTTTCCATCCTCTGCCCTCAGCCTAGTAGCGCGTGCGCAGAGGAAGCCGCGCTGCAAAGCAGGCCAAAGGACGGTACAGTCTCCCCCTCCCCTCCAGTCCCAGTTCTCATGGGAGATTCAGCACAAAACCCAGCAGCCAAACAGGATCCTCAGTGCCACACAGAGCCCGCCCCCCCCCCCGTGCTCCCCCTGCCAAGGCAATGCCCTCTGCAAACAGTAGGGTTACCATATTTCAGCAAGCAAAAAAGAGGACGGGAGGAGCCCCGCCCTAGCCCCGCCCCTGCCCCTCCCACTTCCCGCCCCCCTCAGAACCCCCAACCCTCCCCCCGTTCCTTGTCCCCTGACT
>NW_020664563.1:3743870-3805620 GCF_002925995.2 Terrapene triunguis | reverse complement strand
CCCCCTTACCCTGTTGGGCTCTGTGCGGAGCCGGACACGTGGCTGCGCTCCCCAGCGCAACACACAACCCGGTCCCTGCCCCCGCACAGTGCTGCCGGAGCGGGGCGCTGGGGAGGAGGAGCTGCCAAGGCACGATGCAAACGGCCCAGCCGGCTCAGAATGCAGGGAGGAGGAGCTCTACAGCTGCTCCGGAGTCCAGCCCGGCAAGCTGCGGGGGAAGGGCTCTGGCTGCCAGAGCCCCATGCGAGCGGCTGACTTTCCTGCAGCCCTCCCAGCCGCGCCTCGCTCTGCCTGGGGGGGAATCCCGGACATTTGTAGTGATTTGCAAATTCCCCCCCGGACGCTATTTTTAAACACAAAAAGGAGGACATGTCCGGGTAAATCCGGACGAATGGTAACCCTAGCAAACAGTGACCCTACTGCCAGGGCCGGCTTTAGGCCGATTCCCCGGAATCGGGCCCCGCGCCTTAGCCACCTTTTTAATTTTTTTTACTCACCTGGCGGCGGTCCAGGTCTTCGGCGGCACTTCGGCGGCAGGGGGTCCGGTGCCACGGAAGACCCGGAGCGAGTGAAGGACCCCCCGCCGCCGAAGTGCCGCCGAAGACCCAGACTGCCGCCAGGTATTCGAATCGGGCCCCGCAGTTCCTAAAGCCGGCCCTGCCTACTGCACCCCCAGCCAATTACCATGTCATGCAGTGCCACCTGCCCTACCTCCCTGCAGCCAGGGCCTCTTACCACCTGCTGTGCCAGGCACCCACAATTCACCTCGTGTCCTCACCCACTGCCAGTCACCAGCCACTGTGTGCCACTTCCCACCTGTCGCCCAGCACCCGGTACGCACACATCACCAGCCTCCTGCTACCAGCAGGCCCTGGTACCACTCGACCCACACATCAGTGCCAGCCACACGTTCCACCATTGTGCACACCCCCAGCACCAGCCATATTTACCAATGGGCTTCTCATACTACCCAGCATCAAATGCAGACAGGAGTTGTCCAACGCTCAATCCTATGTGCTGCTGACCCACTACCTACCAACCAAGCCCAACCAGCACTGGCTCCCTCCTCCCAAGGCTCCAGCCAACGCATCCAACACCCTGCAGCACCTAGATCCACCTGCCATACATAGGCGCCCACTTCCACTGTTCCCGGTGGGTGCTTGACCCCACCCCCACCCCTGCACTACCCTCGCCCTGCCCCATTCCACCCCTTCCCCCAAGTCCTGCCCCGCCTCTTCTCCACCTCCTCCCCTGAGCGTGCCGCGTCCCCGCTCTTTCCCCCTCCCTTCCTCCTGGAAAGTCCTAAGTGCCATCAAACAGCTGTTTGGTGGCGGGAAGCGCTGGGAGGTAGGCGGAGGAGCGGGGACGCAGCACGCTCGGGAGGGGGAGGAGGGGGCGGGGGGAGCTTGGCTGCCGGTGGGTGCAGAGCACCCACTAATTTTTCCCTGTGGGTGCTCCAGCCCCAGAGCACCCACGGAGTCGATGCCTATGCTGTCATGTACCCACCATCTGCTCACACAGCTCCCTGTGCCACTATCCCAAAGCCCTGTATAATACCAGCACCCACTCTACCCAGTACTTCTAGCAGCCAAACAGCTCCTAAGGCTGTGTCTACACTGCCACTTTCAGCACTAAAACTTTAGTCGTTTAGGGGTGTGAAAAAATACCCCCCGAGTGACAAAAGTTTTAGCACTGAAAAGCGCCGGTATAGACAGCGCTTTATCGCCGGGAGCTGGGCTCCCATTGCTCGTTCAGGGTGGGGTTTTTTAAACGCTGGGAGAGCACTTCCCCAGCGATAAAGTGTGACTACACTGTCCATGTCACGGCCGTGCTGTAACGTGGGCAGTGTAGACATACCATAAGTGTGCTGGTTTGACACCAGTGGAAACAGGAGTGATCCTTTGCGGTGCAAGCTTTCCTCAGACCAACTCCCAACACTGTGCCCCGGTTCCAAACTGGAGAGACCACACCAAGCTAGGCGTGAAAGGAGTTGTTCCAAATGAGCTTACTGCCAACAAGACAGCCAATTAACACCAGTTGTATTATCACTGATTATTTGCATTAAAGAAGCACCTAGAGGTCAGGGCCCCATTGTGCTAGATGTACAACAAAGAGACAGTCCTCATAGACTCATAGACTTTAAGGTCAGAAGGGACCATTATGATCATCTAGTTTGACCTCCTGCACAACGCAGTCCACAGAATCTCACCCACCCATTCCTGTAACAAACCCCTAACCTATGCCTGAGTTATTGAAGTCCTCAAATCGTGGTTTAAAGACCTCAAGTCCTGCCCCTAGACGCTTACAATCTAATGCCCTGTTTACACTGGCATGTTTCTGTGCAGTAAAGCAGCTTTCTGCGCTGTAACTCCCGAGGTGTACACACTGCCAAGCCACTTAGTGCACAGAAACTGCACAGTTGTAGTACTTTAAAAAAAAACACCCCAATGAGAGGCGTAGAGCTTTCTGCGCCGGGGCTACAGCACCGCGGTGCCAGTGTAGACACCGTGGTCAATTACAGTGCTACGATTAGCCTCCGGGAGGTGTTTCACAATGCCCGTTCTCACCTCTCTGGCCATCAGTTTGAACTCTACTGCCCTGCCCTCAGGTGACCAACCATCATCCCCACTCCGTAAATTCCTTTGGAATTTTGAAAGTCCCCTTCTTGTTTGCTCGGTGATGCGTGCAGTGGTGTCAGCACATCTTTCCAGGTGGCCATGCCTGCTCCACGCACCGGGCGATCCCCTGCTTGGAGCAATACCGAGCTGCTGGACCTCATCAGCATTTGGGGAGAGGAGGCAGTGCTGTCACAGCTGCGCTCCAGCTGTAGGAATTATGATACCTACGGACAGATTTCACGATGCATCACAGAAAGGGGCCATGACCGGGACACATTGCAGCGCAGGGTCAAAGTGAAGGAGCTGCGGAACGCCTACCACAAGGTGTGGGAGGCATACCGCTGCTCCAGTGCTGCGCCCACGAGCTGCCGGTTCTACGAAGAGCTGGATGCGATACTCGGAGGCCACCCCACATCCACTGCGAAGAGCACTGTGGATACTTCGGTGGCTCGTGTGTCAGTTGAGAGTGGACTGAGCCAGGAGGAAGAAATCTTGGATGAGGATGTGGACAGGGAGGCGAACTCAGAGGCAGAGGATGACTTGGAGGTCAGAGAGGCATGCAGCCAGGAGCTCTTTTCTACCCCGGAAGAGGCTAGCCAGTCACAGCTGTCGGATCTTGGCGAAGCGCAAACAGGAGAGGAGGCCCCGGTAAGTGGATTTGATTTTGGGAATCGCTGAAGCGAGTTGTTGGGGGAAGGAGGGTTGCAGAAACCAGGCTTGTCTCCCACCGCATGCCTCGTCTGAGCAGCGGAACAGGCTGTTGATTGACTCCCTCACTTCACGGGAATCTCCCTCAGAGGATTGCCCAGGAAACTCTCATAGAGATACTGAGCAATCCACTGCCACAGGTTCTTCGGCAGAGCTGCTTTGTTTCTTGCCCCATTAACGGTAACTTTCCCGCACCACTGTGCCGTCACGGGCGGGGGGTGGGGGGGAGGGAAAGGATCATTGCTGCACACAGGCAAGCTGCACAGGGGCCAAGGCGGAAGCCACAGTCTTGGAGAAGACCCTCCCTTGATTCCCTGCTGAACCTCAGCAGTGAGATATCTTCCATAATTATCACATCCTGTGGAAAGTGTGGGGATAGGAATGATTATCAGGCCCCCCCTACAGTGCTGGCTCTCCCCAAGAGCCACATGCCCAGTGTACAGCAGGGTCTGGGAAGACTGATTTACCCTGACCCTGCGGCTACTCACCACTTTGGGGGTCTTGTGGATCATATGTGCTTGCCTGGGGTCAGCCAGTTAGTGACAGGTATGTGAGTATTGTCTGTGTTTTAAATCACTGAATCAGTGTTCTCTGTGTTGCAAACAATACTGTTTCTGTAATATGTTGCATTTAAACTTCACAGAGATGACCTTGGGAGCCCAGCCTCCCTCTTTGGTACCAATGGCTGAATGGCTGCGCAGAATTAGAGAGCGGCCAAGAAGAACTAAGGAGGACTTTCTGTGTGATGTTATGATGCACTCCGCCGCCGAGAAACAGAAATTGAAGGAGCGGTGGGACAGCGAGAAGAGGGACTGAAAGGAGAATGCGGCACGCCAGAATGAAGCCACGGAGCAGCTCTTAAAGGTAATGGAGCACCAAGCAGACATTCTCCAGGCGATACTAGCTCTTCAAACTGAGTAGTTCCGTGTCCGCCCTCTCCTGCAGCTGCTGTCGCAAAACTCTTTCCTATGTGCCCCCCCAGAGACTGCCAACACACTCTTATCAACCTCCTGGCTCCACTCTATACCCGCAGCATTCCTCTCCTCCCCCGTCACAGTCCAGCACTGTGGACTCCCACTACCCACTGCACTCAACACCCATCCGTCTGCAGTTTGGCTCTGTTGAAGTACAGCACCCGCTGCATTGTACTCCAAAGGACAAGGTTGGATATGATCCCTGCATATACACAAATCTTTAGCCGTCCTGGGACCCCTCCTCCTCCTGGGACCTTCCCTTCCCCCATCCCCCTCACTGATGACGTTTTTTTTGGTTTGCCTCTCTTCTCCAGTTGTTTTTTTAATAAAATAATTGTGTTGGTTTGAAAGCAATCTTTTTTCTATTAATTGAAAGCAAAAAGCACCCTGCAAAACAACATACAATTATGTTAAACCCACATATTGCATCGTCTGCACCAATCACCTCCTAGCATTACAAGCACTGCACTCCCGAGCATAGCAACAAATATTAGTGGCTTTCAGCTTCAAATTGCTGCCTCAAGGTATCCCTTATCCTTATGGCCCCACGCTGGGTCCCTCTAATAGCCCTGGTCTCTAGCTGTTCAACCTCAGCCTCCAGGTGCTGAGCCTCTGCAGTCCAGCCCTGAGTGAAGCTTTCACCGTTCCCTTCGCAAATATTATGGAACATACAGCACGCGGCTATAAGTATAAGAATATTGTCATTGGTCAGGTCCAGCTTCCCATAGAGGCAGCGCCATCAGGCTTTTAAACGTCCAAAAGCACATTCAACAGTCATTCTGCACTTGCTCAGCCTGTTGTTGAACCGCTCCTTGCTGCTGTCAAGTTGCCCCGTGTATGGCTTCATAAGCCACGGCATTAAGGGGTAGACGGGGTCTCCCGGGATCACAATGGGCATTTCGACTTCCCCTACGGTGATCTTCTGATCCTGGAAGAAAGTCCCTGCTTGCAGCTTCCTGAACAAGCCAGTGCTCTGAAAGATGTGTGTGTCATGCACCTTTCCGGACCAGTCTGCATTAATGTCTGTGAAACGCCCACGGTGATCCACAAGCGCCTGGAGAAACATTGAGAAATACCCCTTGTGATTAATGTACTCAGTGGCTAGGTGGTCTGGTGCCAGAATTGGAATATGCGTGCCATCTATCGCCCCTCCGTAGTTAGGGAAGTCCATTTGTGCAAAGCCATCTACAATGTCACGGACGTTGCCCAGAGTCATGGTCTTTCAGAGCAGGATGCGATTAATGGCCCTGCAGACTTCCATCAACACGAGTCCAACAGTTGACTTTCCCACTCCAAACTGGTTAGCAACCGATCAGTAGCAGTCTGGAGTAGCCAGCTTCCACAGTGCAATCTCCATGCACTTCTCCAACGGCAGGGCAGCTCTCATTTTCCAGTCCTTGCATTGCAGGACTGGGGTGAGCTCATCACACAGTCCCATGAATGTGGCTTTCCTCATCCGAAAGTTCTGCAGCCACCGGTCGTCATCCCAGACGTGCCTCACGATGTGATCCCACCACTCAGTGCTTGTTTCCTGAGACCACAAGCAATCTCGTGTCATAGCTACTACACATGGTGAGATCAATGTCACACTCCTCTTGCCTTTGTAGTTTAAGGAATAACTCCACTGCCACTTGTGACGTGTTGGTCAGAGCAAGCAGCACACTGGTCAACAGTTCCGGATTCAATCCTGCAGCCCGAAGAGGCAGGGCGCGCAGTACATAAACCGTTGAAAGATGGCGCCAAATGTGGACGGAAGCACAGGGATTGCTGGGATGCGAGGCAATGCATCACGGAGCATTGGGACAGGATACAGGATGCCCTGCGACCCCCTCTGCCTTCCCACAACTCTTAGCAGCAGAAGAGAAAGAGATGCTCTGTGGGATAGCTGCCCAGAGTGCACCACTCCGAATACCGCTGCAAGTGCCGCAAGTGTGAACACGCTATTGCGCAGGCAGCTGACAGTGTAAACACACAACAGCAGTTTCCCTTCAACGCTCTCTGAGCAGCGCTGAAACTCCCGGCGCTGTAACTCTGCCAGTGTAGACATGCCCTAAGTGTAAGACAACAACCAGATGGATACAGCAGACAAAGGGGAGAGTGCGACCCAGGGATCTCTTGATGCCAAGTGGCAGTGGGCACAGGGGATGCACTGGATTCTACAGGGATCCCTAGGTCAGACATATACACAATAATTCACTAAGAGGTCTCTCTCTCTCCCCAAGAGCCCACTGGTCATCATAATCATTGCAAAATGTGTGTATGGATAATGTTTAAGGAGTTAGATAACCGTACTGAAAATTGTTCTTAAAATCTGGGAGGTGAGGCAGGTCATGAGAAGGTGACAAACCTCAGACATGTTTGTTACAGGCAGGAAGTGACAGATGCTTATCTCTGTGTCTGGTCAGGTGTGTATTGGGGGCCTCCTGATGAATGCCTGTTCACCTACTGAACCAAATGCCAATCAAGAGATTGTGAAATCTTCATGAAAGGAAACTTTGGCCTTGGCTACACTCGGGACTTCACAGCACTGCCGTGGCAGCGCTGTGAAGCGCGAGTGTAGTCGCGCCGCCAGCGCTGCGAGAGAGCTCTCACAGCGCTGTATGTACTCCACCTCTCCGAGGGGAATAGCTTGCAGCACTGCGAGCGAGCGTGCAGTGCTGCAGGCTCTGATTACACTGGCGCTTTAAAGTGCTGTACTCGCTGTGCTCAGGGGGGTGTTTTTTCACACCCCTGAGCGCAGCAAGTTGCAGCGCTGTACACCGCCAGTGTAGCCAAGGCCTTATTGGAAGAGAATGGATTGTGGGGGTATAGCTGAGGGTCAGAGAGACACCTTGGATCTTTCACATGGGAGACAAGCTGACAGCATGACATCCTATGAACAGAAGATCACAGCCAGCACTAGCTGTAAAATGCAGGAAGAGCTTTGCTCTGTAAGGCATGACAGTAACTAGCTAAGTACATCTAGGTTCAAGAATGCGTTATGATTTTATATATAACCAGAATATTCTAATACTTCTACTTGCTGTCACTTGAATCTCTAGCCTTTGTTAAATAAAACCTGTACCTGTTTCACTATAATCATATCTAAGTGCTAGGTGTGAAGCAGCATGGTGATCTGAGGTGGGACTGGTAAGCTGGGGTACACGGCTTCTTTGGGAGCAGTGCATCGGTGAATCCTGCGAGGGGCCAGTGGATCAGAGGCTGGACATTCCAGGGAGATGCTCGGGGGTTGGTGTGTGCCCACCGCTAACCTGGAGAGAGAGAGAGCAGGGCCTGTGTAGGCCTAGAGGGCATTACTTGTGTTGCCGTGGCAGGTGGAGTTGGGGGAGCTGGCCTATGGCCTCCTCACACTAATGGTAGGTGGGAGCCAGGTATCTCAAAGCCCTGGATACTCCTGGGGAAGCATGATAGGGAGCACAAGGAAACAGTGAGACAATACTGGTCAGCATGTGATACAAAGGTCTCAGCACACTGGCTGCCTAACCCGTTAGGTTTCTCGGAGGCCATGGCAGAGTGGAGTTTGATGGAGGGGTTTGGAGGACGGTAAGTGGGATGCTCCTTCCAAGCGGAAGGGTCACAGAGGAGCCTGTTGAAAATGTTTGAAATGGGCAATGGAGATGGGCCCCACTCCTGGCACAAAGGCTGGGAATTGGTCTCTCAGTTCTGTGTAAGATGGGGGTGTTGCGATGTGGACCCTGGATTTGCATCTCCAGACTGACGCTGAGAAGGCCACTGCAGAGCACACACTGGCCGATGCAGGCAGGGTTTGGGCTGAACAACTTCGTGAAAATTAGAAAAAAAGTTTGATAAAAAACAATTAACGGCTAGGCTGACCAGATGTCCCGATTTTATAGGGACAGTCCCGATTTTTGGGTCTTTTTCTTATATAGGCTCCTATTACCCCCCAACCCCTGTCCCGATTTTTCTCACTTGCTGTCTAGTCACCCTATTAACGGCAGAGTAACAAATCGGCAACCCCACAAACCCAAGTACGCAGCCATGGAGGAGATGGGAATCTGAATGGGGGCCCAGTGCTTCCAGCCCTTTGTGTACAGAGAGGAGGAGGAGGTGGGGGTAATGGACTGCCTCATCTGCTGAAGGAAGAGGCAAGTACAGGGACCCTGATTGGTTGCCCTTCCACAGGAGGTGGGGTAATGGACCGCTCAGGTGGAGAGTCCCCTTGAGGCAGGCACAGATTTCCCCTGGGGACCCATAAACAGGTCAGAGAACTTGTAATCTACGGGAAAGACCCATGGAGTTGGCAGATCAGTGTGCCAGCTGCCAAGGCACGACCTGTGCCCTGGGGCACCAAGCTGCTCCCACACTGTGTGACCCGGCAGGGCGGATGGCACCTCACTGCAGAGCATGGAAGCGGAGCTGCAAAAGGGAGGCTTTTTCATGCGGTGTTTTTAGCAGGCAGAAGTGTTGGCTAACTGGGGGCTGGCAAAGGAGGTACAGCCTGCATCCTACTGTAGCTCCCCAGCTCGTGACTGTGCTCCAGGCTCAAAGCTTTCATAGCCCTTTTGTTTGCAAAGAAACCACTCCACATGTAAACACAGCAAAGTGGAGTTGCTGAACTGAGCCAGGTTTAGCCACACAGCAGGAGCCCACAGCTCAGGGAGCTGAGCTTTCAGGCCTGTAGATGGTGTCAGATCCTGGGCCAACTGGAACCAAAGCTCTCAATGCAAGAAAGGCCTTGAGGCATGGACCCCTAGGGTTTTCTACAGCACCCAACACCATCCTAGTGAGCGCACCACCACCACCAGCACCAAACACCCACAGGCTCAGCTTAGAAACTGGAAGCGCCAGAGGATTAGTGAAGAACAATTTTGCTAATAAGAGATAAGAAGAAACTACATGGTTCAAGCTGAGCCCGGTAGCCCTGGGGCCAGTGGTAGCCAATACAGCGATCCTGGGGAAGCAATTTCCCTGACAAGGTCAGGCTGCTGGAGCAACAGGGGGCACCAATGTTCCACGGCAAGAACTACTGTGAGACCCCAGCTGCCAATCACCTCCCCCACCCCACCCCACCCCACCCCGGAACCACAGTGTGGGGGACCTGCACCGGCCATGTGCAAGAGCCCAGGCCCAAGAGCAGGGATCTGTTGCAATTAGGATCTCTAAAGACTATGTCCCTTTCCTTACAAGCAGCATTTCAGCTGCCATTATTAAAGGGCTGCGCCTCCTGGTATTTTGACATTACCAGGAATACCTCAAACCGAAGAACCACAGGTGAGTTAATTCCTAATATCAGAGTCTTGTGTTTGTGCATTTGCCAAAAGATTTCTGAGTACCACTGTCAAACCCTTTCCAGGAACACAGGCCAATCAGGATGGAGAATGTGCTGCCCTCCCAGGTGTTCCATATGTCCAAGGTTGTTAAATCTCAGTTCAGCTCCAAGTCTGATATAAAATATAAACACGTCCCTTTCCCCCAGGCACCACCAACAGAAATCGACATCACTGATCAGTAACAGTTCTGTGCATATGCTACATCCACAAACCCAGGTTCATCTTCCCTCTCAATCCTTGCTGTTTTGGTGTCTCTGTATCCTCGAGAGAGCCTGGGCCCTCTTCATTGATGTTGGGGCTCATTCTCTATTGCCCTTCTCACAGTCTCTGTACCTTAGGATGCAGGCAGTGAAGCTTGTCTAGGCATAACTGCCCAGCATAAGCCTCCAAGAATGTGGCTTTGAGGAGGCAATATATTCAGAGAACTCCACCAGCTGCTGGTTAGTAATCTAGTTTGATCCTTTCATGGCACTGAAAGCCTTACTGATGCTTGGAGCTAGCTTTTCAGAGGGTATTTTAAGACCTCAGTTTAAAACTGCACATGCAGGCAATAATTAGGAAAGCAAGAAACATTACAGGATTAGACCATAATTCCCTACATATTATGGTCTAATTCTGTAATTTTTCTCTTTTTTCTTCTGCTTTTCATAATTGTAAACAAGCCACACGGCAGCAAGACAAGCCCAGATGTACCAGAGACTGGAAAATGCAAAGTTATTACAGGCTCATTAGCAGTTTCCTGGCTAGAGTGATTATCAAGGTCTTCTGATTGAAGCTCAGCAGTTTAAAGACTGAATTCTGCCCTCAGTGACACCTGAGCAATGTTAGACTGAGGGTATCTGAGGACAGAAGGCACACCTGGCCTCAGACCGAATTCCCATCTTTTAGGGAAAGGCACCACTCACTGCCAAGCAGGGGAATCTAAAGATTTCCTTTGAGGGGGTCAGGAGGCAGCTTCCAAACCAGACTATTACATGCATTTCACTTCAGCACTGGAGAGATGAGGGTTGGTTGGGTTTGACATATTTACCAAATTGTCTTGTTTTTCCTTCACTTGTCAGTTTCTACGGGGTTGTTTTTTGGGTGGGTGAGTCATTTGTTGCATAAATATGCCAGACAAGGATTAACTCCCCCCGAAAGCAGGTGTCCTTAGAAACTGGGTCCAGCCTTCCCACCAGGAAGTCTCAGAGTGTTGCTACCCTAGAACTTGCACCAGGTCTGCCTAAGGTAGGGTTACCATTCGTCCGGATTCTCCCGGACATGTCCGGCTTTTCTGAGTTAAAAATAGCGGCCTGGGGGAATTTGTAAATGTCCGGATTTCCCCCCCCATGCAGAGCGCGCGCGGCTGACAGGGCAGCCGGCCGGATCGTGCCACTCGCACGGGGCTCCGGCAGCCAGAGCCCCTCCTCCGCTTCCCCCTCCTCTCCCCTGCTGCTTGAGGTCACTCCCCTCCTCCCCCTCCCTCTCCCTGCATTCGCAGATCGGGGACGTTCGCAACGGGCCTCTGGCAGTCTGGAGCTCCTCCCCCTGCCCCCCCCCCGCTGCCCAGCGCGCCACTCTGCGGGGGCGGGAACCGGGCTGTGTGCTCTGCTGGGGAGCGCGGCAGCGTGGAGCCCGACACGCTGTTCTGAGCGGCACGGTAAGGGTACCAGGGGGTCGGAGAAGGGGCAGGTTGGGTTTTGGAGGGAGCAGTCAAGAGACAGGGGGAGGGTTGGATGGGTCAGGAGTTCTGGGGGGGGGGGGCCTGTCAAGGGGCAAGGGTGGGGAGAGGGATCGGAGCAGTCAGGGGACATGGAGCAGAGGGGTTTAGATGGGTCGGGAGTTCTGGGGGGGGCTGTCAGGGGGTGGGGAGTGGTTGGATGGGGTGTGGGAGTCCCGGGGGTCTGTCTGGGGGTGTGGATAAGGGTGGGGGCAGTCAGGAGACAGGTAGAGTCCTAGGGTGCCAGTTAGGATGAGCGGAGGGTCTCAGGAGGGGGCAATCAGGGGACAAGGAGCAGGGAGGCTTAGGTAGGGGGTGGAGTCCTGGGGGGCAGTTAGGGGCAGGGGTCCCAGGAGGGGGCAGTCAGGGGACAAGGAGCGGGGGGAGGGTTGGGAGTTCTGAGGGGGGCGGGAAGTGGGAGGGAGTGGAAGGGGCAGGGGCGGGGCTAGGGCGGGGCTCCTCCCATCCTCTTTTTTGATTGTTGAAATATGATAACCCTAGCCTAAGGTGCAGCTATAGGAGAGTCACCGGTGTGGCCTTTGCTACCGCTGGCTCCAGGCAGCAGGAATTACCGCTTGGAGTGTTTGTTCATCAAAATGCAAGGCAGGAACTGCCAGCCCCAGGCTCCATCTAGTTCAGCCCCTGACAGTAGCCAGGAGCAGACGCTTCAGCAGAAGGTGCAGAGAACCACGGGGAGGAGAATTATGGACTCACTCAGCACAGGGGAAGTTCCTAGCTGTGTCAGAGGCTGGTTTATGTTCCGAAGCAGGAGGGTTTGTATCCTTTGTACAGTGCATTTCAAGAGAGGCCTGGACGCTGAGATGAGCTGCAAGAACCTCCCCAGTGGGATGAGGTTTAATCACACTCAGCTCTTGGCCTCAGTGAGATCTTGTGGCAGTGAGTTGTACAGGTTAACTGAGCAGTCTGTAAAACAGTGTGTCCTCAGGTAGGTTTAATTTGCTGCCTTTGTTTCCCTGAATGCCCTTCAGCCTTGTATTGCAAGAGGTATATAGGAGTGCCACTTACCTTCCTTGAGAGCCTGAGTTTCTCTCCTTCCCCTGCACTCATCACTTCCAGCCATACACTCTGCCCCTTCCCAGTATGCACTGCTGTAGAGGCCCACAATTTCCCTTGTGATTCCCAGCATTCCCCCAGCGATGAGGAAAGCAGGGAGCTTCACTCCCAAGTTTCCATCACAGGCCCTGAACAAAGGCAGCCGGTTGGGTTGGCTTCCAGTTGCCATCCCATGACCTCGTCCTCCACACGCGAATCTGGGAGGGGCTAGTACTAGCTCCGAAGATTTCCCACACCAGTTTTAAAGGGCCAGTACACCCCATTGCAATGCCTGACTCCAATCTGAGCTCCTACCCTGGGAGGCAAGGCAAGTCCCTCCTGCAAAATCCTATTGTCCTATCTGCACAGGATACAAGGCCTTGGCTAATGTACCTGGAGACCTATAAAGAACTGGATGAGTGCTAGGCATTAAATCACCACAGAATCCTGCCCCAGGCAAAGCCATTGTAAGAGAGTTAGAAAACAATTCTACCCCACTGCCTGGTCCACACTTACCAGACAAACTATGCCAGTTCACTTCTGGTGCCACTCCACTGAGGTGACAGAGGGACACCTGGCCCAGTGCCTCCACCCAGGTCAGCAGGAACTGGTTTTAAAGCAGTCTCCTAACAGGGGTAAAGCTTGTGGACAGGGAGGGACTGGGAGAAAAGGCCCCCAAATCATGGCTGCTCTCCCCCGCTCCCACACACACACACAGAGCCTTATGAGTTAAACCCAACCTACTGAGTGATTTGCTAATTGGTGCATGAAGTGTGACCAGGGGCCCCAGTGCCAGGTTTCCACTCGCAGAAAATAGATTTGGCTCAGATGGGCTGAGAATAACAATAAAGAACACAGTGCCACTCGGCTCTTATCAACCCAAGATTGCAAAGCCCTTTACAAAGGAGGCCAACACCAATACCACCATTTTATCGATGGGGAACCTAAGGTACACGGCAGGGAAATGACTTGCCCCGGGTCACCCAGCAGGCCGGTGACAGAGCTGGGACTAGATCCCAGGAAATGGCCCAGCTACATGTGTAGCAGGGACATGTTGGGAGGCCTCAGACTATCCCCTGCACAGCTCCCATCTCACCTGCACCTCCATTTCTCTGGGCTCCTCCAGACGCTGCAGCAGGTTCTGCTTCTCTGTGGCCAGCAACTCAATGAGCTGCTCTCTGGCACTTAGCTCCTGGATCAGCTCTTCAATGCGTCTGCCAAGGAGAAAATGGCTTAGTTACCTTGGGAAGAAGAGGAGGATCTCCGCTAAAGGGCTCTGTGCTCAGCGCAGGACCCAAGGCAGCTTCACATCACCTTTGCAGAACTGATTCTGGGGCCAGCCAAGGCGTGGGTCAGTCCCCAGAGTAAATTAGAGCACGCTCATGGTTTACGACTGACAGCTCCTAGCCCAAGGGGCTGTTCCTGGAACAGTCCGGAGGGTAGCGACCTGCTGGCCACACACCTTCCCCCACCCATGCCCCTGTGCTGGAGGTGCTGCGAGGAGCCGGGGAGTGCACAATCATTATGTTGTCTGTACAGTACCCAGGGAGTCCCCTTATGTGGCTTAACCCATCCCAGCCAGCCAGTACCACCTGCTCTGCGACCACCTGGTTCAGCCAGACACTGCCCCCTAGCAGGATCCCCCCAAGGGCTCACTGAGCCCTGACTCTGCTGGATGCCAACCCCCACCACATCCTGCAACCCTGCTCACCCAGGCAGTGACTGGTCCTGCTGTCATGCGGCCCAGTGTGGCGCAGCAAGCGCCACTCTGGGGTCTCCGAGACAAGGATCCCTCTTCTGAACCCCCCAGCTGGGCTACCTGCTCTGTGGGCAAGGGGCCACCAGCCAGAAAGCAGCAGAGGCAAGTCACTGGAGTGACCACGGCTACCTACTTGTCCTTCTGGGCCAGTGCAGCACAGTGATCATCATGCAGAACCTGGGCTCCTCTCTTCTCCTCCTCCTTGGTGAGCTCCTTCAGCTTTTTGGTTAGCTCCAAGCAGCGTCCCTTCTCAGCCTCCGCCAGGGCTGCCGACCTCTCCGCCTCGCTCTTTGCTAATCTGGCCTCCTGGGGATGGAATGTGACATGAGCCAGGCTACTCACGCCACCCAGGCAGAGAGCCACAACCCCACTGGCTTGTGAGGGGAAGGAGAAGCAGCAATACCAGTCGGCGGCTGCTGCATCCAGTGAGACCAGACGTGATCCCTCCTGTAGGCTTCAGGGTTTGGGCGGAGGATGAAGGGCTGGGCCTATTGACCTGAGCTGCTGCAAGTGATGACTGAATTGGGGCCACGCTACAGTCGCTAGCAAGTAATGCATCAGTGCTAACATTCGTGGGACCTGCAGCTGACATTGGAGTTCAAGTCCCACCAGGAGCTGCACTACAACCCGTCCTCTTCAAACTCGCTTCAGCCTGTCTCTGCGAGGAAGGGGCTCCCTGCTGAATTGGGACTAAAACCCAACAGCTGCGTGCCCTGGAAAGCTCACTTGGAGCAGGCTTACTGGGCATCTGCTAGGGCTCCGGGACTCTGCAACTCGCTCCCCACCTCCCCTCTGAAACAGCCTGAATTAGATGACATGCTGCAAATGACACCTCTTAGAGAGGACGAGCTCAGGGCTGGGGTACGTATCCTTCCCACAACGATGGAGGGCTTTCTGGAGGTGGCTGTAATGCTGCTGGGATACAACTGTGTTGCTAATGACGTGTTAGGGTGCCCAGAGCTGGGGCTGGGCAGCTTTTTACTGTTATTTCATTCTAAAGAAATAACGATGCCCCGCTTACAATGTACCATCCCTATGGGGCCACATGGGGAAGAGCAGGGGATACTGAATGCAGGCTGCTGGTGAGACAAGTGCAAATTCCTCCCTGCAAAACACCATCAAGTCCTCCCAGGACACTCGCTGCCTTAAATCCAAGAAAGGAGAAATATCACAAGAATACAAAAAGTGTTTAAAATCCCTCCCCTGTGATTTCAGGTGCCTCTATCCTTTTCACTGCAGCCATGATCCCCTGCCTTCATTTACAAAGCCTCTTCTCTCCGGTTCTTTATTGTAAAACCCAAGGAAATTAAGTGAAAAATAAAAAACCCGATGTGACTGCGATGGGAAGGTTAAATGCAAACAACGCTATAACAGCAACAAGGAAGGTTCTCCTAGGGCCAGCTGCGCTCCCACGGTATGGATTACATCCTGGCCAAGATGTTCAAATATAGGGTGGCTCCTAAATCTAGATGTAGGCTCCTAAAGAGGTGGCCTAATTTGCAGAAGTGCCGAGCGCTCAGCAGCTCCCACGGACTTCAGCTGCATCTGTGTAATTATTGTATGAAGGAGGAAGCTGCGTATCTTCACTAGAACTGATGGGGTCATCACAAGTCTGTGTCCATGACCCAGGGGAGTCTCCCAGAGATGCCAATCTCTGCACCTGTCGAAGGAGACGAGAGCAAGGACAACACCAAGCTGGGAGGGGGAGGCTACGCTGACGGGCTCTCTCATACCAGGATGGCAGAGCTGCCCTTCCAATGGAAAGAACAGGAGGTGGGGGTCAAGGGCCATGGAGTCCTGCGACTGGTTCCTAATACCCTGCAGGTAGCCACCCTGCAGGCCTGGCTCCCTCACCCATGTGCTGTGGGTAAAGAGAGAACAAGCTGGAGGGCTCAGAGCTCTGTCTGCTGTAGATACAGAGGGAATAACCAGCGGTTCCCTAGCCCATTGGGGTAGAGGAGAGCAGCTGGGGCCTCAGATTTGTTCCCAGTTTCCCGCGGGCTAAGGGGAGTCCCGAGGGACCCCGAGCTCCATTCCCTAAAAGCAAAGAAAAGTCACAGGGGCCAAGAGTCTTGCTCCTTGTGTCCCATGGGGGCCTTGCAGTGGGGCCCAAAGCTCATCCCACATGGCAGGCCCAGAAGAGCTGAGCCCCCTGGGATTTGGGGAAGAAACTGGGACTCCAGAATGGGCAGAGGGGGGTGGCAAAGAGAGAGAGCCGGGCCCCACTTGGTCTCAGGTAGCTCTGTGCTCCTCTTCCATGGCTAACGCCACATGGCTGGGGCGCATGCCCCACCCCACTCACCTCCTGCAGGAGCTGGATCTTGTTCTCCAGGAGCTCCGACACGTGCTCCGTCTCCTGCTGCCGCTCCTCGTACCGGCGCCGGAGCTCTGCTTCATTGCGACTGGTCAGGTTCTCCGCAGCTGCCCTGCAAGACAAGGCACCTGCATGTCAGAGCAAGGGGCAGCCCTGTACCGCCCGGCGGGGGCTGGGCTGCAAGTCAAGCTGTCCCCCCACAGCCACCTTGGCTCACTCCACTCTGTCAGTGTCACAAACGGGGCCCAGACCTGGTTCCACCCCCAGCATGGCTCTGGGAGGCCCCACCTGGCGCTAGCAGCACAGGGAGAGCTAGCGCAGACCAGCATGTACAGCCACACACCCACTGCTGCGCTGAGTTGGGTGAGCATGGGAGGAATAGCAGCGACTGCTCTACTCCATTGCTGCACCAGGGCCACAGCAACAGCTGCAGACTGCAGAGAGCTGAGCGTTGCCTGCTGGTCCCCAGCACCCGGAGAGGGACTGCGGGGGAGGATGGGGCACTAAGCCACCTCCCAAAGGATTTGGGCCTGATTCCCCACTGCACCAGTTTGATGGCACAGAATCAGGCCCCGTATGCTCACCTCTCCCCAGGTGGGGATCCAGGGTCCAGATCTGAGCCTGGTCTCCAGCTTCAGGCAGTCAGGGCTGGGGCATGCTACACAGACATCAGGCGATGTACCAACCCCTCTGACCTGTTCCACTCTGGCCCCCCCAGTGCAGGCAGTTGGAACAAGGAAGGTGTGAGGAAGCGGGAACACTGAGGCCCCAAGCAGAGCGGATGGGCCTCCTGAGCATCACACCAGCTAGCCCCTGGCCGGGGAGGGGCGAAGAAGAAGAGGAGCAGGGGAAGGACCCTAGCATTCTGGAAAGGCACCTGTGAACCAGAGGGGACACACTTTCCCCGGCTGTGCTGCTGCCAATCACAGCAGGGAGCCTCCCCTCACTGTGCAATGCTCCTGGCGTCCCAGGTACTGCATGCTGCCAGGCTGTCGCTCCATCCCTCTTCCCTGCCGTTCCAGCGAGGTTCCCCCACAGCCCCCACTGCTGCAGCATCCTTCCGCCAGGAGCAGCAGTACGGCCTGTGCTCTCCCCTCCCAAGTGCATGGCCAGCTGCAAGCTTACAAGGAAATCCAGTGTAACAGGGGCTGTCTTTCCATTCTGTGATTGCCCAGCACATAGCACCATGGGGCCGTGGTCCCTGACTACAGCTCTGGGATGCTACTAGGTTTCCATTCAGTTGCCTGCCAGGCTGGGATAGAATGGGCGCAAACATTTGATCTATCTGATTGCCTCCCTTTTCCCATACTCTGCCTGGATCACTTGTCTTTCTGGACTGTTCAGAGCTGTGTCTTCATATGTGCAGCACCTAGCATGACAGGGCCTCGCATCCAGATTGGTGTCTCTGGACTCAACTGTAATGTGAATATTCAATGGGAACAAAATGTTTCCTTCTCTTTACCTGCCTAGATCTGAATTCAGAATTTCTTGTTGTTCCCTGTCATGTCCGTCATCAGACTGAGCCACCCCTCCCCATCCTGCTCATAGCAACTGGGACATCAGCCGTTCTCCCAGGGGACACAGCACTCAGGACATGGCAGGTCACAAAGGGAAAGGGCATATTTTAAACTGGGAAGGTGACTGTCATGTGAGCAGCTCCTCATCCGTGGGTTCCATTCCTGCTTTGGGGACTTCTGTGACACTGAGTTTTATTTTTAAATACAAAAGCTTTGCAAAGTAGCAGGGGTGGGGGAGAGATTCACGTGCTGAAAAGCCCATGGGATTCCATCCTGTTTGCAAACAGACTGTGTTCCTGTCCTATGCGCAGAGTCAGTGATGTGCCCCCAGCCAGCACAGGAATCTCCCTGCCCTCTGGGAAACAGGTGGTGCCCAATTATTTTTAGTTTACAAACAGCTGTGCTTGCTCATGCTCCGTCTAGAATGTTAAACAGTATCAGCCTCTAAGCCCGCATCTCCCTGCCTCCATTGAGACGTACAACACATGTTCAAACCCTCTCCAGTGCTGACAACTCTTGGGATTTTGGAATGAGAATGGGGAAGGGATCTTCAAGCCCCAGCTCCTGGAGTCAGGTGATTACATGAGACCCTCAGCTTTCATGCAGAAAACTAAGTAAGTTGTGTGTCCTCCTGGTTGCAGAGAAAAACACAAAAATGTGGCCTGACTCAACCCTGAAGGCTCAGAAACTAGAAGACAAAGAAACCCAACCCAATATTTGTTATTGTGAAAATATCATGATTTCTGAGCCAACTGCGTGATTTTTCAGCGCTTGGAGCTGGCACTACTGCCTCACTCTGCCTGTTCTCCTAGTCCTTCCTGGCTGGGGATGGGCTGAGAAAGGGGCCTGCAGGGAGCCTGGGAAACACGCTCTTCCAGGGACAAAGGCCCCGCTTACACATGGCAGGGAGATTAGCAGGATGTCTGATGCACTGAAAAGCAAATCTCTGTTAAACAAACCGCTTGGAACACAAGCCCACGGAGCTGCTCTTACAGGATCTAAGCCTGGACGCTATTCCTGGGTGCCTAAGGGTCCTTTGCCTGCATTATTCAAAGAGCAGTCATGGGAGGAAAACTAGACCTGAATGTAAAAGACTTCTCTGCGTGATGCTGTGCAAAGAGCACCTCTAAAAGGGGCACGAGAGCAGCTCTCCTGCAGCCGAGCACCCCCGGGACAGCTTCCCAGCTCAACAGGCCCCTCACTGGGATGTGTCATCCCCACCCCCACACGACCTTGTTGGTATTTTTAATTCCACATGGATGCCTGCGCTCTTCAGACTGCGCTACTGACATCAGCGAATCTCCCTGTCAGTACAGCAGAGCAGAGGCTCCTGGAAAGCAAGGCCTCCATCTCAGAGAACAAGATCCAAACTCTCGCCCAGGAAACTGGCTGGGGTGTGAGCAGGGCCCGAGAAGCACCAGCCAGGTCTCCCTGGACAGCCCTTCCAGGCAGCAAGAGCACGCTGCTCTCACAGCACCACCGTACCCTGCCTGACCCTAGGCGGATTGAGCAGGGCTCTCAAACAGCAGCACATCTCCCACTGCAGGAGCCAGAGACATTCCCCCTTCGCTCCTAGCAGCTGAGGAAAAGCCCCCAACCCTCCCAGCAATGGGTGGGAAAAGCAAGGAGTGTGCATCCTGGGCTTCCCACCAGGCAGCTGCCCTTGGACCTCTTGGCTACTTGTCTTGTCTAGTGGGTGTAGTCCTTTGGCTAGCAGGCATCTGGTCAAACCAGTAAAGGTTACTGAGATCTGGCCCACAAGTGGTGAACAAGGGGTTAAGACGAAAAGCAATGGCTCAAGTGAGGGGGAGGGGTCTATGAAGGTGCCCCAGCCCCAGGGATCAGTCCTGCGCAATTTGACACTGGAGACCCAGATGGCACTGAATGGAGTCGTCCCAGGGCAGGGATAATGCAGAGGGGCTAGAAACATGAGCTGACAATCAAAGCACAGATTTGGCTGGCACAAGGCAGCTAATGCACGTAGGGGAAATTATCGGAACCAGAGATACTCGAAGGGAAGAGACCAGGATTGAGCACAGAGAGCAGGGGAGAGGGCCACAAGGGTGACTGAGGTTGCAATGCAATATGGCTCCAAAAAGCCAATGCTGGAGACAGCCAGTCCGTCAGGACTCTGGCACCACCACACCCAGAAGAGCACACCCACCTCTGGGCCCCTCAGCACCTGACAGAGAGGGACACATTGGGGGAATTTGAGGGGATCAGGGAGCTGGAGGGACTGGCTAAGCAACCACTCAGGGTACGTCTACACAGTGGCTAGGAGGTGGGATTCCTGGCTCGGGCTAGCCACCCCAGGATTTCTCTCAGGTCTCCGACGGGTTCTGAAGCAGGGCTGGGGGTGGGAGTGTCACACTTCCAGTCACTGTGCAGACCTACTCTACGGGGGGTCAATCTCCAGCAGCGAGGGGCTCCTAAGGCTGGGTACAAGGGGTGTTACCTGATGATGATCTGAGTGTTAGAGCCCCATTACCAGCTGGACCGGAGAGGGCACAGTGGGGAACCTCTCTGAACCGGTAGCTGGCTGGCCTAGCTGGCTTGCTCACTGTAATGGCTGAGATCTGCTACTCAGCACCTTCTGCCATCCAGTCAGAGTATTTCCATTTCAGAACAAAGTAATCGCTGCTAATCAGACACTGAAAAATCTCCTTGATGTTCCTGCCTGGACGGTGTTTCTACAGCCCCCTTTTCCCCCCTCCCCCACTTCTCTGCTTTGCCCACTGTGCACACTTAGCTCCATCCACCCTCTTTCACGTATCTGCTGCACCAGTCTCACACGTACCACTCCAGCTGCCAATCTGAGTTGCCATTAACTCTCCCCTTGAGTGCCACAGGCCTGGCTCTCACTGCGTAGAGCTTTATGCCCAGGACAATGGAAAGGGCTTTTGACAGCTGGGAGGCAGAGCCAGGTAAGCAGGGCATCAGGGCTGTCCCCCAGGATCCCTTTCCCTTCCCCTGTGCCCTGCTCCCCCAGCGGTGGTGGGCTGGTGGCCCAGTGCAGAGCCTAGGGGAGTGCTCTGCTGAGAGTTTGCTGAGCAGGTGGCTCAGTGCGATCCGCAGGGAGCGTGAGGCTCTGTCCCCGCAGGTGGGGGCCATGCTGGGGGGTGCTGTTGCTTCATGCAAAGAACGAGCATTCGGGCTGCACAACGGCTTTATTTATGTTTTCCTATCGCACAGCTGGAACCACAGCAGCCAGAGCCCATAGTACAGTGTGGCCTGCCCTGCCCCGGCACTGCCGTACCTCCCAAGACGTAGGGTGACCACTGGGCCCTGCAGCCTTACACAGCTCCAGCGGCCACTCTGGGCACAGGACTGGGAAGTGGTCTGGCTGCTGCAGAGAAGGAGGGCAGAGAGCGGGTTGGAGCTGGGTGTGACATTGCACTCCACATGATTTTATGAAAATATGCTAATAAGTGTGAATATAATATAACTGGAATATGCTTCATGCAAAAAGGTCTCTTGTAAGGTATCATTACAAAGCTTATAATCTACTGAGTGTGTTCATCCTATTTGTATTCTTGTATCTGAAACTAGAAATATGAAATATAACTCTGAGGTCCTATTATAATTATGCAAAGTGTGGGCCATTAATGGTGGTTTGGAATCTTGATGGCTCCCATTAACCAGGACAATTGACTATAGATGGCTCTGTTTATTTGCAAGCCTTCCTGTGAGTCAGGCCAGGAAGAATGAAGGCTTGGGGTCTCACAGGACATGTGACCATGTCACCTGGTGCTGGAATCCATCTTAAACCTGGTGCTTTTCCATTTAGAAGGAGGAGTGGGGACCCAAAGAGACAAAAGATTCCCGCCTTGTGCCAAAGCTATAAAAGTGGGTAGAATAGAACAGAAGCTGACTGCAGTCATGAGAAATCACCTGAGCTGGAACAAGGACTGTATCAGGGGAAAGGATTGGGCCCAGACTAGAAAGGAGTCTGGTCTGTGAAATAAACTTATTGGAACATCTCTGAGGGTGAGATTTTATCTGTAATCAGTTTCTTAATGTATTAGGCTTAGACTTGTGTGTTTTTGTTTTATTTTGCTTGGTAACTTACTTTGTTCTGTCTATTACTTAGAACCACTTAAATCCTACTTTTTATATTTAATAAAATCACTTTTTGCTTATAAATTAACCCAGAGTAAGTAATTAATTCCTGGGGGAGCAAACAGCTGTGCCTATTTCTCTATAGAGAGCGGACAATTTATGAGTTTACCCTGTATAAGCTTTATACAGAGTAAAATGGATTTATTTGGGGTTTGGATCCCATTGGGAGCTGGGGGTCTGGGTGCTGGAGACAGGAGCACTTCTTAAGCTTTTTTCCGTTAAGTCTACAGCTTTTGGGGGATGTGGTTCAGACCTGGGTCTGTGTTTGCAGCAGGCTAGTGTGTCTGGCTCAACAAGGCAGGGTTCTGAAGTCCCAAGCTGACAGGGAAAACGGGCTCAGAGGTAGCCTCAGCACATCAGGTGTCAGTCCCAAGGGGGTCTCTGTGATTGAACCCATCACACTGGGTTTGCTCAGCTCCCCCTCTCAGCATCACGCCCTGAGGATGGGCACCTTTCCAGGGCTACAAGGCCTCGCTGGCTGCCTATGGACAGTGTCACTTACCAAGCCTTATCTAGGGTCTGCTGCTTCTCCTGGAGCTCTCGCTTCAGACTCTCCACTTCCACCTTTAGCTCGATGTTCTGGGAGGAGGAACAGACAGGCAGTTACCCTCACACCCCCAGTGCCCCATGACCCTGCCACTTAACCTCCAACCCTGCCCAGGGCCTAGGGACCCCCAGCTCCCATCCCTTCCTGCACATCTGCCGAGCCGTTCAATCGGTCCCCCTGTAAGCAGTTCCTGTCAGAGATGCTCCATCACCCTGGTCCTGGACAGCCAGGTCACCCACAGAGAAAAGGGCCTGGGTTAAGCATCTCCTCTCAGCCCTTTGTCTCCCAGCTCACAGAAGCTGGTTGCCTGGAGGGGAGGTTCTCCCCTGCAAGTCTCCTGACTGCCAGACACAGCCGCTGGGAGCCTGTAACAAATTTCCCACCTTTTCCCCTGGCTGGTCCCACAGAGGCCGCTTTGGGGTTTGTCCAAAGCCAGCAAACCCCAAACGCTGACTTTCCCAGCGCCCCAGTTGGCTCTTCAAGACCGAAACCCCTCTGCAAACATTTATACCAGGCTCCTTGCTACCTCTGCTGAGCAGCTAACCCCACCACCGCATGGACCTGATCCAATACAGCTATGCCCACTGACTTCGAGAGGCCTGAATCAGGCCCCATCTAAGTAAAATAGGGCCTAGTGTCTTCCCATACCGAGCAGCTGGGCTGTTGTCCCCAGCACACCTGTCTAAACACCAAGTGAGCAGTTTCTGCTGCGCCTAGCTACACTGACTGCACCTGGATCCCCTGCAAGGAGGGTGGACAGCTGCTGTCGCTCTCCTGCCCAGCCCTGGAAGGAGCTCTGGCCACACCCCCTCTCCTTGCGAGTGGGTCAGATCTCTTCGGGGGTTGGACAGGAAACCTGTACAGCGGCTGTAGGCAGTAGGCAGCACTCTTCCCCTGAGTCAGAGCGTCCTGTAGCATGGCACTAGGGGGCTCCGTGCAGCCGGAGGGGCTGGCTTTAACGAGAGACAGCACACAAAACTCTTTCCATTTATGGTCACCAAAGCTCCTGGGGGGTTTGGTTGTTTGGTGAATCCCGGCATCCTGGCTAGTCTCCATTAGGGACCATTATGTCCTGCTTCCCTAAATCCACCCAGCAATTCTCACTAGATCAGGGGTCCTCAGGACAAATTTTTTGGTGGCCTCAGAGGGCAGCCACCAACTCTTGCTGCTGGCAGCTCTCACACTTTTTCCTAAAATACTTAATTAGCTCTAGGAAAAACAATTAAATATGCACATGTACATGTCCAAATCATGGTAATTTATTTATTGCTAGCTAGTAAGTCGGCTCTGAAAAGTGATACTTGTATGTTTGTTAATATCACTTTTCACAGCAGACAGCAAGCCTGGGGACAAATTAAGCCCTGGATGGGGAGTCGGGGTAGGCAGCAGGGGCCAAGGGTGATGGAATTGGGGGGGAGACAATGGGGGGCCAGAGCCTGAAGCCCCACAGCCAGAGCCTGAAGCTCTGTGGGTGGGGGATGGGGACGGAGCCCGAAGCCACACGGCCAAAGCCCGGGGCCTGCTGCCATGCAGCCGGAGCCTATAGCTCTGTGGCCAGAGCCTGCTGCCCCGCCACCCCAGGGGTGAAGCCCAGAGCCTGAGCCCCACTGCCTCCAGCTTTGTGCCCACCTGTCTCCAGAGTGGGGGCAGGGCCCAACCCCTGCTTGCAGCCCCAGCAGCCAACACCAAGGCGATTCATCCAGGAACAACAGAGAAGGGGAATGGCCGCTGCTTTTCCCCCACCCCCAGTCACAGCCCAGGGGACTGTGGCCACAAGAAAAGCCCCTACTGGCCGCATTTGAGAAATGCTGCACTAGACACCCCAGTGCCTCACTTTCTAAGATGGAGATTTCGTCTTGGACACCAGGGCCGGCTCTAGGTTTTTTGCCACCACAAGCAAAAAACAAAAACAAAAAAAAAACCACAACCTCCGGGAGTGTAACTGCCAAGCAAAAATTGTGCCGCCCCAAGCACATGCTTGGTTTGCTGGTGCCTAGAGCTGGCCCTGGACACCTCCCCTTCCCATGCCAGTCCCACACAGTCCCAGATGAGCTGGACAGGTTGGTTACAAGAGACAGAAGTGCAGTACAGAAAAAGGCCCCTGCAGTGCTCTGGGAGCAGCCTGCCCCATTGGGTGTCTATGCTGTTTAGTTAATTTCCTCCCGCAGGGGCAGGTCCCTACATTTCCTGGGAGTGAAGCTCCCCTTGTTACCTGCAATTCCCGCTGCTCTGTTCTCTCCAGTCCCTGCGCAGTCTAGTTCTGCTCTCATAGTGTTCACTAACCCTCCTCGTCCCGCCCTGCTCCCTGCAGCTGCACCCCGGGCCCTGTGCTATTGAGCTGGTGTGGTGTATACAGCGAAACGCTTGACGTTCTCATGGATTCCAGGCATAGCTGGGGGAGAACATGGGGGTGCAGTGCACTAACTGGCATGGAGCTATGCTACTTGGTCTTGAAACGGGAGGGAAGAGGGAGTCAGGAGAGGTTTTGATAAGTGTTTCGCGCGGATGAATGCATGCAACGCAACCACACCCCTCCCATGACTGGGGAGAGTCTAGAGCAGGGGGCCCAGACTGCGCTGTCAGCCTGACTTTCCACCCATTCGCACCACAACAAGTTTTTTCAAGGTGCTACGTGACCCAATTGTTTTTGAGCTGCTGGTCTGGGGGAGGGGAGCAGCACAGATGGGGGCAGCTGGACCTGGGTTTGGCCCACAGGTGGGTGGTGACAGGCCCCACCCCTCACAGAGAGCATGAGTGAGTATTCATGGTGCCAGTAGAAAACACTCGGCCCATCCCCAAGTTCAGAGTAAGGCAGGTTTGGCTGTAGACTAGCATTTACAGAGGAGATGATCTGGCTCTGCCCAGGGAGAGGACTGAGCCTAGCACGTGTTTTATATCGCAAAGGGGGATAAACACAGGCCGTAATGACCCACCGCAAACAGGGATGGACAGCTAGGGCCGGGGGGGAGCTGTTGGGCAATGCAGACCCACTGCAGTGCCCTGCAGGGGTGAGTCCCCACTGAGCTGAATGCTCTGGGGCAGGTGGGCAGGAAAAGGGCTGAACACAAGCAGATGCCACGGCATGTTATTAAGCCACCAGTCTGCTGCCCAGCCAGGATGCCTACAGCTCTGGAAAAGATACATTTCTCACTCCGCCTCCATGCACAGCACATAGCCATGGCAAGCCTCTGCGACGCACAGCTGTCTAGTTCTCCCTCAGCCACCATAAGCCAAGCTCTGCAGACCCCAGCATCCTTTTGATGGCTCGTCTCCAAGCCCCTTAGATTTTGCATGTACCTCTCTGGCATTAGAGTGGAACGTACCACTCAGAGTGCACTGCTGCCAGGGTGAGCTGGCCTTTTATGGAGGGGGAGCGGGAGGGAGGAGGGGTGTGGCTCTGGTTTTGCTCACCTCCCCAGGTGAAGGGGATGAGAGTACAGGGGTTACATGATGAGGGAGCATGTGGCTGAGACCAGGGCTGCCATGGGAGATAGAAGGACAGCCTGCAGGGGCAGGGGAGACAGCAGATTTAGGAGAGCTACCAAAGAGCAGGGGGAGCTGCTTCAAATGAGCCAGAGAGAGGCCCAGGCTGGCCAGGAAGGCAGAAGCCCTAAGAAAGGGAAACAGGATGGTTTGGGCTCTAGGGTGGACAGCCCAATGGTTTAGGATGCCATTGCAGGCACCACAGCAGAGGGAGGGGTCTCCTGATGCTGCCACCCTGTGAAGTAGGGCAGACACCTCTACCAATGAGGGGCAGGAGGGGCTGACAGGAGTCCAAAGCTCATCCCAGTAGAAGGGCCCCAGGCTGTCATGGAAGAGGGCAGACCCAGGAAGATGGGCTGTTCCTGAAGAGCATGTTTGTGCTAGGACTGGATTCCCTTTGTTCACTCCTAAGGGGTGTGCTCCGCCTTGGCTGGGACACCACGGTGCTGCTAGTTAGAGCTATGCACCTCCCCCTCAGATCTCCACCAGACACCACTGCTTCAAGGAGCGTCAATAGCTATATTAGGAGTCCAGTTTTGTACCAGGCAGCTCTCTGCCAGTTAGCAGCATCTAGATAGGCCAATGCTGCGCAATAACCGCCTTGGGCAACAGTGGGAACCTATTATGTGAGTTCATTCACTGTTCCCTTATGTGCTTCCCCCCGAATCTGTTTGTCACATCCACCAGGGAGCTCTTTGGAGTGGCCCCGTCTCTTTGTACAATGCCAGCACATGAGGAGCCCGGCCCCTAGACACCACTGCCATTCTGCTAAGAAGAGACTGGCTGCCCTTGGTTCCTTTCAGCCGTCTGGTGTCTGACGAAGACGTGAAACACTCACATCAGCAGAGCATGCGGAAAGTCAGCTCTGGATCTGAGACGCTCTCAGCGGAACATAGTAACACGCAAAGCTGGCTCATGCGCCACTGAAGCCAAAGAGGATTGGGCCCCATGTGCCCCAAAACAGATCGGGGCAGATATATTTCACCACATCCCACCATGCTCCAAAGCAGCTGGTGCTGGCCACTGTCAGGCTACGTCTTCACTACCCGCCTGAATCGGCGGGTAGAAATTGATCTCTCAGGGATTGAATTATCGCGTCTCGTCGGGACGCGACAATCGATCCCCGAATCGACACTTGTACTCCACCAGTGCAGGTAGGAGTAAGTGCCGTCGACGGGGGAGCCACAGAGGTCGATTTGCCGCCGTCCTCACAGTGGGGTAAGTTGGCTCGGATACGACGAATTCAGCTACCCTTAAATCGACACATCTCCCCTCCCCCCCCCCCGTAGTGAAGACGTAGCCTCAGAGAGAGGGCAGCTGGGCCTCAGGTCTCAGCCAGTCTGGCACCTCCTTGTTATCCAGCTTGGGACAAATGCAGGGGCTGCCACTTAAACCAATGGCAGAACCACTCATGCTTGCCATGAGTTACTGGCTTACCTAGGATGCTCATCACCATGGTATCGAGCCACCTCAGGCGTATCTTCCGGAGGCTAGGAAAGGATTATTATTCCCACTCAAAAGATGGGAGGCAGAGAGATGGGTGACTTGCCCACGGTCACAGCCCTGTAGCAAGGCTGGGAATAAATCCCAGACTCTGTCGTAGGGCAGGGCCCTTTCTCAAGCTCACCCTCCCTAGGTGTCTTAGCCACACTACTGGCGAGAGGGGGTGAGTCACCAGGGGCCATTGAGTCAAACTTGCCCTGTCTGCAAGCCCAGTACAGTAGCTACATGTAGTTCTGCCTCCGGCTGAAGATTTGGACTAGCCTGTCCTAACTGAACACGTGATGGTCAGGGTCCAGCCGCCCAAGGGGAGAACAGACGGTCCAAACCCCAAAGAATAAGCAATTGAGTCAACTGGCTGTATACGATGTTGTTGTGTATAAAAATGTCAAGGAAGGTCTCTTCTGAAAGCTTGTCATGTTCTGGACTTGATGGCCCTGGAGATGCGTAGACAGCCTGTGGTCATGAAATCATGTATCTGGGTAGAATTCAAACCACGTTCCTAACCTGTGCTGCAATATTCAGCCCCACCTCTCCATGGGAGGTGGTCAGCCTGGCAGGGAGGGACTGCATCCCCAAACAGATGAGACTAGCTCCAAGCACCAATGTCAAGGCTAAATCCCCACTCTGGCACTTCGAGTGCAGAAGGTGGGGGCCCGCAAGGATTCTAAAAATTAATACTGGCCACTCTAGGTTTGTATTAAACTCCCAAGGTTACAGCTTTTCTCTGGTCTTGGATGAGTAGATGCTGCCACCACCCACGTGCAAAACCCCTTTGAGAATCCAGGAAGGCGCACTTGGGAATTCCTTCCTGTGGGGTACCCTCAAGCCCTTTCACACACACACCCCTCCCCCCGGGGAACAGCTGAGAAAGAAAAAACAAAGGAAATCAGCTGTTGCCACCAGCTAATTAAACAACATGCACAAACCTCTTAGGACACAAAAATCCAATCCTGTTCTTAAAAAAAAGTAAATTTTATTTAAAAAGAAAATACATCTGGAAACTCAGGCTGATTCCTAGATTTTTAAAAAAAGAGAGAAACTACAAGGATTAAGCACCAAGAATAACTTTCTTGGGGTCCAGCTTAAAGGTTACAAGCAAAACAAAAGCACCTGGGGTTAGCACAGAGGAATCCACAAGCCATAAAGAAATAAAAAGAAATAAACCAAATCACGTTTTCCTAGACATTTCCTGATCTACTTACATATCTGGGGTTTTAAATGACTAGTTTCTATGTATGATACCAATGATTTTTCATACCTGGCCCCAAGCTTCTTACAGCATAGTTGCTGCCCTGTTCCCTCTCTCCGGGAGACAGACAAAAGGGGAGTCTTGTTTCGATTTTAAAAAGTTCTAGCCTTCCCATTGGCTCTTTTGGCCAGGTGCCCACACACTTCCTTTTCCCTATGCATAGCAGTGAGACTTTTAACCCTTTACAGGTAAAGCAAGTAGAGAACAGCTACTAAGAGGGATTTTATAGCTAACTGGCTGGCTGGATGTCCATAAAAGGGAGCTACCCCCCACCTTCATTTATCACAACTAAGAATTGTACGACCCAAGAAAAGACAAGTAATAGCCCATTAAAGCTGATGGGAAAATGCTGACAAACCCTGACACTGAAAGTCTTGGAAAGCTAAGACAGGAGGGAATTGCCCCCACCATGAATCACCACACAGTGTGAGAAAGGCTGGGGGGTGGAGGGGAAAAGGGACATGCAAACCTTGTTAAAAGGAAAGGGGTGGAAGTGAAAGGTAACCAGCACTGAGGGCCAGGCTCGAAGGCAGGAGCTGTCTGTGAACAGTGGATTCCCCGCTTAGGACTCAGGGGCATGCTGGGAAGCTCAGCAAAGGTAACTTATATTAGAAAAGAGAGTTTTATCTACTGTGAAAGGGTAACACCTGAGGTTGCAGCTTCGGTTGTTTTCTGTGGAGCCTGTCTGTGTTCTTGTCTCCTGTCTATTTCAGCTCTGAATCCAGGGCTGTTCTATTAAATACCCCTAGTGTTTATTTTTACCCAAGCAGGTCTCTGCTGTGCAAACTGTGTGGTGTGTGCCAAAGTGAGCTGATAACTGGGGGCCAGTTTCACTCCTGCCAGGGTGACAATCCAGAGGAGAAAAGGCCGTGTGTCTGCTAGTTAAGAACTATGGGTGGATGGATTTGGGGGGACCGAGGACCAGAAGGGCTGTTGGGGGGGAACTAGGCTGCTGGAAAATCAGGTGGTGAGACCCTCCTGTCTGGCAGCCAGTTACTGGTATCAGGCTCTGAGCCAGAGCAGCACAGCATTAAGGCACCCAGGGTTACAGGGCAGGCAGGCACAGACCCCAACAGCTCTGGGTGCTCCCCAAACTGTCCCAGCATGAACGGGACTCATGCCAGCATTATCAAAGCTGGATGCCTAAATTTAGGCATCTAACTAAGTGGCTGACTTAACAGAGGAGGCCAGCCACCCCCACATTCAGTCAGGTCACTGATATAAGTGTCTAAATTTAGTCACTGCTGTTCAGACCAATGACTTAAGGGCCCACTCTGGGCTGTGAGGTCCCGGTTGTGTCCCAAGGCACCGAGACAGGAAATACAAAAGATCTCCGGGGCAGTGGGAGGGTGACACCAGGCTCTGTCCTCAATCTGCTTCCTGCCTGCTGCCCACCCAGTCCACCCCTGAAGAGCTCTCCAGTGGGGCTGTGAGGGGAAGGAGATGGGGTGACACCCCAACTCCACCTGGGCCAGGGGTGATCACACCCAGGGCCGCCGAGAGCGGGTTTGGGCCCTGGTGAAAAAAATTTTTCAGGCCCCCCAGCAAGGGCGGACCGGCTAAATAGGGCCAACGAGGGGGGGGGAAGCCGGGCCCCGGGCCCCCTTCTGGACCGCTGGGCCCTGGTAATTTGTACCGGCTTCCCCCGCATCTCGGCGGCCCCACACTCACAGCCTCCCTCTGGCTACAGCTCTCAGGGGCACAATCTCAGCCACACTTGTGCATTTAACAGTTACAATGAAGAAGTGAGGCCTGCTGCCCACAGATTAGAGATCACTGTCACAGATGCCTGGGGCCACATGCGGGGTGACGGGGAAGGGGGTGTAAACTACACCCAGCAGGCCCCTGAGTCTAAATGGGTGTCACATTTTCACCTGCCCCCCCTCACCAGTGTAAGGCCCCTAAACACTCACTTGGACTTAAACTCATAAACGTCATAGGGTGTAACTTATACTCTGCCCCGACACATCACTGCTGGATTTAGCCCACTGGGTGTAAAGCAGCAGCCTGGAGCCTCCGTTAGTGACTCACGTGCCAAGGCGCCAGCAGAGAGGAATGTAGCAAGAAAAGCAACTAACAGGAGGGGACAAGAATGTGTGAGCTCACCCAGCGCAGCCTCTCCGTACACTTCCTCCTGGCTCCGTGGAGGGCAAGTGACTGGTTCCCTTGCACACTCAGCACTACGGGGGGCATATGTAGGGCTAAGGGAGTTTGAGCGTGAGGATCTCCAACTCACATCCCCACCTCTCCCAATGGGAGACACTTTTAGAGAGTGCAGTGATTAACCTTGCCAACAGCATTACAATTTGGATTCCCTCCTGCTCTCTACTGCTCTGACTGAGTCACGTTATGTTAAGAATATACGAATGGCCCTACTGAGTCAGAGCAAAGGTCCATCTAGCCGAGTATCCTGTCTTCCAACAGTGGCCAGTGCCAGGTGCCCCAGAGGGAATGAACAGAACAGGTAATCATCAAGTGATCCATCCCCTGTCACTCATTCCCAGCTTCTGGCAAACAGAGACTAGGGACACATTCCTGCCCATCCTGGCTAATAGCCATTGATGGACCTATCCTCCATGAATGTATCTAGTTCTTTTTTGAACCCTGTTATGGTCTTGGCCTTCCCAACATCCTCTGGCAAGGAGTTCCACAGGTTGACTATGCGTTGTGTGAAGAAATATTTCCTTTTATTTGTTTTAAACCTGCTGCCTATTAATTTCATTTGGTGACCCCTAGTTCTTGTGTTATGAGAACTAGTAAACAACAACACTTCCTTATATACTTTCTCTACTCCAGTCATGATTTTATAGACCTCAATCATATCTCCCCTTAGCTGTCTATTTTCCAAGCTGAAAAGTCCCAGTTTTATTAATCTCTCCTCATACAGAAGCCGTTCCATACCCCTAATCATTTTTGTTGCCCTTTTCTGAACTTTTTCCAATTCCAGTATATCTTTTTTGAGATGGGGCGACCACATCTGCACACAGTATTCAAGATGTGGGCATACCATGGATTTATATAGAGGCAACATGATATTTTCTGCCCTATTATCTATCCCTTTCTTAATTATTCCCAGCATTCTGTTTGCTTTTTTGACTGCCACTGCACATTGAGTGGATGTTTTCAGAGAACTATCCACAGTGACTCCAAGATCTCGTTCTTGAGTGGTAACAGCTAATTTAGACCCCATCATTTTATATGTATAGTTGGGATTATGTTCAGATCATACACACACACACAAGCTAGATAAAACCATCAAATCCTCTTGCTGGAAAGATGTGATGCAATACGACCTTATTTCTTAGAATTCAGAACAAGAACACACAAGAACCCAAAAACAGAAGCAACAAAGCAGGCTGCTCCCTACAGCAGAGAGGCACAACTCAGCCCACCTTGCTCAAAGCTTACTCCTGGGGGAATTCTGCGTCACTGCGCATGCACAGAATTCATGTTCCCCGCAGATTTCTTTTCTTCCTGCAGAAAAATTACTTTTGACAGGGAAGAAAAGGGATGCCGCAAGAGTGGTCAAGTGCCCCTCCCCAGCAATGTGATACATTGTTTCAGGTGCCCAGAGCAGCTGGCAGATAGGTAAATCACCGCGGGGGAGAAGGGAGGTTGGGGTTGCCCCAGCCCTGGCTCCTACCCTGCATCGGGCTCAGCTGGTAGTCCCGGGTGGGCTGAGGAGGATGAGGAGGAGCAGCTGGGGCCAGGTCAGACCCACCCACAGAAACCTCCCTTGGGTGCAGGAAGTTCCGCAGGCCATCCCCTCCCCCCTGCCGCTGCTTCCTGCTCCTATCACTCCTGAGCTGTGGGGGGAGGGGTCACTGTATAGGGAGCTGCTTCCTGATCCACCCAACCCCCATGCATCTGAATCCGCCCTATATCCAGACTCCCCCCACCGAGACTCTCCCCCACATACCCAGAACCCCTGTACTGAGCCCCAAACACCCGAACCCTTACCCCACCGAGCCTCAAGCCCGCACCCAGACCCTCCTGCTGAGCCCCACCGCCCCCTGCATCCAGACCCCCACCAAGCTCCACCCCCCCCATCTGGATCCCCCACCCCTGCACACAGACCACCACCCCTGAGCCCCCCACTCAAACCCCCACCCCAATGAGCCCACCCTGCACCTGGACCATCCCAATGAGCCCCCCACGCCCAGACCCCCACCTCACTAAGCCCCAACCAGCTGCATCTGAATCCCCACCCCACCAAGTTCCATTGCCCCAGCATCCAAATCCCCCCGCTGAGCCCTCCACACCCAGATGCCCGCTGCCAATCCCCATCCCCCCCCAGACCTCCCCACTGAGCCCCTACCGCCTTCATCTAGACCCCTCTGCAGAGTCCTTCTGCCCCTGCACCTGGAACCCCCCAACAAGCTCCTGTACATCCAGATCCCCCACATACCAGGAACCCCCACTGAGCCGCCCGCACCCAGACTGCCCCACGCAGAACCCTCTCACTCCACACCTGGATCCTCCCCACACTAAGCCACTCCACACTTGAATCCTGCCAGGCTGAGCATGCCTGTCCAACACCTGGTTTGGGGGCCAGGGCTGGGCATGCATGCAAGACTGTCCTTCTCACTCACTATCTTGGTGCTCTTGGCACAGAGGGGCAGGGCCCAGGGGTGTATCTGCGGCAGGCCTGGCCCTTGCACTGTATCACAGTTGGATGCTGCCTCACCACTGAGTCCGTGTCCCGGGGGGTGGGGGCTTCAGAGTCATCTCCCACCTCCCTATGCTCCCCACTGCCATGCTAGAGCCTCCATATTTATTTAATGACAAATAAAATATGCAGAATTTTAAAATATTGTGCACAGAATTTTAATTTTTTTGGCGCAGAATTCCCTCAGGAGTAGAAGCTGCACACTAACTGCGGCTAGGCTCAGATCGCATGCTTCCCTGCAGAGCATCCAAGGCTGCAAGCGGGACTGGAAACTTGCCCCAACCCCCGTCTGCGCGCACACACACACACACACACACACACACACACACACAGAGCGATAGCTTGCAATTCCAGCACGGTCCCCAACACACCATAAGCCAGTCCTAGGCTGTGGTTACTACAAACCAACTCTCTTGGCACTGGGTCCCTGACAGTTGCTATAGTAGGGACAGGAGCAGTGTGTTCTTCCCTGCCAGAGCCACTGCCTAGTTCTCTACATTAAATGCGAAGCCCAGGAGCAGCAGTTAGCATACCCTGAGCTGCCTGGCTGAGCACCCCAGCAACACTTACTGCCTTGGGAACAGATTGTACGACTCCAGCTGCCTGCCCTCCACAGCAGAGATCAGCTGTTCCCTGCACAAAGCCGGTGTCTCCTACCCAGCCTTGGCCTCCTCCTGGTTTTTGGCCACATAGGCCAATCTTCTACCTGCTGAGTGGGGTCTGTTGGGAGGGGGCCTAGGTGGGCTGACCAGAGCTAGGTAGGAAATGGCTTTCCTGTCCCACAACAGTTTGAGATTTCAAAACCGTTCCTGTCCTCTAACAGGACAAACCTGGGATCTTTTGAATTTTTTTTATGACAAAAACAGAACAGCCTAGGTTCAAGTCCCTGTTCCAAATTAGGCAGAACAGGGATTTGAACTTAGGTCTCCCATGTTCATGCTTTAACCCCTGGGCTACTGTCTATTCCAGGGTAGGTGACTATTCCTCTCCCCTCAAAAAAAAAAACCCCATCTCTCCTGGCCCTGGGAAACCTTTCCCCATGAACGTTTTCTCAAAACCGGTACATTCCTGTGGACAGTTTAGGTTTTGACAAATTGCCATTTTCCAACGCGTCATTAATAAATTCCTGACCCACTCTAGCTGAGCTGGGCTAACACCAAACCTATTTAGCGCAGGTTTGGAGCGCTGCTGCTGGAGGTGTCCCATGCAGCGTTAAATGTCCCACATTTGCTACATCACAATAAAGGTCAGAAAATTTAATTGCATGGGAGGCAACTCCAGGGACTTCCTGGCAGGATCCCACCTGAACAAGGGCGCAGCCTGCTTCAGGAGAGTGCTTATCCCGGTGCCTGGGTGTGCAGTGAGGTTCTGCACACTCCAAACATCAGATGAGCTACTGTGCACTGGAGAACTTGGACTCATCTTCCTGCCCTCTGGGCAGAGCAATGCGCTGGCACTCAAAGCCCTGATCACACCGAGTTCTACCAGCTGCCATGCTGCAGGCTGTGGGTAATGCTCCAGCCAGTTAGTTCCACACATCCTCCCAGTAACCGATCTATTTATAACTCCAGCTACCTGGGAACAGAGGCGGCTCCCTCTCCATTGGCTGGCAGCACCTGGCCCATTTTGCCTTCACTGTGCTTTTCACACACTGGAGGCAGAGGAGAGTTGTCAGCACTTTGCCTAGGTCTCCCACAGTGCAGTGCATATCCGCTCATGTGCAGGGATGTATGTGCATGCACATGAAAATAAGTGTGCAAGGGTGTGAGAATGATGGCATTGACATGCCTCAGTGCAAGTATGCAAAGACTTACGGCAGTGTTTGTGTGCACAGGGTGTGGCTGCATACACACAGACAGGAGTGTGTGGATGCATGTGTGAAAGTAGCCCTGTGTGTGTCTGAAAATACTAATGCATCTGCGCATATTCGAATCCACATGCACAAGGGGTAAGCGTGTGAGCAGACGTGTGTGTGTGTGTGTGTGTGTGTGTGTGTGTGTGTGTGAGAAATCAGAATAACTACAGCTGGCTGCAGTGCAGAATGCGGTAGCTAAGCGTGAGCCTGTTGGCGTTCTCAACCCCTTTTCCAGTGGCTCACAGCTTTCTCAGCCAAATTGAATTTTGAGTTGAATGTTGCCACACATCCCCCTTCCCCATCTCAGACCCCCTGATCAGTGTACCTGGCTTTGAGCTTGTGCATACAGTGCCCAATCATAACTTCTTTATCTGGGGCAAAGTGGGGGTTGTGGGAGTGACCAACACTGGCCTCCTGAAATGAAAGCGCGTTCTAACCTTCACCATGGAGAAACTAGCATCTTTCCCTAATGCCAGGAAATACCCAATATAACAATATGGCCAAGTTCATGCTGCTGCAGAAACCTTCCTTTCCTACATGTCTTAGCTTCAGGGAGCTTGATTTTTCAACTGTAATGATTAAGCAAGAGTGGGACTTTACCAGGCACGCTTCATTTTCTTCTTTCCTTCTGTTCTTGTCACTTAAATGTGACGGGGGGGAGGGGGGGAGAGATTACAGCAAGGGGATTAGACTCAGGCTAGGTCTACACTACCCGCCTGAATCGGCAGGTAGAAATCGACCTCTCGGGGATCGAATTATCGCGTCTCGTCGGGACGCGACAATCGATCCCCAAATCGACGCTCTTACTCCACCAGCGGAGGTGGGAGTAAGCGCCGTCGACGGGAAGCCGCGGAGGTCGATTTTGCCACTGTCCTTACAGCGGGGTAAGTCGGCTGCGATACGTCGAATTCAGCTACGCTATTTGCGTAGCTGAATTTGCGTATCTTAAATCGACCCCGCCCTGTAGTGAAGACGTAGCCTCAGTATGAAACAGTGGGCTGGCTTGGTAGGGCTGCACAAGGGTTAACAAGGTGAGGAGTCACCCATACTGTAATGCCCAGGTCTGGGTTATCTTCCCATTCGAGTCAGGGATTTGTCTCTGTGCCGCAAGGGGCCACCAGGGGAGGGGAAGGGAGCCCAGAGTTGGGAAAGTCCCTGTGTCATACTGGGGGATGGGTGTGTACCTGCCTCACACACCCGTGTTGTCCCAGAACCTAGCCAAGGCTGCAGTGAAAGAAGCTGAGGAATGTTTACCCCAGATAAAAGGGGGGGTCACTGCGGGGATAAGAGAAACCATCTGCTGGCTTTTACTGCGCTTCTCCCCATGGCATCGGAGCAGCCGGAGGGAGTCTCATGACTGGCGAGGACCCTATCTCTGATCACAAGACCACTCTGATCCCTGGGGCAAGAGCAGAGTCAAAAGACTTCTCTTCCCTGCACCAACAGCTCCTGTTACACTGACCCTCCCCTGCTTAATTACACAAACAGCTGCTCCTTATTTTTCTTGTTAGCGAGAGCAGGGAGGGGACATCCTGGGCAAGGACAGTATCAGTGACAAAGGTAGGGCTGGCCAGCACAGGGGCCTGGTGCCCAGCACAGAGACACCGACTCTTGCGATATGTGGTGTTCTTAAAGCCCCAGCTCCTGGAGTTGTGGGAATAGGTGAGACTCTCAACTTTCGCTCTTAGAAATAAGTCTCTAGCCCTGGTGCTTGTGGAGAAACACGGGCCCCAAAGAGTCAGCAAATTTAAAAAAAATCCCAATTCCTAATTTTTAAAAAAAATCAGGATTAAGCCACTGGTGGTTTTTTGGGGGGCCTGGCTCATGACTTGGAAACCCTTGGGATGGGCAATACCGGCAGCATGAACTGCATGGGGGGAGCAGTGGAGGATGGCTCAGGATGGGGGGCAGCATGGGCTGGTAATAGACATGGAGCAGAGAATCTGTGGGGTGGGGCTGGGGGCTAAATGGGGACAGACCATGGTGAGAGGAACAAGGGGGCTCTGGATAGAGGTTGGGGAAGGGTGTGTCTGTGCCTGCTTTCCTCCCATCAGGCTCCCACCAGAGACAGCTGTGGATGGAGCTGAGGAGAGGGGCTCTTGGGGGGAGAGAGCAGGCCCTCGGGGGGGGGGGGGGGTCCTCCACTGGCTCACAGAATCACCCGACTCCCTGAACCCTCAACCGTGTGCCCTGTATTTGGTGGCTCCCCCATCACTAGTTTATGGGGATTTCTGCAGAAGCCCAGAAAGGGCTGATGGGGATGTCAATGCTGAGTCCCTGACATCTCTGATTCTCACCCCAGTGCCCAAGCCAAGACACAGCCTGACACCACCCTCTTACCCCCGCCCAGCGCATACACACACCATATCCTGGCACTGATCTGAGGGACTGGCAGAATAAACCCCTCAACCAGTGCCACCCCCACCCCTCTGCTTAGCACCAGAAGCCCCCCAGGATGCAGGTGCTGAATCCCCCTAAACTACACCCCCAGCCTCTGATCCCCTTAAAGACACAGCCCCTGCACTCCTACCCCTGTAAGTGACACACTGCCCCAACAGGTGACTGAACCCCTCTGACTGATTCACCCGAACCTAGCCCAAAATCTGTTTACCGGAGAAGTCCTCTCTCCACCTCCACTGGGTCCCAGTCCCTCGGAGACACCAATCCACCCGCTGGGTCTGGATCCTGTTAACCGAGAACCCTGTGACTCCTCCCTTCCTGCATAGCACACTGCTGACACACCCTCGCCCCAGCTCCTACGACGCCTCCCCGCCACCCTCACCCCAAATCCCTTCCAGTGAGACCCCATTCCACTCACAATGCTCTGGAGCCTCAGTCCCTCCCTGGCACTCCTGGCCAGCACCCAGATCCTGCTTACCACCCCCAACCAGGCCTGCCCCCGGGCACCCAAGCCCCCACGGAGCCCAAACACCGGCCCCAGCCCCTGTGGGGCCAAAGACGCTGCGGCTGCACCATCCATCCCAGCCTGCTGCACTCACCCGCTTGTAGACGTCCTCCCGGCTGGCCTCATACTTCTGCTGCATGCGCTCCTCCAGGAAATAGATGCGCAGCTTGAGGCTGAAGTTCTCCTTCTTCAGGTCATTGAGGTGCTGGGACAGAGTACGGTAGCCGTTAGACATGGTGGGTGACCCATGGAGGGGGGCATCTCTGCACCCCCCCTCACTCAGGGGACATTGCCAAGGGAAGGGAGCGAGCCAAGCCCACGGGAAGCTGCTTCAGCCCACGGCAGCCTACGGAGACATGGTGGGGAGGCTGGAGCGCTCCCAGTCGGAGCCTCCCCACAGCTCAGCAGCTCCCACTGGGTGCAGGAGTGCAGCTCGCTTTCCTTTTTTACCTCCAGGAGATATCTGTGGAATCCCTGGCAGGGGAACATCCTGCATGGACAGACACAAGTGGTGTAACCCGATCCAGACAGCGGCCCTAGCGACTCCACGTCCACCTCCCAGCCAACTGCAAGCCATTAATGGGAGCCTGGGGCCTGGCCAGCAGAGACCCGCACGGGAGGGGAGAGGGCAGCTAGGAAACATGATGAGGACGCAGCAGGGAAGGGAGAAGGGAGAGGATTCCCCACCGATCCCTCAACATCCCAGTGTCCAGCAGCTGAATCTCCCAAGGGTCTTCCCCCTCCCAGAGCCTGGCCTTAGCCGATCCCATGGGAGACACAGGTAAAGGCCCAGGGCAGGTTCTAATTGGGGTCCTGCTGACCTCTCTTGTGCAAGGTGCATAATGCAAGGAAGGGACTGGAGAGGAAAGAGAAAAGAGCCATTTACCCCGACTGCAGGACCCAGGCCAGTGAGAGGCAGGATGACAGCCACCCAGAGGGCCCCACAATGTGTGGCAAGCGATAGGCCTGGCCAAGAGAGAGCTCTCGGAGCTGCTGGATAGCAGCAAGGCTAATTCCCACTTGGTGAGAGCCCCTAGGGAACTGCCTTTCCCCGCGCTGTGTGTGTGCAGACACAGATCTCACAGCGCAGCACTGAAAGGGCACCAAGGGCTCCCACAGAGCTGCAGCCAAGCTAGGCAAAACCGCTGCCCAGGGGTGTCCCTAAACACTGAGCCTGTGTGTCTGTCTGTTATTTTCCAGGAAGGAAGGCAAAAAGAAAAGGCCTTTCTCCAGTGTGGAAATACTGAAACATCCTACTCCTTAGCACCCCCCACCCACCTGCCCCGTAGCTGAAAGGCAGAAGATCAAGGCTCCTATTTTGAGCCTCCAGTGAGGAATGCAGGAGTTTAAAGTTCAAAGTTTTGATATTACAGTTTGTAATTCTTAATTGGCCCCTAAACACTGATATAAAGTAACTATGCTAGTCACACTGCAGCGAAAACCCCTGTGCAGGGCTGCAGAGAAGTGTAAGGGCACACTGGGGCTCTGCACAGAATCAGAATACGCTCCCTGACAGGGCTGCGCTTTGCCCCTCCCTCTGCCGGAGACATCACTTTGCACATACAATGGTATTTCATTGAGAGAAGAGCAAAAGCTGGCCCAAGCTTTCTGCAGAGGGCAGATGATTTGGGGGTTATTTCTCCAATGCAGGTGGCAAAGAGAGTGATCTGTTTTATTTCTGCCTTGGGGTCAAATTGAGCATTTCCCCTAAACACAACTGTAGTGTGATAGCACCCTAAGAAAGACACAGCTGATGCAATCCATCTTGTGTGTTAACAGCAGCCTTCCTATGACTGTTTTCACACACACGCAGTGATGCCAACTTTTGTTATTGTACCACGAGTATCACAATATTTGGGAAAAAGAACAGGAGTACTTGTGGCACCTTAGAGACTAACAAATTTATTTGAGCATAAGCTTTCGTGGGCTACAGCGCACTTCATCGGATGCATGGAGTGGAAAGTACAGTGGGAAGATATATATATACACAGAACATGAAACAATGGGTGTTACCATACACCAGGGGTCGGCAACCTTTCAGAAGTGGTGTGCCGAGTCTTCATTTATTCACTCTGATTTAAGGTTTCGCGTGCAAGTAATACATTTTAATGTTTTTTAGAAGGTCTCTCTCTATAAGTCTATATATTATATAACTAAACTATTGTTGTATTGTAAAATAAACAAGGTTTTCAAAATGTTTAAGAAGCTTCATTTAAAATTAAATTAAAATGTTGATCTTACGCCGCCGGCCCGCTCAGCCCGCTGCTGGTCTGGGGTTCTGTTCACCTAGGTTGGCAGTAGGCTGAGCGGGGCCTGTGGCCAGGACCCCGGCTGGCAAGGGTCCAGGAGCCAGAACCCCAGACCAGCAGCGGGCTGTGCAGGCTGGTGGCCGGGACCCCACAGCCCACTGCCGCTCAGGGGTTCCATCCGCCGGCTCCTGCCAGCCGGGATGCCAGCTGCCGGACCCACTCAGCCCGCTGCCGGTCTGGGGTCCCGGCCCTGCCCACATACAGTGGGTACCTACCTTCTCCCTGGTTCTGGCCCATTCTCTTCCTCTCTCTGCACTGAGCTGAGAGTGGGAGTGCACTGAGCACAGGGCTGGGGGTGAAGGGTCTGGCCAGGAGCTAGAATGAGGGAGGGGGCTCAGGGTTGGGGCAGGAGATTTGGGTGTGGGGCACTTACCTGGGCAGCTCCCATTTGGTGCGAGGGGTGCAGGTAGGAATGTGGGTATGTGTGTGTGCAGGAGCTCCCATTTGGTGCTCAGGGTGGGGGTGGGGATGTGGGGGGTGCAAGAGTCAGGCTGTGGGGGGTGCATGGGGTGTTGGCGCGCTGGGTATGTGGGGGGGTGCAAGAGTCAGGGCAGAGGGCTGGGGCATGTGAGGGGGGTGCAGGTGTCAGGGCGGGGGGGGCTGGGTATGTGTGGGGGTGCCAGAGTCAGGGCTGGGGTCATGGGGGGGGGAGTGAAGGAGGCAAGCAGAGGGCTGGGTGTGTGTGAGGGGGGTACAGGGCTCAGGGCAGGGGCTTGGGGTGTGTGCGGGGCACAGGGCTCAGGGCATGGGCCTGGGGGACGTGCGAGGCTGTGGGGCACAGGGCAGAGGGCTGGGTGTGGGGGGGGGGGGTGGGGGCTCGGGGCAGAGGGCTGGGGGTGTGTGGGGGGGGTCAGGGCAGAGGGCTTCCCCCACTCCTGTGGCCCCCAGCTGGTTCACCCACTCGGGGCCCCGTGGCGCACCGCACGAGCGCAACTAGCGCCCCCCGGCGAGAGAGTCCCCTCTGGCTGTGTCTAGAGGAGTCGCTCTGGGCGGCGCATGACCCCGCGGTATGCGAGCTCCTTGTCCCAGGGCTCTCTGGCCACCACCAATTCCCGCTCGCCCGCACCTGCTGTGCGCTCAGTGCCGCCAGGCTGTGGGGCTCTCCACTCCTCCCAGCAAGTACCGATCCATGGCCGCGGCCGGGCGCCTCCTCCCGGGGACGCTCAGCAGCCGGTGCTTACTGCCGCCGGGAGTCGGGACCGGGTGCGGCAGCAAACCCGCTCCCCTGGCGCGCCGCCAATCCACCATGGCCAGCTATACCAAGGCAGCCCAGGTGACCGGGCTCCTCGCTGAGTGAGGGGACGCGGGAGCCCATGGGCAGGCCGCTGAGGCGGCTCCTCTCTGGGGCAGCACGGGCTCTGCCCCTCACTGGCTGTGTGTCCTCGGGACTCAGGCAGGCAGCAGCGTGCCATTAAAAATCGGCTCGCGTGCCATCTTTGGCACGCGTGCCATAGGTTGCCGACCCCTGCCATACACACTATAAGGAGAGTGATCAGTTAAGGTGAGCTATTATCAGCAGGAGAGAAAAAGAACTTTTTGTAGTGGTAATGAAAATGGCCCATTTCCAGCAATTGACAAAGAGATGTGAGGAACTGTGTCGGGGGGGAGGGGGGAAATAAGCATGGGGAAATAGTTTTACTTTGTGTAATGGCCCATCCACTCCCAGTCTTTATTCAAGCCTAATTTAATGGTGTCCAATTTGCAAATTAATTCCAATTCAGCAGTCTCTTGTTGGAGTCTGTTTTTGAAGTTTTTTTGTTGTAATATTGCGACTTTTAGTTCTGTAATCGAGTGGCCAGGGAGATTGAAGTGTCCTCCAACTGGTTTTTGAATGTTATAATTCTTGACGTCTGATTTGTGTCCATTTATTCTTTTACGTAGAGACTGTCTGGTTTGGCCAATGTACACGGCAGAGGGGCATTGCTGGCACATGATGGCATATATCACATTGGTAGATGTGCAGGTGAACGAGCCCCTGATGGTGTGGCTGATGTGATTAGGTCCTATGATGCTATCCCCTGAATAGATATGTGGACAGAGTTGGCAACGGGCTTTGTTGCAAGGATAGGTTCCTGGGTTAGTGTTTTTGTTGTGTGGTTGCTGGTGAGTATTTGCTTCAGGTTTGAGGGCTGACTGTAAGCAAGGACTGGCCTGTCTCCCAAGATCTGTGAGAGTGATGGATCGTCCTTCAGGATAGGTTGTAGATCCTTGATGATGCGCTGGAGAGGTTTTAGTTAGGGGCTGAAGGTGATGGCTAGTGGCATTCTGTTACTTTCTTTGTTGGGCCTGTCCTGTAGTAGGTGACTTCTAGGTACTCTTCTGGCTCTGTCAATCTGTTTTTTCACTTCAGCAGGTTTGTATTGTAGTTGTAAGAATGGTTGATAGAGATCTTGTATGTGTTTGTCTCTGTCTGAGGGGTTGGAGCAAATGCGATTGTATCGTAGAGTGGATACAGACTAACACGGCTGCTACTCTGAAACCTGACAATATTTGGGGTTTCCCTTCAAGCCCCAGCTCCCAGAGCCCAAGTGACTTAGTGAGACGCTCAGCTGTCTTTTTTTTTTTAAATATAAGTTTCCAGTGCTCCTTGTTGCAGAGGAAACGTGAGCTGAGTACTACCCGAAGGCACAGAAGCCAGAAGGCAAATAAAGAGAACTCCATTTTCTTTTTAATTTCATAGATTTTTTAAAACAGTCTCAGTCCAGGAGTGGGGACAGACTCCATTTTTCAGCAGCTGGGGTTGGCATTAATATGACATGTGCCTGCTCCACTATCTCCACGTTATTCACGCACTGGAATCTGGCTTTTCTTTCACCAAGAAGCACTCTGTGCCCATGTTTGCTCAAATCTAACTCCGTTCCAGGAGGAAAGTGACCGGCTTCCTAAACCAGATTCCCATCCCCAGGTCTGGAAAGCCTGTGGCTGGGGACTCTGCTTTGCATAACATAAGAATGGCCATACTAGGTCAAACCAAAGGTCCATCCAGCCCAGTATCCTGTCTGCCAAGAGTGGCCAATGCCAGGTGCCCCAAAGGGAGTGAACCTAACAAGTAATGATCAAGTGATCTCTCTCCTGCCATCCATCTCCACCCTCTGACAAACAGAGGCTAGGGACACCATTCCTTACCCATCCTGGCTAATAGCCATTAATGGACTTAACCTCCATGAATTTATCTAGTTCTCTTTTAAACCCTGTTATAGTCCTAGCCTTCACAACCTCCTCAGGCAAGGAGTTCCACAGGTTGACTGTGCACTGTGTGAAGAAGAACTTCCTTTTATTTGTTTTAAACCTCCTGCCCATTAATTTCATTTGGTGGCCCCTAGTTCTTATATTATGAGAACAAGTAAATAACTTTTCCTTATTCCTTTCTCCACACCACTCATGATTTTATATATCTCTATCATATCCCCCCTTAGTCTCCTCTTTTCCAAGCTGAAAAGTCCTAGCCTCTTTAATCTCTCCTCATATGGGACCCGTTCCAAACCCCTAATAATTTTAGTTGCCCTTTTCTGAACCTTTTCTAATGCCAGTATATCTTTTTTGAGATGAGGAGACAACACCTGTATGCAGTATTCAAGATGTGGGCGTATCATGGATTTATATAAAGGCAATAAGATATTCTCCGTCTTATTCTCTATCCCTTTTTTAATGATTCCTAACATCCCGTTTACTTTTTTGACTGCCGCTGCACACTGCATGGACGTCTTCAGAGAACTATCCACGATGACTCCAAGATCTTTTTCCTGATTAGTTGTAGCTAAATTAGCCCCCATCATATTATATGTATAGTTGGGGTTATTTTTCCAATGTGCATTACTTTACATTTATCCACATTCAATTTCATTTGCCATTTTGTTGCCCCATCACTTAGTTTTGTGAGATCTTTTTGAAGTTCTTCACAGTCTACTTTGGTCTTAACTATCTTGATCAGTTTAGTATCATCTGCAAACTTTGCCACCTCACTTTTTACCCCTTTCTCCAGATCATTTATGAATAAGTTGAATAGGATTGGTCCTAGAACTGACCCTTGGGGAACACCACTAGTTACCCCTCTCCATTCTGAAAGTTTACCATTTATTCCTAGCCTTTGTTCCTTGTCTTTTAACCAGTTCTCAATCCATGAAAGGATCTTCCCTCTTATCCCATGACAACTTAATTTACGTAAGAGCCTTTGGTGAGGGACCTTGTCAAAGGCTTTCTGGAAATCTAAGTACACTATGTCCACTGGATCCCCCTTGTCCACATGTTTGTTGACCCCTTCGAAGAACTCTAATAGATTAGTAAGACACTATTTCCCTTTACAGAAACCATGTTGACTTTTGCCCAACAATTTATGTTCTTCTATGTGTCTGACAATTTTATTCTTTACTATTGTTTCAACTCATTTGCCCGGTACTGACGTTAGAGTTACCGGTCTGTAATTGCCAGGATCACCTCTAGGGCCCTTTTTAAATATTGGCGTTACATTAGCTTACATTAGTTTGCCTTCTCTCACCGAATGAAAATAACATGCACGGAGCCAAGTCATCCTGCTGGTGCACCACTCTGTGCCATAGCTAGAAACTGTAGTGCACACGGCTAGATTGTTGACTGGTCCGCCCCCCCAGTCTAGTCCAGCATTGCACTGAATAAAAGTAATCTGGATTAGTTAACCCTATATTCCAGCAAATGGAACTAGGGGGTAACGGAGTTGGTAAGGCAGCTCTGCATTAGATCTAACCTATTTTCATGTGCTCCCTCAGCCCTTGGAGCCTCAGGCCCGGCAGGGCCCGAGCGAGGGTACTGCACCCCCCGCCCCCACACACACACACCTGCAATCAAAGAAGATCCAAGGCAAAGATCAACAAGTAGCAAAACTCTTTAGAGTGTAAACCCCGCACACTGAGGCCCTGGTCTCTTTGAACACACATTTATAATGATACCAAAGACAGAGTAATTTAAATGACACTAGAGACATTGACTGTGTGCAGTGGTGATTGGGCCCCATCACTCGGCTGCAACACACCCAACATCCACACACATGCTTCAACCACTTGCCAATGGTGCTGAGTAATGGTCCAGAAAATATGGACTGTGGGGGCTAAAGATAGACTCCCAGTAGTTCATGCCTCAATCTCATCATGTTGGGGGGCCTCACTCATGAGTTTTGATCACAAGGGGTTGGTAATACTGCTCTCAGTAAGCAAACAGGCTAATCGCTACCTCTCAAATCCCCCAACCCCCGGTGTTGCTAACTGCCCCCTCGAATCTGTGAGAAGAATCCAGGTAACCATCCAGGGTAAATAAGCCTGCAATATCCCACAGGCTTGGCCCTACCTCCCTGGAACCATCCCTGCCTCTCCTCGGCTAGGATCCTTGGCAATGCAATAGCAAGCAGGGGTACGACTGCCTGCGAAAGCCACCTGTGGTGCATTGCTTTGCTCAGACCCCATGATGTGGCCAGCTCTTGCCAGCACCCCGCGAGCCTGTGTTCCTGGTCCCCTTGCAATGCCCACTGCGGGGAGCCATGGCGTCTGCCCTTATGTCCTCGCTCCAGCCATGAGATTGTGCTTATGCCACAGGGCCTGCTCTGCACAGGGGGCTGGCAGACACAGAGACTTAGTGCACAGCAGGCCGGGGTGGGAATCCTCTCCACACCAGCCTGCCGCGCAGTAACGCCCCCTGTTGATCTACAGCTGTGTCGAACACTGGGCAGCTGCCCTCAGGCTGCATTGCTTTTATGTCACGCGCCGGCAGTTAAACCCCTGGGTGACTCCTGAGCCCAGCCCTTAGGGGTGGGATTCGATAGATCCATCCATCAAAGCCCTTTGCTTTCCCTGGCTCCAGCACAGGCGCCCCATGAAGGAGACACAACAAATTCTACAGCTTTGAGCCCACTCGCGGGAGTCTCCCCCAGCCAAAGCAGAGGCGGAGGCAGGGAGTGGAGGGGCCAGGGTCACTGCTGCTATAACAGGAGGGGAGAAAAGGCAGAAGTGAGGGAGCAGAGGCTGCTCCAGGGCGGAAGAGCGAGGAGCATAGTTGCCAGGGGCAGGGGAGTCAGGAGAGAGGGAGGACACCAGAAAGAGACACCAACAGCAGAAACCCACTTGTCATGCCAGCCCAGGTACGTCTGTCTGTCTGGGTTCTCATATGGTGCCCATCCCACCTGATGTTAAAGGATGTAACCGTGTTTGGGTGTGCCTGGAGCCGGGGAGGGCGGTGGTTCCCGGCTCAAGGAGAAGTACCTGAGCTAGCTCTCACTGAGCTGGTGCGCTCAAGACAGACGGTAGCCATTGCAACGAGACCAGCAGGAGGGGCTAGCCGTGCCAAGGGCACGTCTGTCAGAGACCCTAGGCACATACTCAGGGCACCTAGACCCTCCCGCAGAGCCTGCTGCTGCAGCTACACTCTACTTTAGTGCACTGAAGTGTAGATAAACCCTTTGTGGTGGGACAGAGGCCGGTATAGGGCAGAGGACACCACGTCTTGGGAGCAGAAGCTATCTCAATAGATAGTGGACCATTGTGATCACCTAGTCTGACCCCCTGTATAATGCACGCCAGAGAACTGCTTCCAAATAATTCCTAGAGCGGATCTGTTAGAAAAACATCCAGTCTTGATTTTAAAATTGTCAGCGATGGAGAATCCACCACAACCTTTGGTAAGTTGTTCCAATGGTTAATTACACTCACTGTTCAAAATTTACCCGTTATTTCCAGTCTGAATTTAAACTTTCTCTGCTAGACTGAAGAGCCCATTATCAAATATTTGTTCCCCACGTAGGTACTTACAGACTGTGATCAAGTCACTCCTTAACCTTCTCTTTGTTAAGATAAGCAGACTGAGCTCCTGGAGTCTACCACTATAGGGTTTCTAATCCTTTAGTCATTCTCATGGCTCTTCTCTGATCCCTCTCCAGTTTATCCACTTTCTTCCTGAATCGTGGACACCAGAACTGGATACAATATTCTAGCAGCAGTCACAACAGTGCCAAATATAGAGGTAAAATAACCTCTCTGGTCTTATTCGAGATTCCCAATTATGCATCCAAGAATCACATTACCTTTTTTGGCTACAACATGGCACTGGGAGCTCATGTTCAGCTGATTATCCAACACCGACCCCAAATCTTTTTCAGAGTCACTGCTTCGCAGGATAGAGTCCCCCATCCTGTAAGTACGACCTACATGCTTTGTTCCCAGATGTACACATTTACTTTTAGCTGTATTAAAATGCACATTGTTTGCACCCAGCTTACCAACTGATCCACATCACCCTGTATCAGTGACCTGTCCTATTCACTGCTTACCACTCCCTCACTTTTTGTGTCATCTGCAAACTTTATCAGTGATGATTTGACATTTTCTTACAGGTCATTGATAAAAATGTTAAATAGCGTAGGGCCAAGAACCAAGCCCTGCAGGACCCCACTAGAACCAGATCTGCTCAATGATGATTCCCCATTTACAATTACATTTTGAGACCTATCAATTAGCCAGTGTTTAACGCTTTTAATGAGTGCCATGTTAATTCTATATTGTTCTAATTTTTTTAATCTAAATGTCATGCAGTACCAAGTCAAATGCCTTACAGAAAGGCTAAGTTTATTACACCAACACTATTACCTTTATCAATCAACCTTGTCATCTCATAAAAAAATCAAGTTAGTTTGACGGGATCTGTTTTCCATTAACCCATGTTGATTGGCATTAATTATATTACCCACTGTGACAAAGTTCCTCCTCTATCTTGGTGGGTCCTGCGCTTATTGGCGGATTTTCTTGCCTCAGAGATTCACCATGTGGGTTGGGGAACAGCCCAGAGACCTTCCCCTCTGGAAGAACCCACAGTCCAGGTCAATTGGGAGGTTTGGGGGGAACCCGGGCCCGCCCTCTACTCCGGGTTCCAGCCCAGGGCCCTGTGGACTGCAGCTGTCTATAGTGCCTCCTGTAACAGCTGCATGACAGCTACAACTCCCTGGGCTACTTCCCCATGGCCTCCTCCAAACACCTTCCTTATTCTCAGCACAGGACCTTCCTCCTGGTGTCTGATGACGCTTGTGCTCCTCAGTCCTCCAGCAGCACACCCTCTCACTCTTAGCTCCTTGCGCGTCTTGCTCCCAGATCCTCACACTCGCACCAAACTGAAGTGAGCTCCTTTTAAAACCCAGGTGCCCTGATTAGCCTGCCTTAATTGATTCTAGCAGCTTCTTCTTAATTGGCTCCAGGTGTCCTAATTAGCCTGCCTGCCTTAACTGGGTCTAGCAGGTTCCTGATTACTCTAGTGCAGCCCCTTCTCTGGTCACTCAGGGAACAGAAAACTACTCATCCAGTGACCAGTGTATTTGCCCTCTACCAGACTCCTGTACCCCACTGGTCTAGGTCTGTCACATATCCCTCCCCCCGCTCAACGCCAAGGGGTTGGGCAGCGTGGGACGCCAGACAATGCACACGTGACAAGCCATCGGCGGTGCCATGACGGCTCCCTGCTCTGTGTTGCACACGGAACTGGAAAGGTTGGAGGGATAAGAACCATCTGGTCACCCTTGTGTTCTTCTCCTTGTTCCGCTGCATCCATTGAAGAGGGGCATGGTCGGTCACAAGGACAAATCTGCGCCCGAGCAGGTAGTAGCGCAATGTTTCCATGGCCCATTTTACAGCGAGGCATTCTCTCTCCACCACTGCATATTTTTGTTCCCTTGGAAGGAGTTTCTGACTGAGGTATAGAATTGGGTGTTCCTCCTCCCCGACCATCTGTGATAGAACGGCCCCCAACCCTACTTCCGATGCATCCGTCTGCAGGATAAACTCCTTGGTGAAATCAGGGGCTATCAGTACGGGGTTACTGCAGAGGGCAGTCCGTAGGTCTGTGAATGCTTCCTCTGCTGCGTCAGACCATCTCACCAGATCAGGTCCACGGGCTTTCACTAGGTCTGTCGGGGGCTTGCCCTTGTGGCAAAGTGGGGGATAAAACGTCGGTAATACCCCACCACACCTAGGAACACCCGGACTTGTTTCTTGCTCCTTGGTCGGGGCCAATTTTGGATGGCCTCTAACTTGTTCACTTGGGGTTTTACCAGACCTTTTCCCACAATGTAGCCAAGATATTTGGCCTCTGTAAACCCTACAGTGCACTTGGCAGGGTTTGCTGTAAGGCCAGCTCGCCTGAAGGTATCGAGGACTGCCTCCACCTTCTCCAGGTGGGTTTCCCAGTCTGGGGTATGAATGACCACATCGTCCAAGTAGGCAGCAGCATAACTGTTATGCGGCCGTAATAGCTTGTCCATGAGGCGCTGGAAGGTAGCTGGGGCCCCATGTAGTCCAAAAGGAAGGACAGTATATTGAAAAAGACCCTCTGGTGTAGAGAACGCAGTCTTTTCCTTTGCGTCTTCTGCAAGGGGAATCTGCCAGTACCCCTTTGTCAAGTCTAGGGTAGTCAAGTACCGGGCATTAACCAGACGGTCCACTAACTCATCTATGCGAGGTATGGGGTACGCGTCGAATTGGGATACTTCGTTTAGTCGCCGGAAGTCGTTGCAAAATCTTGTGGTGCCATCAGGTTTGGGCACCAGCACGATTGGACTGGACCACTGACTGTGGGATCCTTCGATGATCCCCAGCTCCAGCATTTTTTTTACTTCTGCTTTTATTTCCTCCCTCCTTGCCGCTGGCACCCGATAGGGCCTCATTGTTACTCTGGCCCCAGGGTTCATGACGATGTGGTGATATGTCTCGGTTGTTCGACCCGGTTTTGTCGAGAACACATCTTGGTTCCGGAAGATCATCTCAGACACCTCATTCTTCTGGTCTGGTGTTAAATCGGGAGACACTCTCACCTGTTTGGAAGGCTTGTTTTCCTGGGTTAGGTCTTTTTGGACCGTTGTGCATGCCTCTTGTGCATGCCAGGGTTTCAGAAGGTTAACGTGATAAATCTGTTCTTGTTTTCTGCGTCCTGGCTGCCGCACCTTGTAGGTTACTTCCCCCACGGGTTCAACCACCTCATAGGGCCCCTGCCATTGGGCCAGAAGCTTGCTTTCTGCCGTGGGTACCAACACCATAACCCGATCCCCTGGTTGGAACTGTCGCACTTTTGCCTGGCGATTGTAATAGGTTCGCTGGGCTTCCTGTGCCTTCTCCAAATGTTCCCGTACAATAGGGGTAACCCGGGCTATCCGGTCTCGCATCTGCATTACATGCTCTATTATATTTCTCCCCTCATTGGGTTCCTCTTCCCAGATCTCTTTGGCGATATCTAGTATGCCACGGGGGTGATGCCCATATAGTAACTCGAAGGGGGAAAACCCATTTGAGGCCTGAGGTACCTCCCGGATAGTGAACATAAGGTAGGGTAATAGAGTGTCCCAATCCTTCCTGTCCCGACTTACCATCTTCCTTATCATAGCCTTGAGGGTTCGGTTAAACCTTTCTACCAACCCATCAGTCTGCGGATGGTAGACCGAAGTTCTCAGGGTATGTATATGGAGCAGCGTACAGAGGTCCTTCATTAGCTTCGACATAAATGGGGTTCCTTGGTCGGTTAATATCTCCTTCGGTAGCCCCATTCGGGCAAAGATCCCCACCAGCTCTTTGGCTATAGTTTTAGAGGCTGTGTTCCGCAGGGGGACGGCTTCTGGGTAGCGAGTAGCATAGTCCAAAACAACAAGTATGTATTGGTGGCCCCGAGCCGTCTTCTCCAGGGGTCCCACTAGGTCCATGGCTATTCACTCGAAGGGGACCTCTATGATGGGAAGGGGTACTAAAGGTGCCCTCAAGTGGGGACGGGGACTGTGCAGCTGACACTCCGGGCAGGAGGCACAGTACCTCCGCACTTCTTCATGTACTCCGGGCCAGAAGAACCGTTGTAGGACTCGTGCCAGGATCTTCTCTACCCCCAAATGCCCCCCAAAAAGATGACTATGAGCAAGACTTAATACAGCGTTCTGGTGTTTTTGAGGTACTAGGATCTGCTGTACCTTCTGCCCCTGTGCTGGTGCAACCTGGTATAAGAGATCCTTCTTCATTATGAAGTAGGGTCCTGGTCCCTGGGTTTTCCCTTCCACGGGGACCCCATCTATTTCAGTCACCTCCTTCCTAATGTTGTCATACCTTGGGTCTTCTGCCTGGTCCCGTCCAAAATTTCCTCTCCCGGGGCTAATCTGCCCAAGATCTAGGGGCCCAGTCTCTGTTGCCTCTACTGGTTCAGAAGCATTAGGGTGGGGGTCAGACTCAGGTGCTTCTCCCTCCTGCGTGGCCTCCTTTTCAGCTGCGCGGATCCGCCTACCTACAAGAGCAACCCTCTGGCTTTGGGTCAGTATTCGGGTTCCCAAGGCCTTAGCTGCCCTTCTTTCCCTTTTTGTCTTTTTACCCTGTCTGGGAGTGGAGAACAAATCTGGGGATATTTCAGAGAAGATTGGGGGTTGACAGTCTGCTGTGGATGCCTCACCAATTTTAGGATCCCCATCTTTCTCCAATCCCCCTACTGGGAGTAAGTTTCCAAACCCTGTGAAGTCCCTCCCGATGAGCACTGGGTATGAGAGTTTAGGGACTACACCTGCTGCTACCTCAGTAGTGTTCCCTTGGATCTCGATTTTTACTGGGATGGTGGGGTAGTAACTAACTGTCCCATGGACACATGTTATCCCCGTACGTTTAGCCTGCAGCAGCTGACTACGCTTCACGAGCTTCCCTGAGATAAGCGTGATAGCACTCCCCGAATCAACCAGTGCCGTGGTCCCTACCCCATTTAGTTTCACTGGTCTGGTATACATATGTGGGGTTAGTGAGACCCCCACAAGGTGGATTAGGGAGCATGGATCTGCCCAGTTCCCCAGGTTACACTGCATAGGCTCCTCAGCATTGGGACACTGTGCAGCTATGTGTCCCCACTCCCCGCAGGCATAACATCTGTATGGAGCCCTAGGCGTTCCCCGGTCTCTTGGTTTGGGCAGTCTAACATCACAATCCTCTTCTCCCTTAGTGCTCTGACTCTTTGTGGCCTCTGATGGGCCTTCAGCCTCTCTCTTTTTCCACCTGGGCCCTCCTGGTGGCCCAGTCACCCGAACTTTAGGGATTGATGCTGCTAGTTTAACCCGGGCTGCCTCTTCCTTAACTGGTCGGGTCAGCTCCCTCACTGTCCTTCGCCTCTCTACCAGGGCGACAACCTCGTCATAGGTGGAGGATTCGTTCTGGCTTACCCAGGCACGAAGGTCTGGTGGTAGTCTCCTCATGTATCGGAAGATGACCAGAACCGCTAGTATCTCTTCCGGACTCCCCTGTACCCCACTGGTCTGGGTCTGTCACACCTCCTTTAATTCTTTATTAAATGTGTCCCATATCAGTTGTTCCATTATCTTTCTCAGAATCAATGTGAGACTGACAGGCCTATAATTTACCCTTTTTAAATGTTGGCACAACATCAGCTTTTTTCCATGCTTCTAGAACTTCACCAGTATTTCACGGCTTATTGAAATCAACAGTAACAGTCCAACAAGATCCTCAGCCAGCTCTTTTAAAACTCTTGGATGCAAGTTATCTGCTGATTTAAAAATGTTTAACTTTAGTAACAGCTGTATCTCAGGAGGATGTTAAACCAGTGGAATGGAAAGTATGTTACCACCATATGATAGGACTACATCTCACCCCCACCCCCAAAAAAAAGAACAGAAATATTTATTGAACACTTCAGCCTTTTCTGCATTACTGATAATTCTACCCTTTCCATCTAGTAATGGACCAATACCATTGTCAGGATTCTTTTTGTTCATAATATGCTTGCAAAACTCCTTATTGTCCTTAACTCTGCTGGCCATAAAGGTCTCCTTGTTTCCCTTATCAATTTTCTACTATTCCTAGTTTATTATTTATATCTGTCTCTAGCAACTTCCCCTTTAGTCTGGGTGGGATTGGAGCATAGAGCAGTTTTGTAGGAGTTCTGAAAGGGATGCTATTTCTGCAAGCTAGAGGGTGTCCTCTGGCCCTCTGTCCAAGAGGAGTATGTCCGTCTCAACTCACTTCTCGCCCAGTAAGGAAATAACCCACTCCTGTAACCCAGTCTCTTCTGATCATCTGGAAACCACAACACTGCTCATTGAACTGGCATAGGCCAAAGGCAAAAAAGGCTACAGACTCTAGAGAAGATCAAAGAGCGCTGAGAGTTGAAGCCTCAGTCCTAACCAGCCCATCAAATCACTCTGTACCCCAGGACTACCTGGCAAGCTTCATGTGCGTCCAGGAGGCACTTCAGTGCAAACACAAGCAGCACAGGGCTGTGAAGATGAGGCTCAGCATGGTTGGGACTCCCCAGAACCACTATTACTGTATATGCTTCCAGCAATGGATGATGCCAGAAAGCAACAGGAGCTCACAGAGATGCAAGGGGAATTGGGACAGACCTTTACGAGAGAAATAACACAAGGCCCTAAACATATAACCTGAGCCAGCAGACAAAAGAGCAAGGTAGAACATCACGTGAACTGTTCTATTTGCATTAGGAATAACAGGCTGGATCTGCAGTCCCCCATGTTATCCAGCCCTCGCGCCTGCAAAGTTCCCATTGACATCAGGACAAGTTTGCCCCCAGGGTGGGACTTACCTTCTCAAAATCTCGCAGGGTTTGGGTCTGCACTACAGGGCCCATCTCCAGGTCACTGAGGACATGAGTCTGCATTAGAGGGCTCTGCTCAAGGCCTGGCAGAGTCTGATCCGGCACTGGGTGATGGGCTGTCTCAAAGAGTCCCAACGTGGGTGTCTGCCTCAGGGGGTCCTCATCGGAGATGCCTAGGTTCCCGTGCTCTGGGGCATGGCAGAGAACAGCTGGAAAGGGAGCACAGAGGAAATGCAGTTCAAGTGCGTGAAGTGTCTGTTTCATATATATGCTTGGCGAGCAAAACTGGATCATACCTCCAGATAAAAACTGCATCAAGCTGGAGTTAAAGCACCTATCAGTAATTTAAGACTAAATAGTCATCATTTGAGGGTAACATTGCTTTACAGGAATGCTGAAATTTTCCCACTTAACAATCATTGGAAACTCAGGAAATTCAGAGTCAAGGTTAAATTACAAAGCGAAGCTATTATATGAAATTATGGAAATGTACCAGTAAGGCTCCCAAACAACCTTAACTCTTCCCTGGAGCAAGCCACAGCTTTTAAGGTTAGAAGGGACCATTGCGCTCATCCACTCTGACCTCCTCCATCACCCAGGCCAGAGAACCTCACCCTGGGATTCCTGTATCAGGAATGCCAGCCTCCAAACCTGCCTTGCTCTAGGCTTAGAGCTGGATTTCACACCCCATCGTTCACGCCAGCAGGTATTTGCAGCATCACATTGGTACAATGTAAACTGGGTTATTTTGGGATCCAAGGACTTTTCCTGTGAGCTTGAAGTTCCTAGATTACACTCATGGCCATTTTAATTCTGTGAGGTCCGTGTACTGGTACAGTGGTCATGCCATGCCCATCTCCCAGCTACCCCGTCAGTTTTTCATAAGGGCTTTACAAAGCCAACAGTCAGTTGCTGCAAAAACACCTAAAATTTAGAGTAGCCCCTGTCCTGGCACCTCCAATCTTTGTCACATGACTAATCCCTTTATTCTCATCATGCCAAGTGCTATAATATCATGACTGAGGTCTGGGAGTACATTCCTTGTAGATACAGTATTTACCGAGTATAACTGGTGCCTTAGTGAAGAAGAGGGAATTACAGCCTGCAGGACTAATCAGGAATTTAGAAAGTCCAGCTTTTTCTGCACCCAGATTTTGCAAGCTGTACAATTAAGAGTAATTTATTGTTATGCTGGAGGATGTTGGTAGCTGCCAAAAAGCAGGTCTTTATTCTATGGACAGTCACAGACCTCACTGAAGTTGATGGATATGATAGCTGTCCTCCATTCTGGATAAATGGAACAAGCATTTAAGCTTCTTTATGGAGAAAGATAGCTGAACCAATAGACACCACCATGCAAAGCACTGGCCACATGGAAGACCTGAGCAAGAACTAACTCAGGGAATATAGGAGGAGTTTCCCTGGGAACTGATGGCAAATGCCAAGGGCTGGGGCAGTGGCGGATTTAGAGTTAGTGGGGCCCTGTGCGCAGCTTCATTTTCACACACACACCCCCGGGACCCAGCCAAGAAAAAGAACATTCTCTCTTATCTTCACCCCCTTGCCCCACCCCCCGTTTTTCATTCTTTTTTTCTTCATTCTCCTCCTATATTATAAGTAATGGAAAGTAAATGAAAATAAAGTGAGGTACCTTGATTGGGGCGGGGGTTGAGGTGCAGGAGGGGGTGCAGGCTCTGGGAGGATGTTTGGGTGTGGTCTCTGGGCAGGGGTGTGGGAGAGAGTGAGGGGTGCAGGCTCTGGAAGGAAGTTTGGGTGTGGGGTGCAGGCTCCGGGCTGGGGCCGGGGGTTGGGGTGTGGGAGGTGGGCAGGGGGGCAGTGCTTACCTTGGGCAGCACAGCTCCCAAAACGACCAGTACACACACCCCTTCAGCAGCGGCTCCTAGGCAGGGGGGGCCAAGGGGTCTCCATGTGCTGCTGCCCGCAGGCACCGCCCACGCAACTCCCATTGGTCGCAGTTCTCGGCCAATGGGAACTGCGGAGTCAGCGCTTGGGGCGGGGGCAGCGCACAGAGACACCCACCCCCAACCCCCAGGGGCTGCAGGGACATGCCGACCGCTTCCGGGAGCAAAGCAGCGTGGAGGGAGGGAGGCAGAGCAGGCAGGGAGCCACCTTAGCCCTGCTGTGCTGCTGCTGGCACGTGTCTGTGCGCCCCTTGGGGGGCAGCAGGTCTCCATGCGCTGCCCAGGGGGGCAGCGCGTGGAGCCCTCCCCCACCAGGGGAACGCAGACACGTGCCAGCAGCCGACCGCTTCCGGGAGTGGCGTGAGACCACCAGCCATGGCATGCAGGCAACCTGCCTGCCTGCGCCCTGCTGCGCCACCAGCCAGGACTCGGGGGCAGGTTGTCAGATATTTGTCCTGCATTTTGGGGGCTCCCCTATCATTGAGGGCCCCGTGCCACCGCACAGTCTGTTTCATGGTAAATCCTCTCCTGAGCTAGGGCATTAATTGAATGGCAGAGGTGGGTGTGAGAAGCAGAAAGAAGCCAGAAAAGCCAGGAGAAAGTCAGAGAACCAGGGGTCGTGTGGCCCTGAAAGGAAGCCAAAAGAGCTTCTTTGGCACACAGTGCTGGCTGGCAGCAGACTTAGTATTGTCAGCCAGTAACTCCCTGCTGTTGGTTGTTCCTACCATACATTCTTTGTAAATAAACAGGATTGCACCAAAGAAACATTTGATTTGTATCATCAATTTCTCCTCCTAAGGGAAACAACCCGACAAGACCCCATATATTGGCTAACTACTCAAGCTAAATGGGACAATATTATCTAGCCTTTGTGCTCACCCAGGAGTTGAAATGCTTTGTGATGGATGGATAAGGTTGTCTCAGAGTTCCTGGGTGGTTTCTCAGGGTATCACTGTAGGGGTCAGTTAAGGTTATTTGCTTGACCCTCTCTGGATTTCAGGGGCTTGTTTTGTTTATAACTACAGTAAAGAACAGAATTATCAGACACATAGATAAACACGATACGTTGGGGAAGAGACAGCATGGCTTTTGTAAAGGGAAATCATGCCTCACCAATCTATTAGAATTCTTTGAGATAGTCAAACAGGCACATGGACAAGGGTGATCAGGAGGATATAGTGTACTTGGACTTTCAGAAAGCCTTTGACAAGGTCCTTCACCAAAGCCTCTTAAACAAAGTAAGCAATCATGGAATAAGAGGGAAGGTCCATTCATGGATCAATAACTGGTCAAAAGATAGGAAACAAAGGGTAGAAATAAATGGAGAGAGGTAAATAGTTGGGTCCCCCAAGGATCTGTACTGAGACCAGTGCTGTTCAACATACTCATAAGTGATTTGGAAAAGGGGGTGAGCAGTGAGGTGGCAAAATTGCAGACGATACAAAATTATTCAGAATAGTTAAATTCAAACCTGACTGCAAAGAGTTATTAAGGGATCTCACAAAACTGGGTGACAAAATGGCAGATGCAATTCAATGTTGAAAAGTGCAAAGTAATGCACTTTGGAAAAAATAATCCCAACTACACATACAAAATGATGGGGTCTAAGTTAGCTGTTACCACTCAAGAAAAAGATCTTGGAGTTATTGTGAATAATTATCAGAAAACATCCACTCAATGTGCAGCGGCAGTCAAAAAAGTGAACAGAATGTTGGAAATCATTAAGAAAGGGATAGATAATAAAACAGAAAGTTCATAATGCCAAAACTAAAATCCCTGGTACGCCCACATCTTGCATACTGCCTGCAGTTCTGGTCGCCCCATCTCAAAAAAGATATATTAGAACTGGAAAAGGTACAAAGAAGGGCAACAAATTTGATTAAATCTATGGAAAGCTTCCATCTAAGAAGAGATTAAAAAGACTGGAACTGTTCATCTTAGAAAAAAGAGATGCCTAAGGGGGAGATACGATAGAGAGCTATAAAAATCACAAATGTTATGGAGAAAATGAATAGGGAAGTGTTATTTAGCACGTCACACAACACAGGAACTAGGGGTCACCCGATGAAATTAATAGTCAGCAAATTAAAAACATACATAAGGAAGTATTTCTTCACAGAACACACAGTTAACCTGTGGAACTTGTCATGGATGCTGTGAAGGCCAAAAGTATAACTTGTTCAAAAAAGAACTGGATAAGTTCATGGAGCATGGGTGCATCAATGGCTATTAGCCAAGATGGTCAGGGACACGACCCCATGCGCTGGATGTCCCTAAACCTCTGACTGCCAGAAGCTGGGACTGGACAATGGGATGGATCACTCCATAAATTGCCCTGTTCCGTTAATTCCCTCGGAAGCATCTGGCACCGGTCATTGTCGGAAGGCAGGATACTGGGCTAGTTGGAACATTGGTCAGACCCGGTATGGCCATTCTGATGTGATTACATTACACCATTCTTTTAGGGTTTTTTATCCTGAGCTCACTGATAGGAACCCTCAGCCTTACCCAAAGCGTCAAGTGTTTTGTCTAAAGTCGTCCTTATGTCCTTGGCAGTTTGAATTGTCTGACATGTACCGGAAACAGGTCAGCTTGGGGAGCCCCTGAGCTCTGCCGTCCAATGGGACCAGCTGAGCCAGGCTGCTCTGCAAGTCACTAGTACCAGAGAGCCAGGAAGCACGGACACCAATGAAGCGTCAGGGGTTGGCATGGTGCTCAGCCAGCTTCTTATTACCCGTCCCTGCTTCCTCAGGCACCATACCTTGACTCCGGCCCCTGACCCTGCAGCATCCCTGAAGCCCACAGGCCCTGCTGCAGGCCTCAGTGGGCCAGCAGGAACCATACGCACAACACAGACAGTACCAGGGTCCCTGGCAGCTCCTGGGGACTTTCAGGAGTCCACAGGGAAGGAAATCTGGGCCTGGGCCTGGAATCAAGTTCTAGACCAGGGAGCTGGGAAGCAGGGGAAATGGTTGTGAGACTGGTCTAGAAGTGCACTTGTTCCCAAGCCAAAGAAAGAGAACATGGGCAAGAACTCTCTTATGTACCGGAGCACCTCACACTCGGATGTATTTCCCTGGGGGGCAGGGTGAAAATCCCCATTGTGCCAATGGGAACCGAGGCACAGAGACACTAAATGACTTGGCCAAGTCACTCAGGAAGTTTTTGGTGGAGCAGGGTAGATCCAGGTCTCTCAAGCCCCCTGCTAGCACCCTAAACCACTGAGCCACCCTTGCTCTCCCTTCTCATAAGGGTTATAATGGAAGATTGGTCACTATGCATGATCACGTGACAACACATTAAGAGGAAAAGAGAGGGTAATGGAAGCATGAGTAATGTGCTGGGGTCTATAAATAACTAGCTATCCTAGACCAACTGGATTGCTTTGCTGAGGGAATTACAAAGTTAGTGGATCAAGGCTACAGAGTACTCGAAAGAATAACATGAATTAGCTGCAATACATATGCTGTCAGATGGGGTTGCAGCTGGACGAACGACCACAGAGGAAGGGTCATTATAACTGGCCATGAATTGCGCTGGAGAGAGGTGACCAGTGGGGTACACCAGAGTTTGCTGCTAGACCTCCAGTGCTGACTGGGATGGGGGACACACAGCAAGCTCCTGACATTTACAAGGATCCCAAGAGTGGGAGGAGCGAAGAACACAGATCTGAGGCGCCCACACGGACAGCAGGGCCATGCCCGACCTGGGAGCAGACCAGCTCTTCAATACAGGACAGTGCTCTTTACCTGTCACGTGACTGGCTCCGGGCACCATCTCCTTCCCGTCACCATCGAAGTAATCCCTGCAGAGAAGGACACATGGGGCAATGTCAGTAGACAGCACTGCACACCAGGGCTGGGTTCCCAAGGCTTCCCTTCTTTTACTGACAGAGACCCCAATACTGACCCGTGGCACTGTCCCGTATCCACCTGCCACAGATCCAGAGAGATCCCGACAGAAAACCCCAGCATCACCATTCAGAGTGTCCCCAACACCATCCTCCCCACGTATCTCAATACGGGGAGTTCCAAGCACTCAATGCATTCCCCATCCCACAGCACTATTAGAGCAGTTCTGTGCCCACAGCTCACTCTAGAGTTGCTCATGTCACGTTCAAATAGTCCAACTAGAAACACTCCCCCGTTATTTATTTCTGACTTTGGTTTAGTGTCTCACCGACACTGGGAGCTCTGGCTGGGTTCACTGACAACAGACTTATCAGCCACCTTCTCTAGGCCTGTCCCCATGTGGGGCCTGGGGAAGCTCCAGCATGTGGCATAAATAGGATGGCTCCCCGAGGAGAGAAGCCTGACATCTCCTACGGGTTTAGGTGCTGTGACAGAAATGGAGTGATACACAATGTTGTGGACACAGTAGGAGCTGCAATGTACAAATCTCAGAATATTTATACTTGGAGACTGGATCACCTGACCTGGGGTTCTAAGACTTTCTGCGCATCTATTGATTGAAGGAAATAAAGGCAGTGGGAAAAGCAACACAAGGGCTTTCGAGATAAGGATACATGCTAGAATTGGCCACGCTGTTTGCTTCCAAGATCCCTTTTCTTGATGTAAACCCTGTTTCGCAATGCTGGGACCTGCCAGCCCACAAGGCTACCAACAGTTTAGAAGAGCTCTGATCCCTGCAGAGAGGAGGCATTGTCAGCAGCTGTCTAGGGGTTCAAGCTGGCACAGAGGAGTACGTCTGCACAGCAGTCAGAGGGGTGACTGCAGCCTAGGCACACTTGTGCTAGCTTTGCTCTAGCTAGCATGGCTAAAAATGGCAGTGAAAACGTGGCAGCCTGGATCCCAGCGGAGGCTGCACAAGCCTCCCTGGAACTCCGGGTACATACTCACGTTGCCCCATGTGATGGTGGGCTGGACCCCCATCTTCACTGCTGCTTTTAGCCATGCTAGCTAGATTCCAGCTAGTGCGGGTGTGCCTACCTGAGCTGGAGTCACCCTGCTCCGGCTGCAGTGTGGACGTAGCCAGGCCCCATGGAATGGTGCTTTCCCAGTCCAGGAATGGCAAGCATCAGGGGGAAACACCCATTGCATTGAGTCTGCTCCATTATTTTAAGATCTGTTCTCTCTCAAATGTTTTTGTTCTAAACAAATGCTAATTAAAGGAAGCTGTTGGGTCACTAATTCTCACTGTCATGCCCTGGAGGCAGGGCCGGCTCTAGGCACCAGCAAAGCAAGCAGTAGCTTGGGGCGGCAAATTTGCAGGGGCGCAAGAATCCAGCCTGGGAGCTGAAAACCAACAGGGGGCCCTGGGAGCTCTAGTTCCTTGGTTAGCTCCCTGCCTATAGAGCTGGCCCTGGAGCAGGGAAAGAACTACATTTCCCAGCATTCCCTTGGCTGCAATTAACAGGAAAGGGAGGGGCAAGGAGTGGAACTGAAACCTCATGCTGCAGCTTCCTGTGAATGGTAGGGACAGAGCCAGCTCTAGGATTTTTGCCGCCCCCCACCCCAGCCCTGGACCCCCATGTTGCCCCAGCCCTGGACTCTCCCCCGCCCACACCCCCTGCTGCCCCAGCTCTGGCCCCCACCTGCACCCCCCTGGTGCCCCAGCCCTGGGCTCTCCCCCCACCCGCATCTCCTGCCGCCCCAGCCCTGGACTCTCCCCCGCCCACACCCCCTGCTGCCCCAGCTCTGGCCCCCACCTGCACC